>NC_047036.1:152713873-153037693 GCF_011762595.2 Tursiops truncatus
TTACATTTAGGTCTTTAATTCATTTTGAGTTTATTTTTGTGTATGCTGTTAGGGAGTGTTCTAATTTCATTCTTTTACATGTAGTTGTCCAGTTTTCCAGCACCACTTATTGAAGAGGCTGTCTTTTCTCCATTGTATATTCTTGCCTCCTTTGTCAAATATACAGTGACCATCTGTGCGTGGGTTTATCTCTGTGCTTTCTATCCTGTTCCATTGATCTATATTTCTGTTTTTGTGCCAGTACAATACTGCCTTGATTACTGTAGCTTTGTAGTATAGTCTGAAGTCAGGGAGGCTGATTCCTCCAGCTCCATTTTTTTCCCTCAAGTCTGCTTTGGCTATTCGGGGTCTTTTGTGTCTCCATACAAATTTTAAGATTTTTTGTTCTAGTTCTGTAAAAAAAGCCATTGGTAATTTGATAGGGATTGCATCGAATCTGTAGATTGCTTTGGGTAGTATAGTCATTTTCACAATATTGATTCTTCCAATCCAAGAACATGGTATATCTCTCCATCTGTTGGTATCGTCTTTAATTTCTTTCATCAGTGTCTTATAGTTTTCTGCATACAGGTCTTTTGTCTCCCTAGGTAGGTTTATTCCTAGGCATTTTATGCTTTTTGTTGCAATGGTAAATGGGAGTGTTTCCTTAATTTCTCTTTCTGATCTTTCGTTGTTAGTGTATAGGAACCCAAGAGATTTCTGTGCATTAATTTTGTATCCTGCAACTTTACCAAATTCATTGATTAGCTCTAGTAGTTTTCTGATGGCATCTTTAGGATTCTCTATGTATAGTATCATGTCATCTGCAAACAGTGACAGCTTTACTTCTTCTTTTCTAATTTGGATTCCTTTTATTTCTTTTTCTTCTCTGATTGCCATAGCTAGGACTTCCAAAATTATGTTGAATAAAAGTGGCAAGAGTGGACATCCTTGTCTTGTTCCTGATCTTAGAGGAAATGCTTTCAGTTTTTCACCATTGAGAATGACGTTTGCTGTGGGTTTGTCATATATGGCCTTCATTGTGTTGAGGTAGGTTTCCTCTGTGCCCACTTTCTGGAGAGTTTTTATCATAAATGGGTGTGCAATTTTGTCAAAAGCTTTTTCTGGATCGATTGAGACGATCATATGGTTTTTATTCTTCAGTTTGTTAGAATGGCATATCACATTGATTGATTTGCACATATTGAAGAATCCTTGGATCCCTTGAATAAATCCCACTTGTTCATGGTGTATGATCCTTTTAATGTGTTGTTGGATTCTGTTTGCTAGTATTGAGGGTTTTTGCATCTATATTCATGAGTGATATTGCTCTGTAATTTTCTTTTTTGTAGTATCTTTGTCTGTTTTGGGTATTAGGGTGATGGTGGCTTCATAGAATGAGTTTGAGAGTGTTCCTTCCTCTGCAATTTTTTGGAAGAGTTTGAGAAGGCTGGGTGTTAGCTCTTCTCTAAATGTTTGATAGAATTCACCTGTGAACCCATCTGGTCCTGGACTTTTGTTTGTTGAAAGATTTTTAATCACAGTTTCAATTTCCTTAGTTGTGATTGGTCTGTTCATATTTTCCATTTCTTCCTGGTTCAGTGTTGGAAGGTTATACCTTTCTAAGAATTGGTCCACTTCTACCCGGTTGTCCATTTTATTGGCATAGAGTTGCTTGTAGTAGTCTCTTAGGATGCTTTGTATTTCTGTGGTGTCTGTTGTAACTTCTCCTTTTTCATTTCTAATTTTATTGATTTGAGTCCTCTCCCTCTATTTCTTGATGAGTCTGGCTAACGGTTTATCAATTTTGTTTATCTTCTCAAAGAACAAGCTTTTAGTTTTATTAATCTTTGATATTGTTTTCTTTGTTTATATTTCATTTATTTGTGCTCTGACATTTATGATTTCTTTCCTTCTACTAAATTTAGGTTTTGTTTTTTCTTCTTTCTTTAGTTCCTTTAGGTGAAAGGTTAGATTGTTTATTTGAGACGTTTGTTGTTTCTTAAGGTAGGATTGTATTGCTATAAACTTCCCTCTTAGAACTGCTTTTGCTGCATCCCATAGGTTTTGGATTGTCGTGTTTTCATTGCCATTTGTCTCTAGGTATTTTTTGGTTTCCTCTTTGATTTCTTCAGTGATCTCTTGGCTATTTAATAATGTATTGTTAACCCTCCATGTGTTTGTGTGTTTTTTTTGTTTTTTTCCTTGTAATTGATTTCTAATCTCATAGCGTTTTGGTCAGAAAAGATGCTTGATATGATTTTAATTTTCTTAAATTTACCGAGGCTTGATTTTTGACCCAGGATGTGATCTATCCTGGAGAATGTTCTGTGCGCACTTGAGAAGAAAGTGTAATCTGCTGTTTTAGGATGGAATGTCCTATAAATATCAATTAAATCTATCTGGTCTATTGTGTCATTTAAGCTTGTGTTTCCTTATTAATTTTCTGTTTGGATGATCTGTCCATTGGTGTAAGTGAGGTGTTAAAGTCCCCCACTATTATTCTGCTACTGTCGATTTCCTCTTTTATAGCTGTTAGCAGTTGCCTTATGCATTGAGGTGCTCCTATGTTGGGTGCATATATTTTTATAATTGTTTTCTCTTCTTCTTGAATTGATCCCTTTATCACGTAGTGACCTTCCTTGTCTCTTGTAACATTCTTTATTTTAAAATCTATTTTATCTGATATGAGTATTGCTACTCCAGCTTTCTCTTGATTTCCATTTGCATGGAATATCTTTTTCCATCCCCTCACTTTCAGTCTGTATGTGAACCTAGGTCTGAAGTGGGTCTCTTGTAGACAGCATATATATGGGTCTTGTTTTTGTATTCAGCGAGCCTGCATCTTTTGGTTGGAGCATGTAATCCATCCACGGCTAAGGTAATTATCGATAAGTATGTTCCTATTACCATTTTCTTAATTGTTTGGGGTTTGATTTTGTAGGTCCTTTTCTTCTCTTGTGTTTCCCACTTAGAGAAGTTCCTTTAGCATTTGTTGTAGAGCTTGTTTGGTGGTGCTGAGTTCTCTTAACTTTTGCTTGTCTGTAAAGCTTTTGATTTCTCTGTCGAATCTGAATGAGATCCTTACTGGGTAGAAGAATCTTGGTTGTAGGTTCTTCCCTTTCATTACTTTAAATATATAGTGCTACTGCCTTCTGGCTCGTAGAGTTTCTGCTGAGAATTCAGCTGTTAACCTTATGGGAGTTCCCTTGTGTGTTATTTGTCATTTTTCCCTTGTTGCTTTTAATAAGTTTTCTTTGTCTTTGATTTTTGTCAATTTGATTACTATGTGTCTTGGCATGTTTCCCTTGGGTTTATCCTGCCTGGGACTCTCTGTGTTTCCTGGACTTGGGTGGCTATTTCCTTTCCCAAGTTAGGGAAGTTTTTGACTATAATCTCTTCAAATATTTTCTTGGGTCCTTTCTCTCTTTCTTCTCCTTCTGCCATCCCTATAATGAGAATGTTGGTGCATTTAATGTTGTCCCAGAGGTCTCTTAGCCTGTCATCCTTTCTTTTCATTCTTTTTTCTTTATTCTGTTTCATGGCAGTGAATTCCATCATTCTGTCTTCCAGGTCACTTATCCATTCTTCTGCCTCACTGATTCTGCTATTGATTTCTTCTAGTGTATTTTTCATTTCAGTTATTGTATTGTTTATCTCTGTTTCTTCTTTAATTCTTCTAGGTGTTTATTCTTTAATCTTCTAGGGCTTTGTTAAACATTTCTTGCATCTTCTCAATCTTTGCCTCCATTCTTTTCCCGAGGTCCTGGATCATCTTCACTATCATTATTCTGAATTCTTTTTCTGGAAGGTTGCCTCTCTCCACTTCATTTAATTGTTTTTCTGGGGTTTTATATTGTTTGTTCATCTGGTACATAGTCCTCTGCCTTTTCGTTTTGTCTATCTTTCTCTGAATGTAGTTTTTGTTCCACAGGCTGCAGGATTGTAGTTCTTCTTGCTTCTGTTGTCTGCCCTCTGGTGGATAAGGCTATCTAAGAGGCTTGTACAAGCTTCCTGATGGGAGGGACTGGTGGTGGGCTGAGCTTACCACCTATTTTATAGACTCACACACCAAGCCAATATTCCCCCTGCCAGGTACCCCAGGGCCAGGTACCAGAAATCTAGGAACATCCCTTTAGTCTAGTGCCTGCTGAAATTATTCAAACCAGGCAACCTTAAATTTACTTGGCTTGCCTACCCTGCCTCACCACTTCCTTCCCACGATAACCACAGTACAGGCTCTGGTCATGTATCCCCTGGCTCCTTCTGCCTCCTGACCAACCCTGGTGCTTCTCTGTGTGGCCCTCCATGGCGAGTGGTGCCCCCTCCGCTTGTGAACTGTGAGTATTAAACTTTTCTTTCAAGTCAGCTGTCTCTGTGTCTGTCATTTTACCATCCCTAATTAGAATAAAATCCTGGGTACATTTTAAAACAACCCCAAAGACTAAAAAGTCTGGGAGAGGGAGCAGCTATCTGAACCAGAAGAGGAAGCCATGTGGAGATGTTGTGTGATTGAAACTCAAGGGACATTCCTGTGCTTGAGGGACACACTGGTCCACAGTGACCCTTGGAAGGCCAACTGAGACCCAACTGGAAGCCACAGGCCACACTGGTCAGCCACCTGGGGCCGAGAGCATGGTGGACAATGGTGTGGGAATGGCTGAAGAAGCAAATGACAGATGCCTGGCAATGCTGGGAACTACTCAAAGAAGTCTGATTCAATAGTTCTTGGGTGGGGCCTGGGAATTTTCCCTAAATTCTTCACATATATTTCTGATACACAGCCAGATATGGCATTACATTACAAAATGTAAGGTATTGTCAATATTAATAATATTAACAACAGCAGCAGCAGTAATAGCTACCATTCACAGAGCAGGTGCTTGTAATGCATAACTCCTATTCTCCACAACAACACTTAAAAGTAAGTATTATTATTCTCATCTTATATAGATGGAAAAAACTAGGCTCAGGGTGGTTAAGTAACTCACCCAAGGGCACATAGCTTGTCAGTGGGAGAGCTGGGATTTTGAGTCTGACCCTAAAGCTGGTACTGTTTCTTCTGGTTTTTTCTGACATTCACCTCTGAACAGTCAAGGCCACAGATGATTAACAATACCCCTGCACCTCCCAAAACCTCACTACGTGGCCATCTCATGACTCTTACCCTGTTATTCAGCATCCCTTATGGGCTTTTGTTTTATAATTGTTTAAAAAAATATGTGCCTTGAGAGCTTTGAAAGAAAGATGCTGAACAACCACACAAGGTTATTCATTTTGCATTTAAACAACTTTACTTCCCTTAATAAGATCTAACCATTTTTATTTCACTAGAACTTAAAGAAATGATGTTCAGCTTTGATGTGTAGGTGCTGCCCCCATCTCACCCCAGCCAAAGGAAAGTGGACCTCAGCAAAAGGACTGGGGTCAGTTCCAGTCAAGAACATGGACTTGTTCTGACAAATTCTTCAGAACAAGAGTTCTTAACCTTGGCTTCAGCCAATCCTCAAACCCTGAAATTACATGTGAGACTTTATATGAATGGGCACTTCTGTCTAAGTCCTTAGCTTTCATCAGATTTTCAAAGGAGCCCCCTCAAAAGTCACAATTTTGTTTCAATTTCTTTCCTAATTAACCTTAAGAGTTACCCTTCTGAGTTCCCTTTTTCTTGTTTTCAACGAAACTATGACCTGCTCCAAAAGCAGGCAGTAAGTGAAATTTAGTTCACAAAAATTTTATGGTAATATTACAGTAGGCTACATAAAAAATAAATTTCAAATGGTTCCATTCCTTTATCTTATTCATAACTAAATGACTATTTTCTTGGATTTCATGTCTGAGGTTTTTATTGAAAATATTTTTTTTCTTAAAGATTCAATATCTTCTCTTCCCCTATGAGAAGTAAAAAAATATTCATATTGAAATAGATCAGTGGAACTTGCCATATTTCTTTCTTAACCTTTCTAAATGTAGAGGAATGTGGCATAGAAAGGATTTATATCATGGACACTTTTTTTTTACTAAAAAATATTCATCAATTCACTCAGCACATTTTTATTAAGTCCTGATTTAGGTACAGGGGGTTCCACTGGGAACAAAAGAAAGTCAACTGCTCTCAAGAAACTCACATTCCAGTGGGGAACATAGACCATAAACTAGATAGATAGATAGATAGATAGATAGATAGACAGATAGATGAAGAGCACTGTATTGGTATCCTGTGGCTGCTGTAATGGATACCTACAAACTTGATGGCTAAAATAACAGAAATTTATTGTTTCACAGTTCTGGAGGCCAGAAGTCTGAAATCAAGGTGTCGGCAGGGCCACACTCCCTCTGAAAGACCTAGAGGAGGATTCTTCCTTGCCTCTCTCCTAGCTTCTGGTAACTGCCAGCAATCCTTGGTATTCCTTGGCTTGTAAAAGCATCACTTCAATCTCTGCCTCAATTGTCACATGGTGTTTTCCCCATGTGTTTGTGTGCTTAAACTTCCCTCCTTTTGTATGGACACCAGTCATTAGGTTAGGGCCCATCCTAATCCAGTATGATCTCATAACTTGCTTACATCCACAAAGATCTTATTTCCAAATAAGGACAAATTCTCAGCTAGGACATCAACATATCTTTTGGGGGACACAATTTAACCCATAACAAGTGTCATGAAAAAAATTAAGTGACTGGGAGACAGAAAGTGATGGCGCTGGCATGTTGGGGGAGGTCTCTTGAAGGAGGTGCCATTGGAGCAGAGACTTAAATGAAGTGAAGGAATGAGCCATGAAGACATCTGGGACCCTAAGGCAGAGGCACCCAATTAATCTGCATTCCTGACTCTCAGAAATTATGAGATAATAAATGTTTGTGGTTTAAGACATTAAGTTTTGTGGTAATTTGTTTGCAGCAACAGATAACTAATATGGTCACCCCGCAGCGGCCTTGCCTGTTGTATCAGTTTTCTATTGCTGAAAGCAAATTACCACACACCTGACAACTTAAAACTCAACTCATAGTTTCTGCAGGTCAGAAATCTGGACCCTCTGTTCAGGGTCTGTGAGCTCTGGGAGGGTTGATAGGGCTATGTTCCTTTTTGGAGCTCAGGGCCCCCTTTCAAGTTCATGAAAGAAATGTTGCTGTTGGCAGAATTCAGTTACTTGCAGTTGTAGGACTGAGGCCCTCATTTCTCATTTGCTTTTGGCCAGGGTCCACTTTTAGCTGCTAGAGGCCACTCACACTCCCTGGCCACATGGTCCCCTCCAAAGGCCTCTCATGCTTCAAATCCTCTGACTTCTGTCTCTGACTTCTAGATCCAGATTGAAGGGGTCTGTGTGATTAGGTCAGACCCACCCAGATAATCTCCCTTTTGATTAATTCAAACTCAACTGATTAGTAACCTTAATCACATCTGCAATAGCCCTTTGCCATCTTAATGTGGCATAATCCCAGAAGTAATATCCCATCATATTCACAGGTTCTGCCCACACTCAAGGGAAAAGAATACAGAGCTGTACACCAGGGGCAGGAATCTTGGGGCTATCTTAGGATCCTGCCTGCCACACTCATCTTCCACTCAATGCTGTAACTACCAGTGAATTGCATGAGTGCTCTGTATGTGCCTGGTGTGCACCTGTCAACAACATGAGCAGAGCTGCTTGAGTACCTGCCTCTTTGCCACGGACCTAACAAGAATAAAGGCAGAGGGGCAGAGCCCATGTGCTTGTGCCAGCCACCATTCTAGGGACTTCATATGTACAACTTCATCTAATCTTCCTTTCAGTGCAGGCATTATTAATTTCTCTGTTAAACAGATTAGGAAACTGGAGTTCGAATGACTTAAATTATTTCTCTAAGCTCCTAAATACCAAGGTAGGGCCAGGATTTGAACCCAAGGTGTCAAAAAATCAGGAATCCAGTTCTAGCTTTATTACTTTCTACCTGTGTCACCCAACTCCTCTGAGTCTCAGTTTGCCCATCCATATACTGGAGTTAACAGAATATCTGTGCCTCCTTCCTATCAGGACTAGCCTCTAAACAATAAGGGCTGAACTGCATCTTCTAAACAGCAAAGGCCATAAAAGGCTAAGAGACTGTGGCTGTTGACATTACTTTTAAGCACTTTTACTTCCATTTACTGGAAGAAATTGTTTTCTAGGCAACCCAAAGGTTCAGAAAACAGCCAAACCATTAAGTCATCTTGATTACAAAGCTCTGAGCAGGAGAAACAGAGACTGGGGTTTGGGGGAAGTCATCAGTTCTTCGGCAAAGGCAGAGTGGCTGGGCAGGCTCAAAGCAGACACAAGTGAGCAGAATCTTCCAGTGTTACCAGTACTCATGCAGGGCACTGAATCACCCATGTACCCAGCAATCCATCTTGCCTGCAAACAAGTGGTTTGTTTAAATGAAAAGCAGATAGTATAAGCAGAGCTGTCTCCAAAGGAGTGTCTCTTATGCTCCTCATTAGGCGCCACTAGGTCTTTTAGACAATCTGGCCCCAAAAGGAGGGGTGGTTAATCACTGTGCATGTTGCCTAATTGGCAAGCAAAGACCTTGAAGGACACATGTGAAGGCTCCTTTAAGAAATGAAAAACAGCTTAAACCCTCTTCAAGTGAAAACATGTATGTTTACAACTGTCAACATATCCCCCCTCCTTCCCTCTCTTCCCAAGAGAACATAAAATACAGTGGAGAAAAATGTTCTGAAGTACAGCAGACAAGTAATTTGTTTTACACAGTAGGACGTTTTGGATGTTGATTCTAATTGGTGAAGCTTGCCACTCTGATGCAGTCCTGTGAGATAGGAATGATCATCCCCATTTCACAGGTGAGGAAACTGAGGCCCAGAGAGAACTAAACATGAGAAGGTAGGTGCCAATTACCAGAGGAGCAACGTCTCAGGGCCCTCACTTTGGCTGGGAGGTCTCAGGGTGAGAACCTAGCTGGGCACACTGGGCATGGGGCTGAGGAGAAGAGACTCCAGCCATGGTGGGGAGTAGGTGGGAAAGCAACCAGGGCTGGGGGCCTGGCAGGGTTCAACCCAGTAGAGCCAGATGGTGCCTGTGGGCACCCTGGCAAGCCCCACTGAACCCCACTGGGGCATTAGAGGTGAAAACTCTTTCTGAGCCCTGTTCAGGCAGTTTACATATGAGATGGGAAGATACCAGGGTTTGGCCGGAAGAACCAATGGTTGCCAAGGTGCCTGGGGCGGTCAGGAGAATTCAGTGAGGTTTTGGGACACAATGGAAACAAACCAGGATTATTCTGGGCTAACTGGAACAAATGTTCCCCTGGGCTACATGTCTGACTACTGCAGGAGGAACGGGACTCCAGACTCAGAACAATAGCTGTTGTTTCTTATATAATCTACCTGCTCTTTCCTTCCAGCACCCTCCATACCAGCGTCAAGGCCCACGGCATGGGGTATATCTGGGTGGGATCCCCCAGAATGGGTCCCATCTGGGTGGTGGCAAATATTTCCTGTGCCAACCCCCTCCCTTCCTGTGTCCATGGAGAGACTGTCTGGAAGAATCAAATTAATGTTTTAAATTAATATTTGGGAAAGATAGCCAAGGCCAGTTTTTTTATCTTTGAAGCTAGATATACTTGGGTTGAAAGAGAAGTAGCTACAAAAGATGATGTGGCCCTTTGAAGGTATCAGTGTCTTCCATTTGTCCCCTTGATTTGGAGAAGACATTGTCCAAAGGCCTCCCCCAGAGAACAAGAGCAAAAGAGATCCCAGAGTCCTGAAATGCAAGCTGGCACAGAGACTCTGCCAGAATTTCTGGACTTGGGCACCATTCTGGGCATCAAAATGCCACTGGTGTTCCAGGAGGGACCACTCTTCAAAACACTGGGTTTCCTTGTAACCCTGGTTTTCCCGGGCCATGGTAGGGCCAGGTCACCAGCCTCAGTGGCCCGTGATCTTCATCAGGATAACAATGATCACCCCAATAAGTATGATGGTGATGACACTGTTGATGACAACAGTCAGCCTTCACTGAACACTTTAAAAGCACTGTCAGGTCCTTTATGTGCATTATTTAATATGAAGGAGGTATTCTTATCATCCCTATTTTATAGCTGAAGAAATGGAGGTTCATAGAGGTAAAGCCACCTGCCCAAGGTCACACAAGTATTGGGGATGGGTGCCAGGACCTGAACACAAGTTGTTTTACCCGAACCCCCCGCTCTTAAACACACACATGCACATCTCGAGCTGCTGGCTCCCCTTCCTTCTTGGCTCTCCTACAGGCAGCCTCACTCGTCCTGCCACTGGGGACACCAGTTTGCCCCATGGCCACCTCCCCCAACACACACAGGTGTTTTCAACTCTTTATTACACTCCAGAAAGAATTCTGGCTCCTTCAGGCCAGAGGATATGGAACTAGTTCTCAGAAGTGTCCGGAGGGAGTCAATATCATTTGGGAAAATTAGAGAAATCTGAATTTGGACTGAAATTATATGATATTCAGGATTCATATTAATCTTAGGTGTGATAATGGTATTGTGGTTATGAGGGGGAAAAGTCCTAATCCTTGAGAAACGCACTATGAAGTACTTGCAAGTGAAATATAAGGTGTCTGGGATTTGCTTAAAATACTCCAGAAAAAAAAGGTAGGAGGAGATAGATGAAACCAGATCAAATTGATGATAAGTGTTGAAGCTGGGGGGATGGGCTGATGGGGGGATTGTAGGATTATTCTCCAAACCAAAATTAAACTATACCTCCCTCAGACGGGGCAAGTTCCAGAACTAATTCTGCCATCCTGGGTCCACTGGCCACCCCAGACCCCTCACTGCTGTTTCCCCAGGAGGCTGAGGGAGTGCTCAACCAGCTGGACCCTGGCCCATACCCCAGTTCCCAGAGCTCCTGAACTGGATGCACTCCACCCCATCCTAAAAGCCTTGCCATACCACTGCAACCCATTTAAAAGCACCAGGCCTGTGAGCACTCTTCTACTAAAAACAACTAAAAATGACCACATAGGTATTTTCAGTCTCCTGCTTTGAATGATATGTCTTTGCGTTGCAATGCAATCAGCAGCAGGGTCCCAGTTATTCTGCATTTGACAGTCCAAATGCAAAAGGAAACTTCACAGTGGAAATTCCCACAGTAAGTCAAAGTTTCTATTTATAACAGATAATATCTTGGTTTCTAGTCAACAAAGATGTGAATGTGTGACTCCATCTTTGTATAAGATGTCAGGGATATTCATAAACATTCTTAATATCAAAAACGAATGTGGGGCTTCCCTGGTGGCGCAGTGGTTGAGAGTCCGCCTGCCGATGCAGGGGACGCGGGTTCGTGCCCTGGTCTGGGAGGATCCCACATGCCGCGGAGCGGCTGGGCCCGTGAGCCATGGCCGCTGAGCCTGCGCGTCCAGAGCCTGTGCTCCGCAACCGGAGAGGCCACAACAGTGAGAGGCCCGCGTACAGCAAAAAAAAAAAAAAAAAAAAAAAAAAAAACCGAATGTGACCATATACAAAAATTAACTCAATATGGATCAAAGACCTAAACTTAAGAGCTAAAATTATAAAACTCTTAGAAGAAAACAGCTGAAATTTCTCATGGCATTGGGTTTGGCAATGATTTCTTGGATATGACACCAGAAGCATAGGCAACAAAGGACAAAATAAACCAGATTTCATCAAAATGAGAAACTTTTTTGTGCATCAAAGGACACAATCAATAGAGTGAAAAGACAACCTTCAAAATATGAAAAAATATTTGCAAATAATATATTTGATAAATGATTAATATCCAGGATGTATAAAGAACTCCTACAACTCAACAACAACAAGAAACACAATTAAAAATGCACAAGACTTGAATAGACATTTCTCCCAAGAAGACATACAAGTGCTCTGTAAGCACATGAAAAGATGCTCAATATCATTAATCATTAGTGAAATGCAAATCAAAACCACAATGAGATACCACATCACATGTGTTAGTATGTCTGTGATTAAGAAAAAAAAGGAAAATAACAAGTATTGGTGAGGATATGGGGAAATCGGAACTCTCGTGCATTACTGGTGGGAATGTAAAAGGTAATGCAGCCACTGTGGAAAATAGTTTGGCAGTTCCACAAAAAGTTAAATGTAGAATTACCATATGACCCAGAAATTCCACTCTTAGATATATACCCAAAAGAAACGAAAACAGGGACTCAAAACAGATGCATTTACACCAATGTTCATAGCAGCATTATTCACAATAGCCAAAAGGTGGAAACAATCTAAGTGTTCATCAACAGATGAATGGACAAACAAAATATTGTTTATACATATTGTTTTAGTCCATTCAGGATGCTATATCAAAATTGCTTAGTTCATTCTGAGTGGCTTCTAATTAGCAGAAATTTACTGCTCACAGTTCTAGATCAAGGTGCCTGCATGGTCAGGTTCTGGTGAGAGCCCTTCTTTGTGTTGCAGACTGCTGACTTCTTATATCCTCACATGGTGGAAGGGGCGAGAGAGAGCTCTCTCAAACCTCCTTTATGAGGGCACTAATCCCATTCGTTAGGGCTCTGCCCTCATGACCTAATCACGTCTCAAAGACTGCACCTCGTAATACCATCACTTTGGGGATTAGGATTTCAACATATGAATTTTGGGAGGACACAACCATTCAATTTATAGTACATAGAATGGGATATTATTCAGCCATAAAAAGGAATGAAATTCTGATACATCTACAATACGGATGAACCTTGAAGACATTATGCTAATGTGCTTACAAAATAAGCCAGACACAAAAGAACAAATATGGTACGATTCCACTTATATGAAGTATCTAGAGTTGCCAAATTCATAGAAACAGAAAGGAGAATGGTGGTTGTCAGGGCCTGGAAGAGAATGAGGAAGCTATTATTTAGTGGGTTCAGAGTTTCAGTTGGGGAAGATGAAAAAGTTCTAGACATGCGTAGTGGTGACAGCTGCACAATGTAAATGTACTTAATGCCACCAAACTGTACACTTAATAATGGTTAAAAAGGTAAATTTTATGTTACATATATTCTACCACAATTAAAAAAAGCAAACAGGGCCAATAAACAGGTCACTGATAACCATTTTGGTACAATGGTAAGGCTTGTAAATTATCAATTTTGAGCTCTTGAGACACTTAGAGTTAAGCATTTGCATGTAATTTATCGTAATTCGCCTTCAAAATGTATTATTAGGGAGACAATTTTATAGGAATTTATTAGAGAAGGCACTAGATGCCCCATGAAACAGAAATTATTTTTAAAAAAAGACTCTCCAAAGGGTGAGACCTTGGTACTGGAAAACATCCCCAGTGAGATGCTATCGAAATTCAGCCCCAAGGAACAAGGGGCTGCACAGGAATAAACTACCTCAAGACACAGAACTTGTAGAAACTCTCTGTTCATATGTCCCCATCTCCTGGCTTTCCAGCACCTTGACTGACTGCAACTTAGAAGTGGGAAGACACATGTGAAAAAATAAGAAGTATGAGGTCCGGTTTTCAAAAATTATTTAGTTTTTCATATTTTAAAATATTTACATGTTTGCAAAGTCAAATATAAAAACCACAAGGCATATTCAGAAAAGTTTAGCTTTTATCCCTATGCATACAGATCCCTCCCTTGCTTGTTTTGTTTTCCTCTGATTTTGTTTTGGTTTGGGTCTCTCCTTCCAATATTAGGTTCAGTTTGATTTGTTTGTGGGTTCCAATTCTAACTTGACCATCGTTACCCCACAAAGTGGTAAGCAGCACTGAGCAGCAAGGCTTGCCTTTAAAAGGAAACTTTTATACTGTAGTTAGTACGTGCACAAAAGGAAAGGAGTACAGACTCAGCAATGCCCACTTGCTTCCCTGTATTACAGAACACATTGTACTGGGCACCAACTCTGTGCTAGGCAAGAGATTTTCAAAGGGAGTTTGTTTTCATTCTTTTTGTTTGAGGGATAATTCTAATGACAAATATATTAAAATGAAACAAAACAAAAACACCAAACAAAAGGAAGAGCACTTTATCAAAAGAACTAGGACAGGGTCTCACACAAGGCCAGCTCCGGGGTCTCCTCTGTGAAGTCCTTCCTGACTTGGGCAGAGCTTCTTGTCCCCCATCCCATGGCCCTTGTGCAGGAGACTACTACTAACAACCATGTGACATTATGGCTGCTTATATTTCTAGCTCCCCGAAGTCTAAGCATCATGGGGCCAGAAACGATGCTTTATTTCTTTTCAGTGGATAACAGAATGTATTTGTAAAGAGTTCAGCATAAAGGGGGTGCCCTTAAGATGTCAGACTCTGGCCCCATGGATCAAAGTGAGCACAGTGAGCATCCAATAAACATGGGTGAATAAATGAAACGGATGAAGAAGACCTTGGCAGGTGATACAGAATTACAATATGGCTCTGGCAATCCGACCTTCAAAAAATTTTCTTAATTTAGGAATTTTATTCCTAAAATTCCAACAATATGATATTGGTCAATTTATGCATTTACCTTCTCACCCCATTCCAATAATATGAATTGGTATAGTTTTATTTGTAAAGAAATATCAGGACCAGTAAGCTAAGAGAATATATAAAAATTGATATTAAAAAGGAAATCTGCCAGCAACCTGAGCTAGTCAATAGAACTTCAACCCCCAAGTGTTTATTGCATTGGGCAGTGGTGATGATGGTTGTGATGTGATGGTGGTGGGGGAGGAACTTCATATAAAAAAAAATCCCAACAGCAAGAAATATAAATTGTATATTCCTAAACTTTTGAAAGATGGTAAAAACTTCTGCCCTCATGCTGCCTTAGGTAGCTAAAACTGTTTGAAATGATCTGATCACTTTATGTACACCTAAAGAACAACAGTTAGTTAACAGTTAGCTATATTGCATAGGTGCAGTATAAATGTAAATCTAGGTCAAATTTGACTATTAAAAACTTCAACCACATAATTTCAAAGCCACTCTTGATGTAAATAATCTTGAACATTCTGAAGATCTGGGAATGTTCAACAAGATTCAGAAAGCTGCAAAGTTATACTCAGGTGACATATACAGGTTGCCAAGACCCCTCACCCAGAAGAGCAGAAGGGTCAGGGTTTCAGATGCGTCCCTTGGTTGGTAACACAAACAAGATCCAGCACAGAAAATACCTGAGGGTGAACCACAATGAGAAGTCCAAGAAGTCCACCGTGCAATTGCCAAGATTTGAAAGCAAAATTTTGACAAACATGATCATTAGTAGGGGAAGGTAGAATGAATGGTTAAGAGGCTAAGCAGCAGAAGGAAACTTGGGGGCTAAAAAAAAGAGGAATAATTGGCAAATTCAAAGAGGCTATTTTCAGGGAGAGACAGATGGTTTTGTTAAAGTGGAGATAACTCCACGTCACAGGGATGAAGCCCACAGAAAGAAAGGATGAAAGGAAACAAGAAGCTGGACAGCCAAGGGAAAGCCAAGGTGCTACAAACACATCAATGCAAAGAGGTCTTTGTGTGGAAAAGAACCAAGGCGAATAGGACCAGTTGTACACCAAGGTACACCTGAGAATGTAAAGAAGATGCACAGAAATCTACCTTGCCTTGGACTTTAAGAAGGGTGCCGTCAGGACAGTGTTTCACACCCTGAGCAGAGAACTGTGGGATCAGAGGGGATGTGGTAAAATAAAAAATCCCATTTTTGGACCTCCTGGCTCTAATCTCTACTATCAGCCACATCTGTTGTACAGAATTTAAATTAGATGCTGCACACCAGATGTTTCAATTTGAATCCAATTTACACCTGTGAGCCTGGGGCTTACAAATTCTACAACCGACCCACACATAATGTGTCGCTCCCCCCAGTGCCTCTGCAGGCGCAGGTGACCCTGCAGGTGATGCTCTTGGAATCCAGATGCTCCAGGGCAGGGCCGTGTCTGATTCCCAATTTATACACCATCTGCAGTGCAAAGTAGGGCTTGTCCATTCAATCAGTCTCTGAAGGTAGCCATGATGCCTGGCTTAGTCTTGTTTTCTGGAAGCATTTAGAGGAACTTGGGGTGCAGTGTGTATCTTCTCCAGGGTAGCCAGGCAGTCATGGGCCCTGGAAGGGTCCCAATGTGATGCTTGCACTGGGAATGACTCCGGAATCTTGGCACTCGACTGCCTGGGAGTCTCACATCCCTCCTGGGGGGACTGGTAGGACTGATAAATGACGGCAAAGGAAGGGAAGCTTCAATTCAGCTAGTCAGCATTTCCTCTAGCTCTTTCATGGTAACTACATACCCCAATTCCAACCAAACTTGGAACTGAGCACCAAGACCCACTGAAAACCCTGCCTCACTGGGCCAGGAACATGTGAGCCACATTTAAAATCACCTCTGCTCTAAGTCATACATTGTTTTTCTAATTGAGATAAAGTTGACATATAACATTGTCTAAGTTTAAGGAGTACAATGTGTTGATCTGATACATTTATAGATCAATATGATTACCACCATAGCGATAGCTAACACTCCACCATGTCACATAATTGTCATTTCTTTTTTTGTGGTGAGAACATTTAAGATCTAGTCTCTTAGAAACTTTAAAGTTTATAATTCAGTACTGTTGTCTAAAATCACTATGCTATGCATAGATCTCCAGGACTTGTTTATTTACTAGTTCCCAGTTTGTAATCTTACACAACATCTCCCCAATTCCCTCACCCCCAGCCCCTTGTAACCACCATTGTACTCCCCATTTTTATGGGTTCAAATTTTTCAGATTCCACGTACAAATGATCTCACACAGTATTTGTCTTTTCTCTATCTGACTTATCTCATGTAGCATAATGCCCTCATGGTGCATCCAATGTTGTCAAACATGGCAGGATTTCCTTCTTTCTAACGGCTCAGTAATATTCCATTGTATATTGGGTCATACTCTATGAGAGATAATTTAATGTTCCTCCCCCAACAGCTCTGTGCAGAAGGGCTCATTGTGGGTAAGGGTTAAGAACAGACACTCCTTGCTGTGAAACCCTGGGTAGATTATAGAACCTCCCTGAAATTGTAAAATAAGGACATTAAAGCATTACTTCATTGGGCTCTTGTGAGAACTACATGAAGTAATGCAGGGTGCCTTGTGCACACTGAATACTGTGTCAGCAACTGTTCTCACTCCCCATCAAGAGAGGACAAACACGAGAATAAGCTGTCATCTGGCAGGGCTTGGGGGATCTACTTCACTCAGCCTCTCAATTTATATGAAATCAGAATTGGATTAAGGGAGGATGGCTCTGCCCTGAGAAAAGTCTGCCATGGATTTGCCGGGGAAGAGCCCACTTGTTGTTAGTCACCTTCGCAACATGGAAACACTGCATTCCTATTCCTGGAACTGATGCGCCTTCAGAATTTGGATTTTAGTCTTCAGCACGTGTGTATAGAATGTATTGAATGTGTAGAATGTGGTGGGGCTTATAAAACAAAATCTCAGAGGAAGGATGTGAATACTGCCCAGGAAGACTAGGCTAGGACCAGGGAGAGATGGACAGGAAAGGAACGGAGGGAGCCAACTTCTGGGCAGTGTCTAGAGATTATGAGGGCCTTTCTGATCATGTTTAAGCTGAGAATTTATCCACTTCTGGGCATATACTCAAAGGACTTGAAAGCAGTGACTCAAACATATGTTTGTACACCCATTGTTCATAACGGCATTATTCACAACAGCCAAAAGATGGAAACAACCCAAGCGTCCACTGAGGGATGTATGGGTAAGTAAAAGGTGGTCTATCCATGCAATGGAATATTATTCAGCTGTAAAAAAGGAAGGAAATTCTGACCCATGCCACTGCATGGATGAAACCTTAAAAACATTATGCTAAGCCAAATAAGCCAGTCACAAAAAAAGATAAATATTGTATGACTCCAATATCTAGAATAGGCAAATTCATAGAGACAGAAAGTAGAATAGAAATTACCAGGAGCTGGGGCAAGGGGAAAATGGAGTTATTGTTTAACAGGGACAGAGTCTCAGTTGGGGAAGATAAAAAAGTTATGGAGATGGACAGTGATGAGGACTGTGCCAAATTGCGAATGTAATTAATGCCACAGAACTACACTTAAAAATGGTTAGAATGGTAAATTTTATCTTATGTATATTTTACCACAATAAAAAAATGTATACCAAAAACTCACAGAATTGTGGACAGTAAAACTTATGCAATAGTAATTAGAAAATTTAATTATTGTTTACTTAGAATGACATTAACAAAAACATGACAAGTCGAGAGACTGGTGAAGGAAGAAAGTGAAAAGCTTTATATTTAGCTATTTATAATAACACCTTTCTCCTGATTTAGAATAAGGGTCTATATCTTTATTTTGTACTGGGCCTCATAAATGAGTAGCTGACCTTGCTGAAAAGTTAGAATTTTCAGGCCACATGGAATTTTTACTGTAATTGCATTAAATTCCACTTTTACTCTAAGGTCAATAATAAACATTAGAGTTTTGAGAGAAAAAAATTCACAGAATTGAACAACGAAAAGGGTGAATTTTACTGTATGTAAATTATACCTCAATGTGCTTGGCTTTTATAAAAAAAAAATCACCACTTTCAATCCTTTTTGGACAAGTTACTAATTTATAATAATTTGTTCCTTCCCTCTCCTTCATCACCCCGCTGAGCTTTAAACAGAAACAGGGAGATAAAGAAAGAGACAGAGAGAGGGAGGGAGAGATTTCTAAAAGACAAAGTGACGTTTCCCAGAACTCAGGGACCTATCCCTCATCCTCATGGCCCCCTTCTCCCTTCTTCGCCAGCCTCTCCCAATCACACAGTTCAAGCCAGTCCAGGCCCCAGGAGGACGACTTTCCTTCTCCTTGTCTCAATTACAAACTGCCTGAGAAGGATGGCCCCATCTGCATGAGCTCCCAACCAGGGACAATCAGCTTTGGCCTGTGGCAGGGTCACCCAGCACAGACATGGCTTCCCATGGAGGAGGGGGATTTGTGCACCAGGTAGCCACCCGCTGCCTACAGACAAAGGCTAAACCCTCACAACCACATTCAAGGATCTGCAAGATCTGGCCCTAACACTTCTGTCTAAACCAAAGATGGAAACTGAAATGTAGGCAGGTAGCATCAGTGGGCCGGGAGCAAGACCACAAAGGGTGGGAGTGACTGGGGCAAAGTGGGGAGTCCAAAAGGCATTCTGATTAAAAACAAATATTTTGATTATTCGGCCATAAAAAGGAATTTAAGTGCTGACACATGCTACAACATGATGAACCTTGACAACATTATACAAAGTGAAAGAAGCCAGACACAAAAGGCCACGGACTGTATGATTCTGCTTACACGGAGCAGGTTAATTTATACCCAGAATAGGCAAATTTATAGAGAAAAAAGCAGGGGCTTGGAGGAGAAGGAAATGTGGAACAACTGCTTAATGGGTACAGGGTTTCCTTTTGGGGTGAAGAAAATGTACTATGACTAAACAGAGGTGACATTTGCACAATGTTTTAAGTACACTTAATGCCACTGAATCATATACTTTAAAATGGTCAATTTTATATGTATTTTACCACAGTATAAAAAAATAATTTTGTGACACTGTGCAAGCCAAAAAGGGCCACGCTTGGCTGCCCGGTTTTCCCCTATTTCCACTCACTGGCGGCCAGGTCGTTGCACACATGCTCCATCCCAGACACACAGCTCAGTCCCCGCTCCCGACAGGCAGAGCTTCAAGGCCTCCCCACCTCAGCAAACGCATGCCTCGACTATGTCTTCCTGCCTTCTCCCCACCGGACAAGCTCTTTTATTCCAGCTCAAGACCCCCATCCCAGTCCCTGGCCAGTGTCAGCCACCCCTCCCCCTCAGAGGCCCCAACTCACTACAGGGGATTCTGAGGGGTCTTTGGCTTGGGGGTCAAGAGCACGGCCCCAAGAGCCTGGCTATGTGCAACAGAACACCAGCTGCAACATTTACTATCTTTTGACCTTGGTGAAGTTACTGAACTTCTCTGTGCCTCAGTTTCCTCATCTGTAAAATGGTGATAATAGTAATGCTTATCTCACAGGGTTACCATAAGGATAGATGACTTAATTCATGTAAAGTGTTTAGAATAGTGCCTGGCATTTAGTAAGCACCACATGTTATCTATCCTATAAACTGTTAACTGGTGCTATATGTGTAGGTCTCCCACCCTTAAAATATAAATTTCTGTGGGCAGGGACTCTGATTCGGGATTCCCATTTTCCTACATTTCACAGGGATAGGCACTGAATGAACGAATGCTCTGCTCCTCACTGGGAGGGAAAGGAGATGATCTCCAGGGGCCCTTAGCTCAATGTTCTGTGGATCTTGGAGCCCAGGAGATTTAGAAATACCTTCCACGCCAGAAACCCTCCCTTATCAATCTATAGATGCAGACCAAATGGAACCACTCCTCCCAGCTCCACAAGCAGGGGGTTTACCAGGTCTCCAGCTTTTCTTTGATAAGAACACACACTTTGTAGTAAATTCGGGGCTATTCCAATATTGCAAACTCAGTTCTTACCAAAGGAGCCATGGGCAAGCAGGAATTCCTGCCCCACGGGAGGGCTCTGTCCACAGGGTCACCCAGCCTCTCGCATGGCCAGCAGCACTGCCCCTCTTGGGCACAACCTTCACGTCAGTATTAAAGTGACTCTGCGGGAGTAGCTTCTAGAGACCTTGGGCCCCACAGCCCTGCCAACCCCTCTGGCAGTCCCCACATTTCAAGGGTTCCAGAGAGGCAGGTTCAAGGAAAGAACTTTTTCCCTGTTGGCCCATCTGGACCTGGGTAGGCCAGAGGTGACCAGCAGATCTGACATCTGGAGCCACAGGGGCTTCAGGCAAAGGATCTCTGGTCCTCCCAAAGCACAGCTGCCAACCCCAGGGAGCCATCTTCCCTGGGCTGGTGGGCTGAGCACCTCCAGCATTTGGCAGGGTCTTCTTCAGGAGGAACCAAACCCTACCAGTTAAGGCCAAAGCCTGCAATCATGCCAAGCCACAAGTCACTGCCAATCTAAAACCCATTTCTTTCACAAATCCCAGAACAGACTTTTTTCAGGTATAAGCTGCCAATGTGAACATAATTGCCACTACTTAAAAAAGTACAACTTAAGCCCCCCTTTCCTGTGGGTGGAAACAGGAGGGTTTGTTTTGGCAGTCTGGTCTGTTTCAATCCAACTATTAGAGAAACCACAGCGAGGCAGGGGTGAAAGGTATATAGGAGTGGGGATTAGGTCTGGTTTTGTAATATCCCAACGGGTCTCAACTATATCAAGAGGGGACTGTGAAGATCTTAAATCATTCTTCAGCTAAAATTAGCTTTCATTTGCGCACAAGGGCACATTCGGTTTTGATTCAGTAGACATTTATGAAGGGTTGACCAAGCCAGACATCATTGAGCCCTTCATACGAGAGGTGAGGGAACAGGCAGGGGGGTGGCTCAACAAAGCAGGTCACATGCCATGAAAGTGATGGGTTGGGAGGGTAGTTGGCATTATGGACTGAATTGTGTTTCCTCAGAATTCATATCTTGAAGCCCTAGTCCCCAGTGTGACTGTATTTGGAAATGGGACCTTTAAGGAGGTAGATGAGGTTAAATGAGGTCATAAGGTTGGGGCCCTGATCCAATAGAACTGGTGTCCTTATAAGAAGAGGAGGAGATGCCAGAGGACACTCTCTCTCTCTCTCTCTGGTGTGCACAGAGGAAAGGTCATGTGAGGACACAGCAAGAAGGTGAAGAAGGTGGTTGTCTACAACAAAAGGAGAGGGCTCTCATCAGACACCAAACCTGCTGGCACCTTGATCTTGGACTTCCAGTCTCCAGAGCTTTGAAAAAATACATTTCAGTTGTTTAAACACCCAGCCTGTGGTGTTCTGTTATGGCAGCCCCAGCAGATTAATTCAGTGGGTTACCACTCCAAAGGGGGCAAGCAGTCAGACTTCGGTGGCCACGCTAAGGCCACCTCTGCCTCAAAGGCACTGGGCAAGGAACACAGGCATCAAACACAGTGACCTGCTTCCCACTGGCACTCCAAATAAGAGAGCTCTGCTCCCTGGTACATTCCTAACACCTCCCAATAGTCCCACTTTCCACCTTATCCACCAATATTCAGTATCCTGTTAGCCACTGTGGTTCCTATCTAATCCCTGCCCCCACCATCAGGATGGATTCACAAGGATAACAATGAAGAAAGAATTTTTTTTCCTATCACCTGCATACACAGGTCCCAGTAAATCTAGAAACACATGTGGGTGGCATCAGAAGGCAGATAGCGATACTGAGCCTTTGACATCAATAATGGTGTGCCCATAGTCAAGGCTGGTCCTTGAAAAACTGGGGTCACCAGAGACTCTCCCAGGGTCCTGGCCTGCCCTCCTCCTGGCCTGCCCTCCTCCTGACCCTGCCAATTTGATCTGAGATTTTCCCAGGACTCAGCACATGGGCAGTGATCAGCCATCAACCTCTCCCTAGGCATGAGGCTGTGTACCTTGTACCACAGGCTCTCTGGGCCCATCCATCAACAGCAGGGACCCCACTGTTGCTAAGATGTCAAAGGTACACCCTGGTACAACCTGGGATAGGACCACCAAGTAATTCAGAGAAGTTGGATTTTGGATTAAGTGGGCTAAATACTCTACTCATGGGGAGAACCAAAAATGGCCTGAATCAAGAGTGAAGAGAATGGTCTGATACAACCACAGACTTGGAGGGCCAGTCATGAACCTCAGAGGGGGAAGAAGCCTGAGGCATTACTGACTTGAATGACTGAATGAGTGAATAAAATGTTTTAACTGAGCAACATAAATCCTCTGGAAGGATGCTAGATGCCACTCTGAGATGGGGAAGAAAGACGGAGAGGTTGACAATGAGTGGGATATAGGGTACTGCTGCCCAGAGGTATGGCTGGGAAGGAATTCGCAACCATCAGATTATGGGAGAGCCTGGAACCATGAGGGTGGATGAAGTTGGCCAAGTAGAGTGGGAAGGGAAGGGGAAGGAAGGGAGAGAGGGCACACAGACCAAGACGGCAGCAAGTTGCAATAAGAAAGTAGTGGGTCTGAGCTAGAGATGCCCAGAGGATAAGTTCAGTATAAGATTGGTAAAAGTCCCCAGAATGTGACAGCTGGCGGGGCAGGGGTGGTGGTTCCAATGGTCACTTCTGTGTGCAATGTAGTCCCTACAGCAATAATACTTTTAAAAAGTAGTAATGATAATGGTTAACATTTGTGAGTGTTTCATATATGTTCTAAGCACTTTTCCCATATTTAATCTTTTAGTCCTCATAACAACTCTGGGGCACAGATATTATTACTCTTCCTATTTTACATACGAGGAAACTGAGACACAGAGAGGTTAAGTAACTTTGCTAAAGGTCACACAGTAAGTATATGGTGAGTGGTGAAGGGATATGAACCAGGCAGTTTAGCTTCAAAGCCCATGTTCTTAAGTACTTCATTTCATGTCTTTGCTCAGAGGGAGTGGTCAATAACTGTGACTCAGATGATGGGACAGGGCAGGAGTGAGAACTCAGAACGAGCTTGTCAAGGGTATCTCAGGTCTTCCATCTATAATATGGGGATGAAAATACCTACCCTTTTCACCTGCTGTGAACAGAATGTATGTTAGTCCACTCAACTCTTCTGGGAGAACGTCTTAGAATACCCAAGGTCCAGTTCTTACTCTTAAGCAGGGTGAAGCCCCAGGACAACACTCTACCCTTGGTCCACAATGAAGGTAAGCAGAGAATCCCAGTTCAGAACAATCTGGGCACTGCTGCCCAGAAGAGAGGGGAGCAATGGGAGGAATGCCTTTCTGTTCTACGGGAAGTTACGTTCACTTACTCATGGCTTGGGCATGAAGCTTCAGAAGTTGTAGCCAGATCAATATACATAAATATTTCAGATTACGTCTTCTCTTTAGATATTTTAAGAACACAAGGGAAGGAAATGTAAATGTAAAATGTTTATAAACTTTAACTTAATTTACTTATAACTTGCCTCTTTCCATAAAAGAGATACAGAGGTAGATAAGCTATACATACATACAAACCAGAAATCATGACTTTGAGAAAGAAGAGGAAGCCAGTCCTAATGAAACAGGAGGGAAGGGGGCAGAGCACAATCTTTAAAAGAATGACATAGCCCAAGGACATGACATAAACCGATTAGAACCAAATAGGTCCAAGACAGCAAACGGACTAGTTGACTTCCACTAGACCTTAAGCCTCAGGATATGCTCATTGTAACACATCAGCAAGCTAAATGACACACCCCCAGGTACCATGACAGTTCCAAGGCCAACCATAAAGGTCAAAAAGTAGGTGGTGGCCCAATTTCTGAAAATCCCCACCCCTTTCCCAAAATAGTTGGAATACCCCTCCCACTCATTAGCCTATGAAATTACCCACCCCTATAAAAACTGACAATCCCATACCCTGGTGCTGCTCTTGCCTTCTGAGATGGCCCACACTCCATCTGTGGAGTGTGTTTCTCTCTAAATAAATCTACTTCTTACCTATCACTTTGTCTCTCACTGAATTTTTTCTGCGATGAGACATTAAGAACCTGAACTTCATTAAGTCCTGAGACCAGGTGTGTGATGTCAACTAAAAGACCATGGGTTCAAGTCCCAATCTGGATTTTGGACCAATTCAAGTCCCAGTGCGTGGGTTCAAGTCCCAATCTGAGTTGCACGGTTTCAGAATCTCAGAGACAGAGTTTTGGGTGAAGTAGGAAAGGATAGGTTTATTACTTTGCCAGGCAAAGGCGGACACAGTGAAACCAAGTGGGGCCCCATGAGGCTCTCTGGCACGGAGGCCTCTTTTTTTGTCCCCCATTTTCTTATAGGCAAGACTCCAGCCTCTATGACCTTCCCTGGTTCCAAAGAGCAGATTTGAATGGTTGTTAATCAAGGGAGGAGCAGCCAAGAAACAACCTGAGGCAAGATTACAGGGACCAGAGAAGCTCATCAAGATGAGGAGACCCAACTGAGACCCTGCACACACCCTAATCTTGTCAGCAACTCCACCCTTGGGAAGCACTGTTATAAAACTCCTTATCAAATCTTCCTGGGTTGTGGACACATAGTTTTTTGAGGCAGGAGCCTGCTGTGTCCCCCTTTGCCTGGCAAAGTAATAAAACTATCCTTTTCTACTTCACCCAAAACTCTGTCTCTGAGTTTCAGCACTACTGTACAGAGAAGCTGAGCTTTTGGCATCAAGACTATGAGGAATTAACAGAAGTTGCAGGGGAGAATGTAGCTTCTATACATGAAAAATATAATGGCTGAAATAAAAAACTCAATAGATATGTTAAACAGCAGATTAGATAAAGCTGAATAGAGAATTAATAAAATGGACTATATACACAAATATATCACCAAGAATGTAATTGCATAAGACAGGGTATGAGTACAAATGTGCAATTAAGAGATATGGAGAACAGAATGAATCCTCAAAAGAAAGAATAGAAAAAATGGAGGAGAGGAAATATTTTTAAAAGATAATGTCTATGAATTTCCTAGGGTCAACAGGAAAAAAAATTAATCCACAACTCTAGGATGCAAAACATATTCCAAGTAAGATAAATAAAAAGAAATCCACACCTAAGTAAATCGAAACCACACAACACCAAAGGCAAAGAGAAGATTTCAAAAGTATCCACTTAAAAAGGCAGTTCACCTTTAAAGGAATGACAGTAGATTTTTCAACACAAACATTGGAAGCCAGCCATATCTTAAAAGCGTTAAAAAAAAAGACAAAAAAAACTGATGGTCTAAAATTGTGTGTTCAGTAAAAATATCAAGCCATACACTTAGTTTGTGCATCTTACTACTTACTAAGTTTACTTCAATTAAGAAAAATGAGAAGAATAGTAGTAGAGTGTGTATATTACAGACTGGTAGGAAACAAATGAAAAAAGAGAATATAAACAACAAAATAAATAATTAAACAAAAGGTGCAAAACAGAAAAGTCTAGAAAAGGGAGACAATTAGAAATCTTTTAAAGAGATAAAAGAAATAAGTCCAAATATCTCAGTAATTAGTACATATATAAGTAGAAACAAATTCATTAGTTAAAAGAAACAGATGAAAAAAAAAAAGAAACAGATGGACAATTGGATCATTAAAAAATCCAACTGTGTTCTTTTTATAGAAGACATGCCTAAAGCATAACGGCATGGAAATATTAAAAGCAAAAAACTGGGACGAGATATACTTGACAAATACTAAAAAAAAACAATAACAACAAAACACACTATGAAACAAATATCAACACTCTCAGAAAGATAAGAAAAATGTATCCACGAAACAGGGACAAGATGCTATTTTAAAAATTAGAGAATAAAGAGAGCTCTTTTTATGGAAATGGGAAAAAAGAGTAACTTTACAGTGGGTAAACCAGACACATTACCTCAACCAGGTGATCAAGATTAACAACCAGAAGTAATGTCAATAGCATGTACCCTTGATATAATGTGATGAGAATGGTACTTTACCTTGGTGGTCTCCCTTCCAAAAATCCACAACCCAAGTCCAGTCACTAGAAAAACATCAAATGAATCCAAGTTGAGGGACATTCTATAAAATACATGACCATTACTCCTCAAAACTTTCAAAGTCATCAAAAATGAGGAAAGTCTAAGAAGCTGTCACAGGCAAGAGGAGCCTAAGGTGACAGGACAGCTAAATGTAATATGGTATCCTGCATGGGATCCTGGAACAGAAAAAGGACATTACGTAAAAACCAAGTAAATCTGAATAAAGTTTAGAATTTAATTAATAATAATGTATCAATATTGGTTCACTAAATGAACAACTGTACCATCCTAAAGTAAGACATTAAAATAGGGGAAACTAGGTGTGGGGTACATGCGAACTCTCTACACTATCTTTGCAATTCTTCTGTAAACTAAAATCTATTCTAAAATTAAAGTGTTTATTACAAAAAGAGCTTTTTGAAATTCAAAGAACAATAGCAGGATCAAAAACTCATTAAAAGTGTTGAAAAATAGAGTTAAGATAACATCTTAGGAAACAGAGCAAAAATAAAAAGCTACTGAAAGTAAAATAGTAAAGATAAGCAACTTAGAAGGCAGTCCAACATCCAAATGATAAGAGTTTCAAGAAGAAAAAAACAGAGAAAAAAGGACAAGAGGAAGTCATCCTCTAAAATGAAATGAAATGAAATGAAATAAAATAAAATAAAATAAAATTTCCCAGAACTGAAGAATACAAATTTCCAATCCACTGAGTACTCAGCATAATAGGTCCTTTTAGAACACTGGGGACAGAGAGAAGACCACAAAAGTTTAAACTTCTCAACAACACTGAAAGCAAGAAGATACGGAGTGATTCATTCAAAAAGTGGTGGGGGTGGGGGTGGGATGAATTGGGAGATTGGGATTGACATATATACACTAATATGTATAAAATGGATAACTAATAAGAACCTGCTGTATAAAAAAATAAAATTCTAAAATTAAAAAAATAATAAAATAAAATAAATAAGCAAAAAAACAAACAAAAAACCCCCAAATGCTGAAGGCATATGTTTTCTAATCTAGAATTCTAGACCCAGCCAAATTACCCATGAAATGTCAAAGTAAAATAATGATCTTTTCAGACATAAGAGATGTCAAAATGTTTTACTTTTTTTAAAAAAATGAAGGTTATTCTCCACCGAAATGAGAGGGTAAACTAAGAAAGATACAGGCATGAGATCCAGAAAATAGGAAATGTAATACAGGAAAAAAAATAAGGAACTCTCCAAAATAAAGACAAAACACTCTGGGATAATGACAGTTACCAAATATAAAGGGCAACCAGTCCAGATTGGAACAGAGTTAATGGCCAGGTGAATGAGATGTATCCATCATTATGCTTCTCACCACTGTACTGCTATTTAACCTGATGAAGCTCCTGGAGGATATGTTCCACAAAAGCAATGAAATAAATGAAGAAAGAGAAAGACACGAGACCCAAAGAATAAGACAAAAAGGGAATGCCATTGGATAACAATGTGGGAAGAATTAGCAACAGATACACACACAGACAAATGAACGAAATACAAATCCCAAGCAAATATTAATTTCAAGCAAAACAAAAAGAAACCAGGACACATTCTGAACTATAAATAATACTGGCACAGACTTAATAACACTAAATATTGATTTAAGTGAAAATTACATAAAAGCACATAGAAAGATGCTCAATATCGTTAGTCATCAGGGAAAATCACAATGGGATATCACTACACTACTGTTAGAATGGCTAAAATGTGAAAGGCTGACCATACCAAGTGTTGGTGAGGATGTGGAGGAATGGAACTTTCATACACTGCTGGTGGAAATGTATGATTACATTTACATAAAAATCTCATAAATTCATTCTAATTTAGAGTAAAAGAAAGCCAAACAGTGGTTGCTTGGGGCTAGAGGGAAGATGGGGAGCTGGAGGGAGGAAGGATTATAAAGGGGCAGGAAGAAACTTTTGGGGTGATGGATATGTTCATTTTCTTTACTGTGGAGATGGTTTCACAGTGTTCACGTATATATGTCAAAACTTATTCAAATGTACACTTTAAATATGTTTTCTTTATTGTACATCAATTTACATTCCAATGAGGCTGTTTAAAAACATGAAATTGGGCCTCTACCCTATAACATACACCAAAATCAATTCCAGGTGGATTAAGAATTTAAATGAGAAATAAAAATATTGAAAAGTTCAGAAGGAACTATGAAACATTATCTTTCTAAACTTGGGATAAGTAGTTATTTCTTAAACAAGAAACAAAAAGTACTCACCCTAAAAACAAAAAAGAAAGAAACGAATGATAAGTGAAATTACATTGAAATCAAGAACATCTGACAAAACAGGTGTCAAAAGCACCATAAAGGGCTTCCCTGGTGGTGCAGTGGTTGAGTCTGCCTGCCGATGCAGGGGACGTGGGTTCGTGCCCCAGTCCGGGAAGATCCCACATGCTGCGGAGTGGCTGGGCCCGTGAGCCATGGCCGCTGAGCCTGTGCATCCGGAGACTGTGCTCCGTAACGGGAGAGGCCACAACAGTGAGAGGCCCGCGTACCACAAAAAAAAAAAAAAAAAAAAAGAGCACCATAAAGAAATTTTTTTAAAAGCCCACAAACTAAGAAATAATATTTTCAATATTATTATACAAGGAGTGTTGAACTCCTTGACTAAGGATTAGTATTCAGAATACATAAAGAACACTTACAAGTCAATAAGGATTCCACTTCTAGGAAGACATGCTTCTTCCTAGACATGCTTCTAGGAGTGGACATGCTTTTTACTATTTCTTCCACTAAGAACAATGAAAAGCCCTGGGCATTATATATAAAACAATTCTATAGAGAACATAAGAAGCCTCTTACAGTGGAGAGAAGAAGGAAGACTAGCAAGGTACCTCGGGACCCAAGGAACAACATAGTGGTGAGTTCCTGGGTTTTCTTTTTGCCTCACAGATCCCAGACTTGGAGCTGGAGAAGCCAGCAACCTAGAAACACCAAGGGGCACAGGCCAAAAGAGCCTCCAGCAGAAGCCTACTCTCTGTAGCCAAAGGACCAGGAAAGGGGCAGCCTGGCATGACAGAGGACTTTCAGACAACCCCTCTCTACTCCAACCAAACACTACAGGAAAAACAGTGACTCTACTCTCACCATTGCCCTCAAGGGCTGAGTGGGGAGCCTAGATTCCACCCTCACAAGGCCATGTATAAGGAGGCACCAACACCCCTGCTGGGGTGGTAGCAGAGAAGGCCAAGTAGGGAGCCAGGACATTCACCCAAGCCGACCAGTAATGAGCCCCCACCTGGGGTACTGCTGGAGTCCACACTGGGTACCGGAACTCCCACTGAGCTCAGCAGTCACATGGAGCCCCCGCCTCGGGTGTCAAGAGAGGCAGAGGAGGGAGGGCCTGACTTCCACCTCCACTCCCCTTCCCCTGCCGGGGCAGTATGAGAAAGTGAGCTAAAACAGAAGTGTAAAGGAATCAAGAATTTAAAAACAAACAATCTGATGGGAAAATGGGCAAAATACATGAATAGAAAAGAGAAAAATAGTACTACCTCATTAGGCTGTTTTTATGATTAAACAATGTGTGTGCTTAAAATAGTTTCTCACACAATGAAAGCTGTAAACTAGAGGTGGTATTGTTATTATTACTATTGCTGTTTCACAGGAAATGGCACACATAGCTTCAAAAACATGAAAAGATGCTCAACATGATTAGTAATCAGAAAAATGCTAATTAAAACCATCATGAGACAATAATTCGCACACTTTGCATACATTAGGTGACTAAAAATTAAGAGTCTACAGGAACACTTGCTCATTGCTAGTAGAGGATCAGTGACCACATCCACTTTGGAAAACAATCTGGAATTATCTTGAAAAGTTGAACATTCCCATAGTTGATGATCCAGCAACACCACTTCTAGATAAACTCTAAAATTCTCACACACGTGCCAACAGATGTTCAGGAATGTTCCCAGCAACACTGTCCACAGTAACAAAAGACTGGAAAAACCCAACTGTACATCAACATGCACATATAATGGTAGTATATACACACGATGGAACAACAGCCAGCACCAATGACAAGTGAATTACAGCTACATGCAACAACACAGGGAGCCTTACAAACATAATGTTAAATCACAGAAGAGCACATTCAGAAACAGGAAGACCATAACCACTCAAACTAGAAAGAAGCAGTGTTCTATTTTTTTAAAAAGGAGGGAGAGATTAATTCATACAATGTCAATGTTATGAAAGATATAGAAAGTCTGTGGAAATGTTCCTGTTTAAACAATGCTAAGGATACACAGCTATTGTACATCTAGCACTGGAGGGAAAACATGTTATAAAGTGCATTATTAGGTCAATTTACTGAAGTTAAAAAACTGCAATGTGTTTAAGTAATAGAATACTCCTATTATTAGAAAATACATATTGAAGTATTTAGGGGTGACATAATGTGACAGCCTCAAATGGCTCCCCAGAAAAACTCTGTGTGTGTGTGTGTGTGTGTGTGTGTGTGTGTGTGTGTGTGTGTAGGGAGGGGGGAGAAGCAGGGAGAGAGAGAACAAGATCAAATGATAAAGAAAACAGGGTAAAATGATAACAATAGGTGAATCAGGGTAGAGGCTAATGGGTGTTCTCTGCACTCTCTTTACTTTCTCAGATTTTCTGTAAGTTTGAAATTATTTCCAAAATAAACAGTTCAGAAGAAGAGGCGAAAGGGCAATGTTAAAATTCAGGATAACAATGACCTGAGGTGGGCCGGGCAGAGGAATGGGCTCAGTTAGGAGGGATGGATGCAGGCTTCCATTTGTGCTCTGAATCTTTATTTGGTAAACAGGTCCTCAGGAGTTCATTATATTATTATACTTTATAACTCAGGCATTGTCATTTGTATGTGATCAAGCATTACAGTTGAAAAGATAAAAAAGAAAAACATCTCACCTCAGGATAGACATTTCAGGCTGATACTGACCGGAGTACTGAATATATACTTGATACCTAGAATCTTTTCATTGTAAGGATAAAATGCTTTATATTTTTCTGTTTTGCATATTCTACAACTTCCTATCTTATTCCCCCTTTCAGATATTTTTATGTTGGGGCAGGTGGAGTAAAAGTGTAAGAGAAACTGGGAAGTGGGACAGACAGGTCAGTTTACTGCCCTTAAGTTTTAAAATGATAATTTTTAAAAATATACCTTCCTTTGGTGAAAGGGCCAACTGTTGGGTCTGGGACACAGTGGGCAGTGGTGTAGGTCAAGAGGGCTGGCCTGGATGCTAATATACTGTCCACCATGGGGGCAGGCCCCCGGAGCAGCAGAAACACAGGAGCTGGGGATGACGGGGATGGCAGTGGGTGGGGTCCATGCAGGGAGAAGGGTTGCCTCCCAGATGGAGAGCAAAGCACAGGGTTAGGGGAACTGGGCACAGGCAATAGGCTGGAATCTCAGTGGGTGGTGGTGACAGCTGCTGTTGGAGAAGTGGACAGGGGGTGGGTGTGGGGAAAGGAGGAGGTGCAGTCCCAGTCCTGGAGGTATTGGAGCAAAGATCAGAAACTCAAATGTCTCATGGGGCCAGGCCAGTCCCCTGTTGAGTGAAGCAAATGCATCCGAGGAGTGGGGGGGAGAAGCTCCTTGTCTTTATTACATATGTGCCTCCACATGCACTGAGTTGGCTTTAGGATCTGTAGCCAACAAAGGGGACTCTGCTCCAGCCACCTGTGGCCAAGCAGGAATGACCTGGAGTTGACAGATTTTTCTGATTTTTGGAATCAGAATAGCCAGAGTTGTTCTGATTTTTCAAGAGAAACTGGAAATCTGAATTTTACATGAGATCTATGGATTTATAAGTGTTGGCTCAAAGCTTTTTAAAAGAAGAGGCAGGCCTGATAAATATGTGATGGCCACCATTTAGTGCCTCCTTACTAAGTTTATTCATTTTCTGGGACTGTCATAACAAAGTACCACTGACTGGGTGGCTTAAACAACAGAAATGTCTTCTCTCAGAGTCCTGGAGGCTGGAAGTCCAAGATCACGGTGTTAGCAGGGGTGGTTTCTTCTGACTGCTGTGAGGTGAATCTGTCTTGGGCTTCCCGCCCAGCTTCCAGTGGTTTGCTGCAGTCTTTGGTGCTTTTCTTGCTTTGTAGATGTGTCACCCTGATCTCTGCCTTCATCTTCACATGGTGTTCTCCCTGTGTGTGTGTGTCTCTGTGTCCAAATTTCCCCCCCTTTTTAAGGATGTAGGCAAATTGGATTAGGGCCCACCCTAATGACCTCATCTTGATCATCTGCAAAGACCCTATTTTTAAATAAAGTTCCATTCATGGGTCTGGGGATTAAGATTTCAACATCTTTTGGGAGGACACAGTTCAACCCATAACACTAGAGGAAATCAGCAGATGATCAAAGCAGTGACTGAGGCCCAGGAGGGTCATGGTAGGACCAGAGGGTGGTTCAGAGTGGGGCCTGGACTCAGGGATGGAGTGTCCAATCATTGGAATGAGATACACAGAAGGACCTGTGCTAGACTGAGTCTGTCCACAAGGGCTTGGACACCTCCTGAGGCAGCAGCCCCACAGACAGAAGCGTATAAGAGGCCAGGAAGCCTGGCAGATTGTGACCCTATGCTAAGTCTCAAAGATTCTGAGGAGCCACAGGAAAGCCAAAGGTAATCCAAAGGCCCCTCAAATCCATGCCTCCAGGGCCTCTGGACCCTGAATGAGGCTTCTGATGGGACATACCCACCCAGCACTGCACCCAGAGCCTGCGAAGCACATGTGTGGCCAGATCTGCTGAAGGATTTGAGAAGTTGGATGGAACAAGTAAATAAACAAAGAAAGATAAAAAAAGAAAAAAACAGCAAAGGCCTGTTTCTTGACCAGGACTGAATTTCCCTGTCACTCCCCAGGGCTGAAGCCTGCCCTTGCAGTCAGGGCTCAGCCTGGGGGTGCTTCCAGTCCTTGGTGAGGGTGGTTCCCAGCCTGCCCAAATGACTGACAGTTCTTTGAGGCCACAGGTTCCTGAGTGCCCCACACCACTGCGGCCTGCACACATGAGCAGCAGCTGGTGCCTGTACTTGATCAGGAAAACCAAGGGACCCCAGGGCACATCCTCCAAACAGACTTTGGAGCCACAGAAGCCATGGAAATATTCATCCCCATCCATCCAGGGAATATCGGCCCAGCCAATCATGTGTGACCATAAATGCCTAGGACAGAGGGGGAAATGGAGGCTCAATGGGAGGTTGGAAGGAGGGTCTGACTCAGGCAGGAGACCTGGTGTGGGGCTCCAGTTGTTCCTGAAGACATTAACACAATTACTTATGGAATACAGCAAGTACTTCATATTGCTGTTTCCAATTCTTATTAATGATGACAAGACTTTACTTAATTTCCAAGATTTTATATTTGCACCCCTTCTCTTACAACAAAAACCTTGGTTCCCCAAGACATTAATATAATTACTTAAGGTTAATATATATATGTTAGCTTCACAAAACAATACTTTTTTTTTTTTTTTTTTTTTTTTTTTGCGGTACACGGGTATCTCACTGTTGTGGCCTCTCCTGTTGCGGAGCACAGGCTCCGGACGCGCAGGCTCAGCGGCCATGGCTCACGGGCCTAGCCGCTCCGCGGCATGTGGGATCTTCCCAGACCGGGACACGAACCCGTGTCCCCTGCATCGGCAGGCGGACTCTCAACCACTGCACCACCAGGGAAGCCCAAAACAATACTATTTTTATTAACAACAGCAAGACTATGGAATGCGATTCAGGTTTGGTGTGTGTGTGGTTCTGTCTCTGTCCCACTTGGAATGCACAAATTACTGTTTCGAAGTCACGTGAAACAATTCTCTGTGAGGTTATGCCATCAATTTTGCATACAGGATCATTTGTCTCAGTTTGTTTTCGATGTTAAGAGATGGCTTTCACTCTTTTTTGGTTTCATTTTGGTTTTTAGTTATGTAAAATGTTTACATGGTTCCAAAGCCAACTTATGAAACAAGGCACATTGCTTGGTTTGTAAACCTGTCATTTGTTCTTCTGTTGTTTCTATTTCAAAATATAAGCAAATATATATATATATATATATATATACACACACATACACACCTATATACCTATAGGTGTATATATATGTATATGTATATGTGTGTGTGTGTATTCCTATTTCCCTCCCTTTGGCTTATATAAAAGGCAGCATACTATATAAACGGTTCTGTACCTGATCTTTTCCTGGTCAGTTAGCAATATATCCTGACAGTAACTTCACGTTGATACAGATCCTCCTCATTCCCTCTCACAGCTCCACACTACACCACTGTGCAAATGTGCCATACTTTGTCCAGTCAGTTTCCTTTGGATGAAGTCTTGGGAGATTCTCCATCTTTGGCTTTGCAGATAGTGCTGCAAATTATAGCCTTGTGCATATGTAACTTCATTCTTTTGAAAAGACTCCATTTTGAATCCTCATTCTCTCATCAATGAACCCTTTGGATAGTCACTTAATATTCCAAACCTCAGGCTCCTCATCTGTAAAATGGGGATAATAGTAGTAACTATCTCACAGTTCAAAATGAATTAACATGATTTAAAATACCCAGCACAGGGTCTGGCACATAGTGAACAGTCAATAAATGTTTGCTATTGTTGTTCCATCTTATTAAAAAATAAATTCATTTATTTTATTTATTTATTTTTGGCTGTGTTGGGTCTCCATTGCTGCATGTGGGCTTTCTCTAGTTGTGGCGAGCGGGGGCTACTCTTCGTTGCAGTGCACGGGCTTCTCATTGCAGTGGCTTCTCTTGTTGTGGAGCACGGGCTCTAAGGGCGCGGCTTCAGTAGTTGTGGCATGCCGTGGGCTCAGTAGTTGTGGCACGCGGGCTCAGTAGTTGTGGCACACGGGCTTAGTTGCTCTGCGGCATGTAGGATCTTCCCGGACCAAGGCTCGAACCCGTGTCCCCTGCATTGGCAGGCGGATTCTTAACCACAGAACCACCAGGGAAATGCCTCCATTTTGTTTTAATTATTCATAGCCTAGGACTTTAAAAGTTCACTGTCTGGGGCTTCCCTGGTGGCGCAGGGGTTGAGAGTCTGCCTGCCGATGCAGGGGACACGGGTTCGTGCCCCGGTCTGGGAAGATCCCACATGCCGCGGAGCAGCTAGGCCCGTGGGCCATGGCCGCTGAGCCTGCGCGTCCAAAGCCTGTGCTCCACAATGGGAGAGGCCACAACAGTGAGAGGCCCGTGTAATGCAAAACAAACAAACAACAAACAAACAAACAAAAAAGTTCACTGTCTAGAAGGAGAGAGAGAGATGTAAATTTTTAGTTACCTAATGGGGTGTTGAGTGCTACCAGAGGTATAAGAAAAAGTCCTGTTGGAGCACAGTGGAGAGGCTCAACAACTATGCCTAGGGATCAGAAAGGCTGTCCATGACAGTTGATTTGTCCATTCCACCAACCCCTTTCCAATGAGGGTCAGCCCTGGAGCTCACCAGGGACTATTAGAAAAGAGGCTCTCTCATTTTCCACCAGAATGTAAATCTCATTGAATATAATCCTGGAACTGCCAAGGGCCAACACACGGCAAGGGAGAATGTGAAGAAATCAGAGCTAAGAGGTGGAGAAGGACAGATTCTCAACATTGTCTCTTGGACACTGGGTATTTCAGTTAGGTGGGCTGAAAGAAAGCCCTTTTCTGACTAAGCCAGTTTGAATTGGGTTCTCATCTACATTAAGAATGCCAGATAGACAGAGGAGGCTTGATGCCTGAGGCTTAGTTACTAGGGGGATAAGGAAAGGAAAGACCTTCTGGCAGAGAGAAAATCATGTGGTAAAGTCCTGTGGAAATGTAGCAGTCAGCCTCTTCTGTAGCTTTAACTAAAGCAAGACCTGTGGGCTGATGCCCATCATCTGAACAAACCCAACTTCTCAGCTGGAAGGCTAAGCTCCAGATCCTGAGGAAGGGCAGGGAATTCTCATCTGTCAGCCAGGTGATGTCAGAATCAGATAAGAGCATGCAAATGAGCTGTTGGTGGTGCTGGAGCCTCCCCAGATGCAGATTGGGGACATTGTCCATGCCCATGATAGTCTGCAAGATGTTCTCACAGGCATTCTCTCCACCGCCAAGTGTAGCCTTAACCAGCATCTGCATTTTACCCAGGGGCCTCCACTTCCCTCCATGGTCCTGCCTGTTACATTGTGGCTTTGGTTTCTGAAGCCTCCTATGCTCTAGAAGTCCGTCTTCTCATGTTCCCATGTTTTTGCTTGATGCCACTTTTCCATACTGAATCAGCTAATGAAGCTTCACAGGGTGCCTTTACTGAAACACACCATATAACAACTTGTGCTGAACAGGGCAATAGGGCCAGGCTGTGCACCTCTGGCTTGGAGCTGGGGGCATGGGGTGGTGAGACTGAGAGACTGGAATTTGCTACTTAGAGGCTTTTTTAATACAACTTTTTATTTTGAAATAATTACAGATTCATAAGAAGTTACAGATAGTACAGAGAAGTCTGTAGTGCTCTTCACCCAGTTTCCCCCACAGTTACTTCATACTTAATTATAGTGCAATATCAAAACCAAGAAGTTGACATTGATGCACTGTGTGTGTACACTTCTATGTCATTTTATCACAGATGTAGATTAGTATTATCATCACCGCAATCAAAATACAGAAATGTTCCGTCATTATAAAGATCTTCCTTACATTACCCCTTTACAATAGTAAATGTAGATTTGTCTATTTCTCCTTTTCAGCTTTTTTAGTTTTTGCTTCACATATTTTTTAGCTCTAGCCTTTGGAGAATACATTCAGGATTTTTATCTTTTGTTGGTGGATAAACCCTTTTATCATTATATAATGTCTCTCTCTGTCCCTGATAATTTTCTTTGCAACTTTATCTAATATTAATATAGTTAGTGCTTTTATTTATTTATTTGGCTGCACTGGGTCTTAGTTGCGGCAAGCGGGATCTTTAGTCGTGGCATGCGGAATCTTTAGTTGCGGCATGCAAATTCTTGCATGTGGGATCTAGTTCCCTGACAAGGGATGGAACCTGGGCTCCCTGCATTGGGAATGCAGAGTCTTAGCCACAGGGTAGTCCCTAGTGCTCTCTTTTGATCAATGTTTACATGATTCATCTTTCTCCATCCTTTTGCTTTCAATCTAACTACACTCATATATTTTAAGTGAGTTTTTGTAGGCAGCTTATAGTTGTGGCTTTTTGTTTGTTTGTTTTGATGTGGACCATTTTTAAAGTCTTTTTTGGTTTTTTGGCTGCAAGGCATGTGGGATCTTAGCTCCCCAACCAGGGATCAAACCCGCACCCCCTGCATTGGATGGCAAAGTCTTAACCACTGGACTGCCAGGGAAGTCCTCGCAGCTCATAGTTGGATCATAGTTTTTCTTTAATCCACTCTGACAATCTCTGTCTTTTAGTTGGTGTATTTAGACCATTTACATTTAATGTAATTACTTATGTTAGGGCTTAAGTGTGTACTTTTAATTTTAATTCCGTTTGTCCTATTTTTTATTTCTCTGTTTTACTTTTACTGCCTTCCTGTGGGTTATTTGAACATCTTTTTGGAATTGCATTTTGATGTATCTCTAGTGTTTTGAGTATATCACTTTGTATAGCTTTTTTAGTGGTTGTTCTAGGTATTACATCATACATACATAATTGATCACAGTTTACTGATGTTGTCATTTTACCAGTTTGATGACATATAGAAACCTTGCCTCCTGCTAAGTCCCTTTACCCTCCTCCACTTATAATTGTCTTAACTATTTCCTCTACATACATTTAAAACCACATCAGACAGTGTTATATTTTTCCTATAGCTTTTTTTTTTTTTTTTTGCGGTACGTGGGCCTCTCACTGTTGGGGCCTCTCCCGTTGTGGAGCACAGGCTCCGGACGCGCAGGCTCAGCGGCCATGGCTCACAGGCCTAGCCGCTCCGCGGCATGTGGGATCTTCCCAGACCAGGGCACAAACCCGTGTCCCCTGCATCAGCAGGCAGACTCCCAACCACTGCGCCACCAGGGAAGCCCAGACAGTGTTATATTTTTGCTTCAACTGTCACACTTAGAAAATTCAAGAGGAGAAGAAAAATGTTTTTACTCATTCTGTTGGTCTTCTTTCCTGATGTTCCAAGATTCTTTCCTTTAATATTTTTTTTCTCTAAGAGAATTTCCTTTAGCTATACTTTTAGGGTAGGTCTGCTGGCAACAAATTCTCCTAGTTTTCATTTCATCTGAGAACATCTTGATTTCCCCTTCATTTCTGATGAATATTTTTAGTATAGGATTCTGGGTTAATAGTTCTTTTATTTCAGCACTTGAAAATGATTATGCCACTTCCTTCTGGCCTCCACGGTTTTTGATGAGAAATATACAGTCATTCAAATTGTATTCTTCCTTTAGGTATGCTGTTGCTTCTCCCTGCTTGCTTTCAAGATTGTTTCTTTGTCATGAGATTTCAGAAATTTGACTTGTGTCTTGGTGTAGATTTCTATGGGTTTATCCTGTTTGGGATTTGCTTACTTTCTTGAAACTGTATGTTTATGTCTTTTGCCAAATTTGGAAAGTTTTCAGCCATTATTTCTTTGAGTACTTTTCAACTTGCCCTCTTTCTCCTCTCCTTCTAGGACTCCAAAAACATGAATGTTAGATCTTTTGTGGTAATCTCACAGGTTCCTAAGGCTCTGTTCATTTTTGTTTGTTTTGTTTTTCTATATTTCCTCTGATGTTTAGATTGCATAATTTCTATTATTCTATCTTTCTGTTCACTGACTCTTTCTTCTGTTATCCCCATGCTGCTGTTGATACCATCTACTAAGTTTTTAATTTTGGTTTCTGTATTCTTCAGTTCTAAAATCTCCATTTTGTTTTTCTTTATCTCTTCTATTTCTTTGTTGAGACTGTATTTTTTTTCATTTGTCTCATGCATGTTCATAATTGCTCACTGAAGCATTCTTATGATGGCTGCTTTAATAGTCATTGGAGATAATTCTAACATCTCTGCCATTTTGGTGCTGGTGAGCATTGATTGTCTTTTTCTATTCAGATTATAATTTTCCTGGTTCTTGTTATGATGAGTGGTTACCAATTGAAACCCATACATTTTGAGTATTATATCATGAGATTCGAGATATTTAAATCTTCTGTTTTAGCTGGCTCCCCTTACAGCACTCTGGCAGGAGAAGAGATACCTTTTCATTACTGCCAGGTAGGAGTAGACTCCAGGTTCCCCACTTGGCCTCTGTTGACACCCAAAGTGGGGAGGGTCTCCTTGGTACTTCTGGGTGGGAGTGGGAGTTCCATCTTCCCATTCAGCCTCTACTGATCCCATCCTGGCTGGGTGGGGCTTCTCCTCAGGCAGCCTCTACTGACACTATTTGGCTGGAATTGAGCAGTTATTATCTAAACTTTTCTCTCTTGCAAGGCTTCCCCTTTCCTGTTCCTCTGGCTAGAGGGAGTAGGCTTTTATTGGGAGCTCACCAATGTCATTTCTTGGATCCTGAGGTCCCTTCTCTCCACCATAACTGTCTTCTTATGTTGGTTTCATATATAATATCCATGGCTTTTGGTTGTTCTTAGCAGGAGGAATAGGAAAAAAGTATTTCTCCTTCATCTTTCCACAAGTGAAAGTTACTTGGATCATTTTAAAGTATGTTTCATAGAAACAGTCTCACAGGCATAGAGAACAGATTTGTGGTTGCCAAGGGGAGGGGGGAGGGATGGACTGGGAGTTTGGGACTGGCAGATGCAAACTATTATATACAGAATGGATAAAGGACAAGGTCCTACTGTATAGCACAGGGAACTATATTCAATATCCTATAATAAACTATAATGAAAAATGAATATATATATTCAACTGAATCACTTTGCTTGCATCAGGGACTAACACAACATTGTAAATCAACTATACTTCAATAAAAAATAAATTTAAAACATAAATAATGTTTCAAATGCCAAAGTGGAGCAAAAGTAAAACAGTCACCGTGCCTGAGGCAAACACTTTAACACCTTTGATGGCACTGAAGGTGGTGGTGAAAGGTCATGGGTGTGGGGCTGGAATGACCAGAAAGAACACTAATTTGACCTTGGGCAAACTGCTTTGGCTGTCAGAGGCTCAGTTTTCCTTCTGGAATATAAAAACCAAACTATTTATTATGTAGGGGTGTCATGAGGAGAAAGTGAGATAAACTATGTCAAGTACATGGCATTGAGAACATATGTCAAAAATAACTTCTTTACTTTTCTCTATCAGTTCCAACATTACATCCTAATATTTCCTAAACAAATCCTGAGGTGTAGCTCAAATTGTTCATAATCCTGCTGCAGCTGGGACTCAGTTTCCCCATCTTTAAAAGGAAAGGATTGGTCTAGATCACTGCTACTCAATGGATGGGCTGCAGCAGTCCCTGGGAGCTTGTTAGTAATGCAGAATCCCAGGCACCACACCCAGCCTACTGAACCAGAACCTGCATTTTAAGAAGCCCCCAGCTTAGTCTGGCATAGGGAAGTTTGAGAAGTGGTGCTCTGGGTGACCTTTAAGGCCACTATCAGCTCTGACCTTACCTATCTTGGGCTTTCCCACCTCTGGACCACTGAGCTATTTTAAGCAATAATATTTACTGTGTGATTCTATTTTGTGGGGAAAGACTATCTATATATCTAGATAAAGATGTGCATGTACCATGTATAGGATATCCAGTCTGAGAAAGAGAATATTATTTATGGACTTTTCTTAACTTTTCTTAGTATTTCCTGGGTGTCCTGGGTGTGAATGGTGAATTAACATGTCTCCTATCCCTTGGGGGAGAGACCTATGCACAGAGAGTGGCAGGGGAAAGGTTTCAATAGAAAGGCCCATGGGACATGCCACTATGTGCCAGGGACTCAGCAGCCCTTCCCAGGCTCTAAAATGAACTGTGGGGGTGGGGAGGGCAATCCCTCACACTGTATCTTGGCTCAGAGAGGATGAAGAGCCTTGTGGCTGGAGAGGAGCAGAGGGGCTGCTCTCAGCTCTGCTGCAGCTGCAAACCCCCAAGGAGATGCCTCCCCCTCCCCTTCACCCAGATCCAGCAGGCTGTGGGGCTTCTGTTGGGACAGCTGAGAACTCACTGAGTACCAGTGCCCAGATTGATGAGACTAACATTGACCTGTGCCTGCTCTGTTCTTGTTGCAATTACATGAATCTTTTCATCCACTCCTCCCACCTTGATGCACGTTTCCAGAGTCATACAGCCAGTAGGAGGCAGATCTGAGTTAGTACTTAGAGCTCAGCACTCACTGCCCTGCACCACATCCAGTGCAAAGGGGATGGAGAAATAGTAGACTGTGTGTTCCAGGAGCTCAAGCTGGAGAGGAGGGGCACACCCAAGAGGGAGAGATGGAAAGAAAGAAGAAAGATGCCACTGAGTAGTAAACTCCCTCATTTCAGAGGGCGAGATGGGCATCAGGTGAACCCTGGAGGATGGCAGCACATGACAGGACCCAGGGGAGAGTGATAATAGTGGTGGTGACAATAACAATAGGAACATGTGTTGGTTTACTCTGACGCCAGGCACTGCACTAAACACTGTACCGTATTAACTCACTTAAACCTCTCTACAACCTACGAGGTGTGTACCCTCAGGAACCCAATTTACCAATAAAGAAACTGAAGCACAGAGCTTAAGAAACTTGACCAAGACCACACAGCTGGAAAGTGATAGAGCCAGGATTCCAACCCAAACAGCCTCCCCCAGCCTCTACCTGGCTTAAAACAACACAAACTAATTATCCTAAGAGTTCTGTAGGTCATAAGTCCAGTATGATCTCATCAGACTAAAATCAAGGTGTCAGCAAGCTATGTTCCTTTCTGGAGGCTCTAGGGGAGAATCTCCTTCCTGCTCTTTCAGGTTGTTGGCAGAATTCAGTTCCTGCGGTTGTAGGACTGAGGTCCCCATTTCTTTCTGGCTGTGAAATAAGGGTGGATACCAGCTTCTAGAGGCTGCTGCATTCCTTGGCTCATGGTCTCCTTCCTCCATCTTCAAAGTCAGCACTGACAGGTGGAGTCCTTCTCACAGTGTATGTCTCTGACTTACCTTTTTCAATTGTCTTCCACTTTTTTGCAAAAATTATTCTTGTAAATTGCAATAACATATATATATAACATGAAATTTACCATTTTAACCATTTTTAAGTGTACAGTTCAGCAGCATTCACATTGGTGTGAAACCATCACCACTATCCATCTCCAGAATTCTTTTCATCTTGCAAAACTGAAATTCTATACTCAAACCATAATTCCCTATTTTCTCCTCTCCCAGTTCCTGGCAACTAGCATTCTACTTTCTCTCTCAATGAATTTGACTACTCTAGAAACCTCATATAAAAGGAATCATAAAGTATTTGTCCTTCTGTGACCGGCTTATTTCACTTAACATAGTGTCCTCAAGGTTCATCATATTGTAGCTTGTGTCAGAATTTCTTTTCTTTTTAAGGCTGAATAACATTCCATTGTATACCATGTTTTGTTTATCCACTCATCCACCCATGGACACTTGGGTTGCTTCCAACTTTAGGCTATTGTGAAAAATGCTGCTACGAACACGAGTGTACAAATATCTCTTCACATCCCTGCTTTTAATCCCGTGGGGTATGTGGAACTGCCACAAGTGGAATTGCTGGATCATATGGTAATCGTGTTTTTGATTTTTTTGAAGAACCTCCATACTGTTTTCCAGAGCAGCTGCACCATTTTACATTCTGAATGCAAACCTCTTAATCTACAGCCTATGTCCTTAATTCTATGCTGTCTGAGGAAGGGTGCTCTGGGTACAAGGACCCAGGGATAAAGATGCAGAGTCAGGGTGAGCAGATGTGTTTGGAGGGCAGGGAGGAGCCCATCCTGGCTGGCATGGAGGCCCCAGAAGTGTGTCAGGCTGAGACATTTAGACTTGATGCTGAAGAAACAGGGAGCCACTGAAGGTTCTGTGAAAAAGAAGGCACTGTGAAGACAGGGTTTCATTGGGAAGATTGTTCACATGGCTTAGATTGAGGGGGTGAATGCTGGTATGAAACAAACCCTGTAGCCTATGGTTCTCTTTGAGGAGCCCAGAGATTCCTTTTTTATACATTCATTAGTTCATCCAACAATCCATTGATCCCAAATCCATCACCACACTCAGTGCCACATCCTGGGGCCACAAAGGCTGAGGCCACAGACATGAATTGACCTGGGACTCACAGCCCAGTGGGGAGGCTGACACAGCAGCCTACTACCCCCAGCAAAATACAAAGGGGACACTTTGGGAATTCAGGGATGTGAGCCAACACAGAAAATTCACATTTGTCACTGACATGTATGGGAGGAAAAACACATTACAGAGACTGGTCACATTTTCGCAGCCTCAGAACCCCAGTTCCTCATAGGGTACAGGCTACTCTCACGCACAAATGCATAACACTGGCTATAAATTCAGTTACAGGACAACTACATGTAAAACAATGAAATTAGAACACTCCCTAACACCATACACAAAAATAAACCCAAAGTGGATTAAAGACCTAAATGTAAGGTGAGACACCTCACCTTACACCTCTTAGAGGAAAACACAGGCAGAACACTCTATGACATAAATCACAGCAAGATCCTTTTTGACCCACCTCCTAGAGAAATGGAAATAAAAACAAAAATAAACAAATGAGACCTAATGACACTTAAAAGCTTTTGCACAGAAAAGGAAACCATAAACAAAATGAAAAGACAACCCTCAGAATGGGAGAAAATATTTGTGAATGAAGTAACCGACAAAGGATTAATCTCCAAAATATACAAACAGCTCATGCAGCTCAATATCAAAAAAAAAAAACAACAACCCAATCAAAAATGTGTGGAAGATCTAAATAGACATTTCTCCAGAGAAGACATACAGATGACCAAAAAGCATGTGAAACGATGTTCAACATCTCCAATTATTAGAGAAATGCAAATCAAAACTACAATGACATATCACCTCACACCAGTCAGAATGGACATCATCAAAAAATCTATAAACAATAAATGCTGGAGAGGGTGTGGGGAAAAGGGAACCCTCCTACACTGTTGATGGGAATGTCAACTGGTACAGCCACTATGAAGAACGGTATGGAGGTTCCTTGAAAAACTAAAAATAGAACTACCATATGATCCAGCTATCCCACTCCTGGGCATATATCCAGAGAAAACCATAATTCAAAAAGATACATGCACCTCAATGTTCATTGCAGCACTATTTACAATAGCAAAGACATGGAAACAACCTAAGTGTCCATCGACAGATGAATGGATAAAGATGATGTGGTACATATATACAATGGACTATTACTCAGTCATAAAAAAGAATGAAATAATGCCATTTGCCACACATGGATGGACCTAGAGATTGTCATACTGAGTGAAGTAAGTCAGACAGTGTAAGACAAATATCATATGATATCGCTTATATGTGTAATCTAAAAAAAAATGATACAAATGAACTTCTTTACAAAACAGAAACAGACTCACAAACTTAGTAAACAAACGTGGCTACCAAAGGGGAAAGGTGGGGGAGAGGGATAAATTAGGAGGTTGGGATAAACATATACACACTACTATATATAAAATAGATAACTAATAAGGACCTACTATATAGCACAGGGAACTCTGCTCAATATTCTGTAATAATCTTAATCTGAAAAGAATTTGATAAAGAATAAATATGTATATGTATAACTGAATCACTTTGCTGTACATGTGATATTAATACAACATTGTAAATCAACTGTAGTCCAATATAAAATAAAAAATTTTTAAATAAAACATAAGATATGTTAATAAATTTAATTTTTTTCTTATTAAGAAAACCTCAATGAGGTATCACCTCACACCTGACAGAATGGCTATCATCAAAAAGAACACAAATAACAAATGTTTGCAAGGATGTGGAGAAAAGGGAACTCTCGAGCACTGTGTGAATGTAAATTGGTGTTGCCAATGCAGAAATAGTGTGGAGGCTTCTCAGAAAACTAAAAATAGAACTACCATATGATCCAGCAATTCCACTACTGTGTATATATCTGAAAAAAATGAAAAGACTAATTGGAGAAGATAATGCACCCCAGTGTTCATAGCAGCATTATTTACATTGCCAAGATATGGAAGCAACCTAAGTGTCCATCAACAGATAAATGGATAAAAAACAGGTGGTGTAGATATACACAATGGAATACTACTCAGCCATAAAAAATGAAATTTTGCCATTTGCAACAACATGGATGGAACTTGAGGGCATTATGCTAAGTTAAAAAGTCAGTCAGTGAAAGAACCATACTGTATTATGTCACACACATGTGGAATCTTTTTGAAAAGCCAAAAGTATACAAATAGAGAATAGAATAGTGGTTCTCAGGAGGTGGGGGATTTGCGGAGATGTTGGTCAAGAGGTACAACCTTCCAGTTATAAAATGAATACGTTTTGAGAATCTAAGAGAGCGTGGTGACAATAGTTAACAATTCTCTATTATATCCTTGAAAGTTGCCAAGAGAGTAATTCTTAAAGGTTCTACCACAAAAAAAAAAAGGTAATTTTTGAGGTGATGTTAACTAATCTTACTGTGGTAATTATTTTGGAATATATAAATATATCAGATCATTACATGGTATACCTTAAATGTATACAATGTTACACGTCAATTATATCTCAATGGAACTGGAAAAATACTATAAAATAAAATGTACAATATGTAGAAATGAAGGAACCATATAAAAATTGAGTACATACTGTTTATTCATAATTCAAGAAAGTGCAAAATAATCTTTCTTTGTTTTGTATATAATTGTGAAGACCTTAATCTCCCTGAGCCTCAGTTTTCTTATTTCTGAATGTAATGTAGGATACTAAACAGAACTTCACATGTTTGTCTGGAGGAATAAAAAAAATGTGTGCAAAAAACAAACAAACAAACAAATTCAGTTACAGCTCAGTATTTTCAGAGCGTGGCTTAATAATTAGAGTCAAAGCTGAGTAAAGGGACCAATTCCTGTTTGTGTTTCCTGCTGAGGTTCTCATTTTTAGAGCTATTTCCCCCCAGAGTCCAATGAAAATAAAGTCATTCTCTTTGAAGCAAAACTTTTCCATGCAGAAGAAAGTTGCTGCCTGTTCTAATGGACACCCAAGAGCCATGTGCTGCACAAGTTTCTTGGAGCAGCTGAGCTGCAGATGTGGAGGAGGGCTGGTCAGGCTTAGCTCCCAGCCAGCCCTCCTGGGCATGTCTGCTACGGGGGACTTTTCTCAGGAAGCCACATTGCTCTTGGCCTCTTCTGCTCCTCTACGTGCCCCGCAGCAGCCCCAGCCTCCAGCCTCCAGGCCCACACAGGCTCCTTCTGCAGTTTGCTCACCTGGGTGGGGATGGGACCACACCCGGGTGAGTATCTGCTGTGACCCTGCTAGGCAGGGCCGGCCCAGGAGCAGCACTGGTCCAGAATCGGTGCACTGCCTTCCAGGGGATGGGGGCCCTAAGCAGCCAGAGTGGGGGGCAGTGGTGAGGAAAGCCATGCCAGGTCCACAAATCATCCACAGCCCTTGAATGCCTAGAATCCATTCTCCTCCTGTCCAGTCTCCTCAACCTCTGACCTTTGCAGATTCTGAGGAGCTCAGCATGCCACCCCCTTCATGGAGGAAACAGAAGCCCCAGGGGCAACTTTCTCAGCCTCCCAACCCCCACCTGTCCTTCCTCGTGGCCTTGCTGCCCACCTCCTTCTACCTCTTCAGGGCGCTCGACACTGTACTTGCTTCAGCCCTCTGGTCTCCCCTGCTCTCCTGGCTGCTCCACTGTCGCCCACACTAATATTCCTTCCCTCCTGAGACCCTCCCAGCACCCCGTGCCCCCTCCCAGGTGCTGCCCCCTCAGTCTCACCTCTTCCTCTCTTCTACACCTCCACCCATTCCTCAACCCACTGCCCCCAAATAACACCCACCAAGTTCTAAAATGACCTCCTTGTTGCCGAACCCAGTGGACATATTTTGGTGCTTGGTGTCGCCTGACCCTGGTGACCTGCTCACCTGGCTGCTCCAACCTACTTACAGACCTGGCTTTCCTCCCCACCCTGCTTCTGTCTGCTACCTCTGCAGCCCTCTCTTCCCATGCCTTTCACTTAAATGGAGTTTCCCTTCATTTTGGTGGGTTCCTCAGGCTGGCTGACAAGCGCTCTCCTCTTCTCTCTCTGTAGAGTCCTCTTCAGAGATCTCACCTCCTCCCTGATTTTTTACTGTCAATCCTGAGTCTCAGAAACAGATCGTGGGCGCCCCCACCATGATGTTCTACCTGGTCAATCCTCTCTTCCACCCAACCTGTTCCTCCTTCCTGCTCCTCACGGCTACCCAGACCAGCAACCAAAGGGCCCTCCCACGCCCGCCCCTCCCTCCCTCCCCTTTCACAGCTAATGAAGCCCAAGCCCCAAGCAATTCTACTCCTAAACACCAGGAGAAGAATCAGCTACCACCTACTCCTCTTGCCCCAGACTCCTGAGCAGCCTCCCAGCTCACCCACCAGCTGCTGCCCGAGATCTGGCCCCTCAAATCCGTCCTCACCCAACTAGAATACCAAAATGCTCAATGCATCCCCAGCTGAAAACTCCCCATGGGTCTCCCTGGCTTTTAGGATAAGTTCAAACCCCCGACTGTGGTATAAGGACTAAATGATCTAAATGCCGATTAACTCTGTTTCCAGTCTCATTCCTTTCAAGCATCACTGCCCTGCCTGCCTTCCTACCCCCACCTCCCCCAACTCCCATATGTACAAACTCCACTTTCTAACCATTTTGACTGAGCTCTTATATTCTTGAATGCTCCAGGTTAGAGAAGACTTTTGTGGTTCCCTTTCCCAATTCCTACTTACCCTTCTTAACTTAGGTGTCACTTCCCTTCAAAAATGCCCTGAGCCTCAGGCCTGGATTGAGAGTCTGTTAAGTCAAACACCCAACCTATCAACAAGGTCCCTTTCTCTCTCTCTATCTCCCAGCGGCTCAGGCTCTCAGTGACAGCAGCCCCTTCTTTTGAACAGCATGTTACAGTCTACAGATCTTTTTTAGCTCCTTTATCATCTTCACCTGTCCACATCAACCCTTATTTTGCAGATGAGGTAATGGCAAGTTCAGGGGCAGAATGTGTTGGAACAAAGTCCAGGTCTTGGGCTGGGGTAGACTGTGAGGCCAGGCAGTGGCTACTGCAAACACTTCTCTAGTGAGGGGCACAGACCCAAAGGCCTCTTGGGGCCAGGCATGCAGTGTGGTCCAGGTACAAGACAACAGGCAGTGGCCAGGGCTGTGGTGAACTAGAGGTCAATGCTCTGCACAGGGCTACACAGCTCTGGCCGGCACTGCCATGTAGCAAACTGGGCCCTGGTGTTGTCTGGTCTTCCAGTTTTTCCAAGAGAGTCAGGAATCAGAATTTTAAAATAAAGTTTCCTGACTTTTAACACATTATAGTGGTTGGATCTATCCTCTATTGAAGTATGTTTACCACTATATCCAAGAACCTAGAACAGGAGCTAGCATCCATATTGTTGCAGGCCCACAACAAATATAATCTAGATGGATGGATGGATAAGTGGACAGATGGATGGATGAGTTAACAGATGAATGGATAGATGAGTGAATGGGTGGATGGATAGACAGATGGATGGATGGATGGATGGATGGATGGATGGGTAGATGGATAAATACATGGATTCATGGATGGTTTCATGGTTGGATGGATAGGTAGTCAGAAGGGAGGGAGAGAGGGAAAGGGAGAGAATGAATGTGTGACCAATAAGACTGGATAGTCCCCGACTTTGCTACCAGAGCAGAGAGCTCAGTGAGGTAGCTGGTCATTGGTTCCACAATTGCAGTGCAAATAGATATATCAGTTATTCAAAGGCCTCTTCCAAACTCCCCCAACACCTCCCTATGAGCAGGTACTCATATGACTCTTATATACTCTCCCTCATCACTTGAGTTGATAAGAGATACACTAAGGCCAAGGGACAAAATCTGGGTCATTTTGGACCAGGGCTTGAGGTTCTGTTGATGCATTTGGGAAGAAGGCATCTTTGCCACATCTCTAAGCGTGACAAAGTGCCATGAACAGTTTGTCTCCATGATTAATGAGAGAGAACAGACAGGATGGGAACATGTGGATTTGGGAGTAAGGGGAACCAGCACTCAAAGCTCAGCTCAGCCACACACTAGCTATGTGACCTTGAGCAAGTCCCTAATCCTCTCTGGGCTTCAGTGTTTTCATCTTCAAAATGGGATGATAACATCTACTTCATACCATGTTTGTGAGGATTAAATGAGATGACACTATGTGCATGGCCCTGCACAGAGCCTGGTTTATAGAAGACAATCAATAAATGTTACTTCCATTTTATCTATACAAGAGTCCAAGTGGTATTATGAATGAAGACTTTATAGTAATAAAATTTTAATATTAAAATTACTCCCCATAACTGTTCAAGATGAAAACTTAAGAATGAGGAGGCTCAAATGTCCATCAATTGATGACTGCATATACAAAATGTGGTATACACATACAATGGAATATTATTCAGTCATAAAAAGGAATGAAGTACTGATTCATTCTCAAACATGGCTGAACCTTGGAAACACTGTGCTAAGTGAAAGAAGCCAGACACAAAAGGCCATTTATATGAAATACAGAGACTAGGCAAATTCATAGAGACAGAAAGTAGATTAGAGGTTATACCAGGGGCTGGGGTGGGGAGAAATGGAGAGTTATTGCTAAATGGTTACAAAGATTCTATCTGGGGTGCTGAGAAAGTTTTGGGAATAGAGAATGGTGATGGTTGCACACCATTGTAAATATAATTAATGCTGCTGAAATGTAGACTTAAAAATGGTTAAAATGAAAAATGTATTTTACTACAGTAAAAGAATTTTTTTAAAAAAAGAATAGGAAGTCTTGGCAAAGTAACAATTCTCCTAGTTTGCTTTAAAAAAAGGAAAGAGCTGGGCTTCCCTGGTGGCGCAGTGGTTGAGAGTCCGCCTGCCGATACAGGGGACACGGGTTCGTGCCCCGGTCCGGGAAGATCCCACATGCCGCGGAGTGGCTGGGCCCGTGAGCCATGGCCGCTGAACCTGCGCGTCCGGAGCCTGTACTCCACAACAGGAGAGGCCACAACAGTGAGAGGCCCGCGTACAGGAAAAATAAATAAATAAAAATAAAAAACTAAAGAGCTACATGACTTTGTGTTGTATAAACATTAAAAACTCTCAGAGTTAACTAGATGAAGGTGTCTTTTGCCCTTTGAGACCTAAAATGTGTTTTCAGTTTAAGAAATGAAATTTGGAAACATGACCTGGATGTTTTCTTTCTGTAATTTGGGGTCAGGAGAGTGGAGAAAGAGAAAAACTAACCAGGCAAGTTACTGCCTTTGGAAGATAATCAAACATGGAATAGGTTTTTTTCCCTGTCTCAAATTAAGATGTATATATCTAGCCCACATGAATTCAAGTCAGAACATATTTTAACAGGGACAACAGTTTGGTCTCAGTAGTCTACCCTGGGACTGGGAGAGGCCTCACCACCTTCCCCAGGTGTCTGGGAGATGGTTTGAAGGCTGCACAAACCATAACCTAAGTCATCCAGCAAGGAACACTGGGGCACTCTTAGCCATCTTTAGCCCATGAGCTGTATCCAGGAGTACTTTGAGAAAGAATGTACCCAAGGGGAGGTGATGACCTAATAATATTTGAGGACAAGGGGGTAGTATTGGAAGGCAGGATGGGGTCTCTGATGACATAGCCAACACCACAAGGCATAACCCAGGCAGGCACCAAGCACCCAGACGTGGGCACTGTCCCAGGACCAGAGTCAGCTTACAGGGACTGCTGATTACTTCTGCCAAATGGCATCCTTACTCTTGTCTTGCAGTCTCCACAACCCCCTACCCCGGCCTGAGAATAAGAAGGTCCATCTTGAACCCTTGGACACTAGTACATTTCACAGTACAATTCTGGCACAGTTTTAGTAATGAGCCGTGAACCCCTGCCCTATATTATACATCTCTAGCAAAGCCTCCTATCTAGGTCTAGACATGAATTTGAAAAAACTGCATGATGTGGATTCTCAGCAATCCACGTGACCCAGAGTTGAAGATGCGTCACTGGAACTGGCCCAGGAAGAGCAGCTCCAAAGCTCTGTTCCTGTTTAACCACAGATGGAAATTCTCATCTTCTGTGTCCATGGAAGCACTAGGGTGGGTGCTTTTATATCATTTTCTTTCTTTTACCGCCTTGCTTTATCAGTGCAGGTAATTATTTCCACTACCGAACCAACAGCACGTGTGAAATACGAAACAGCATACCCAGAAAAAACTAAATGAGACCTTGAATGATGAACAATGGGAAGGAAACTTTTCTCAATGTGGTGAACACACGTTCCAGATTCTGTTGCTGCTGAGACTGAGCCACAACACGACACTGCGCTGTTACTGAGAATGACACAAGTTCCGGTACATGGGCTGTGAACACAGCTTTCACTCACTGTGTTATCGATTTCCTGAGAAACTCTCCTGCCCTCCTGTCTATAACCGTTTATTTGCATGACCTCTGACCTCAAAAATGCAAATACCCATGGAAGTGAGCATCAATATGGAAACCAATTGTGTGTCATATGGCTGGGATCTCTGGGGAACAACTGCTTTCAGTAGTGCAGTATATCAGTCAGGACTTTTATCTTTAAAGGTCAGAAGAGGGTCAAATTAATTTTAAAAACAAAGAATGCATTGCCTCTCTTAACTGAAAAATCCACAAAGGTTCAGGTCCGGCTGGATTCAGGTGTTCCTCAGGACTCTCCTTCCCCACCTCTCAGCTCTAGTTTCTCTGTGTTGGCTTTATTTATGGCAGGGATGTGTGGATGCTATCCATACTGTGGCCCCCAGTGGCTCCAGGCCCACATTCCATCACCTGTGCAACCCCAGTGGAAAAAGACCCTCTCTATGCCAAAGTTTGCAGGAAAAGTCTGAAATCTGCCACTTCTGGGGACGACTGGGTCATGTGCTAATTACTAGATGGTGGGGTCAGCCTACCCCAAGCCACAGCCTGGGACTAGAAAAGGGGGTTTGCCCAAGGAGAACCAGGGTGCTCTCACCAAAAGAAGCAGGGACAGATGCAATGTTGCCCAGCACAGGCAAACATCCTCATGATGCTTGGCCTTGACCTGACCAGCTCCTGGACCTTACCAGCCTTCTCCTCCCCATAAGATGGGGCCACCTGACCACACCTGCTGACCCTTCTGCAGACCTGCCCAGCTTCTAGACCATCTTAGCCTAGGGCAGGCAGCCATGGGCTGGCTCTGGTCCTGCTGTCTATGCTGAGGCTTCCTCCACACCATGAAATAGGGTTCTCTTTTCTCATAGAGTTCCCTGTCTAGAGTCCTACAAGCTGCGTGGCTCAACAACTAACTGACCAATTCATTCATTTATTCACTCATGCATTCATTTAGCTGCTGTTTATGAGTCCAGCACTCTGCTAGGCATCATCTTCATATACGCTGCCCATTCAAGCTGTGTAACTGTAAGGTAAATGTTCTCCACATTGTAAAGATGAAGAAAGTAAGGCAACAAGTGGTTAAGTAACTTGACTAAGCTCACAGGGCAAGGAAAGACAGGCTACAACAGTGGTGCAAACCCTAGGACCCTCAAGCTTTGCCTAATAAAACTGGTGCAAAATGGGAAAAGATAGTGTGTCCAAGGCTCACAGGAAAAGCTTCATCAACATAGAAAAATAAAGATCAGGTTAAATGTGTCTGTGAGCATGGCACAGTCTAGGGGCAGAAGCACTCGAGAAAAGTCCAAAGCATTTTACCATACCAGCTGCCTTAAGGACGTAGATGTCTTAGGTCCTGCCCTCAAAGACCTCACAATTCATGTGGGGCAAAAATCCAAACATCCACATAAAAAGCTGAACATGGTAACTGCCTGAGGTAATAAACAAACATTGCATAGGCAGGCTGGACAAAGGTGAGTGTCTGAGGGGTTCTGGGAAGAAGAAAGCACAACGGGCTGGTATTATCAGACATGGCTGGCTGGAGGAGGTGAGCTTGGGAGAACCTAGAGAGAGGCTGGAGGGCAGATTCAGGGCTGGGGTATGAGAAGGAAAGGTACCCAGGTGGGTGTGGGCATTGGAGTCAGCATCTATGGGTTTTGCCTTCCCAGTGTCCCTCCCATTCTTTTACTAGCATCCCAAGTTCCTCTGGGGAGCCACCCCTTTGCCATGCTCAGCCCACGTGAGTGTGGATGGGGTTGATCCTATCCCCTGACTAGAGGGTAGGCATATGACCCAGACCTGACCAAGCAAAGCTCCACATTTTCTCAGCTACAGTGACAGGTTTGGGGAACACACGGCTGTGCCTAGACCAGTAGAAGTCCTTTGCAGGATCGGGGCAGTACAGCTGACATGATGTGCACCTGGACCTGGCAGGGGCTGTAACCACCCTCACAGAAGAGGCCACCTGAGAATGAAGCCAACAAAGGAACACAGAGCCGAGAGACAGGCAAACCCACCAGGAGGATGTCGACTGCTCCTGAAACCAGAATTTCCCAGAGCCCAAAAAAGTTCCTTTGATGCTTAAGCCAGTTTGAGCTATGCTCCCATCAATTGCAATAAAAGGAGTCCTGATGCAAGTGTGGAGCTTTGGGGGGCAGTGAGAGGCCAGCTGGTGAGTCTGCAATGGGGTGCTTCCATTGCTGAGTTTGGGGGCCAGTGATACAGGGGGGTCAGGCTGACCACAAAGGGCTTGAACCCCAAAATGTGGGTTCAGACTCAGAGCTGCTGTCCGGTGCTCCCGCAGCCATGTGCCTCTGCTGCCCAGATGCCCATGGATAAACGGCTGCTGTGAGGGTTAAAGAAAGATTCAGTCCTGCAGCTCCTTGGACTCCTGTTTATTATATTAAACAACGTGTAAAACTGCTCCTATTCTCACTCATCCTCAAATTGCTGTCATTAAGAAAGTTGGCCTTGTTTGTCCCAGTTCCCCAGGACGCAGAGACTGCCCGGGCCACTTAGGACCAGGCAGGGAGGGTCAAAGCCAAATCAGAAAAGGTGTGGGTGCTGGTCACCAGAGGTGCAGCCAGAGGGGTGTGGACAGCAGGGTCGAGGGGGTGGGGTGGGGAGAACAATGATGGGGGCGAGATGAGCAACAGTGGCCAGGAGGATGCCCCGGCGCTGGTCTGAGCCGAGTGTCGCTCACCCTGAGACCTGTCCTTCTGCACCAATCCCTCCCAGCCTCCTGACTCCCCATACGAGGAGCAGCCGTGGTGCTCTCCACGTGCCCATCTGTCTGTCCTGAGATAAGCGGCCGACCCCTCCTCTCCTGTTCCTGGGTGTCTGCCAGCTCCAACAGGCCCCCAGGGCACACCTCCACCTTCTACAAGAACAGCTCCTACTCGCTTCTATTTCCAGGAGGTGCTGGCCCCGATGGTTAGTATGTCACAAGCTTGAACTGGGCACGTCACTGGGTACAAACTGTCCTCATTCTTTGGTGACCGACTGGGCTGAGATGGGGGGGTGGGGATACCCGGTCTCTGAAGAGCTGAGACAACTGTGTGTCCTCAGTAGGCTGCAACCTGCTCTGGGGCAGCCTCCGAGATCTCCCCTGGGGCCGGCTGCCTGCAGGTTGCAAGCTGCCCCTCAGAGCCCCTGCTCGGCCCCCTGAGCAGCCTGGACACTGAGGCCTCAAGAGGGCCCCTGCCGTACCTCTCTGCTGCAAGCCTGGGACAGCTGAAGGAGGCTCGGCCCCAGCCAAAGGCAGCCTCTCACTCCTCAGATAAACAGTCTGAGATGGCAAGCGCCGAAATGAAACGTTTGCAGGATTTCTTGGACATTAAATAGTTCCCCACATTCTCTCTCTCTCCCTCTCTCTCTCTCTCTCTCTCTCACACACACACACACACACAGATGATTTAAGCGTAAATAAATCAGAAACACCTGGACACTTTTCTTAAAATACAAGTGAATTTTTAATTCAGGAGGAAAAGCCTACACAACACATTTGGAGTCTCGGCAAACAAAACAGCTTTCAGCTAAGACATCTGGCCATCTCAGAGTGCAATGCCTGATCTGTCCAGCATCCTTATCCAGCTCCCATTTACCCAGAGCTTTAATTCCCGCCTCTGGGCCTTCTTCTATCTCCTGTTCTACCCCTCAGCTTGCCTGACACTTAGAAACCTTTGTCTCTTACTCGTGGTAAGTCCTGACTTAAATATTGGCCCTTTTAGAAATTCTTCCTCAACTAAGCCACACTCATGATTATTCATTCACCCTCCTCACCAATTTAATGCGCTCCCCCGTGGAGGTTATCTGTTGATTCTGACTATTAAGTCTCTGCTCTCCCACTTTCTGGTAACAATAGCCTCATTTTTCTCCCTTCCCTAACCTATCCCAGTTCATGGATTGGGTGGGACTGACCCAACCCTCCACTAGCTACAAGGATGGGCACGAATCTCTGGCCTGGTCTTCACCTCCTGGCCACAGTGACTGGTTCCAAGATGAGCAAGCTACTTGCGTTAGTTAAATGAGAGTCAATCCCATGGAAAAGACGTAGCCTAGGTCCACTGGGACGTCTGAGCCTGGAGTTGTTGGCAGCTGTTTTGCCAACACTTAGAAAAGGTGTAGTAGTTTTATCTATGGCCACGTAACAACATGACCCAAAACCTAGTATCCTAAAACAGCCATTTATTATTTCTCATAATTCTCTGGATTAATTGGGCTGAGCTGAGCAGTTTTGTTACCACGGTGATGGCTGAGGTCACTCATGTGGCTGCATTTAGTTGAGAGCTTGTCTGAGATGACTAGAATGTCTATGATGGCTTCATCCTCAAGGTCTCTCTTCATGTGGCCTTTCATCCTTCAATAGTCTAGACTTGAGCTTCTTCACAGCTGGGTGGCTGGGTTCCAAGAAGACCAGCCCCAGTGTGCAAGCAGCTTATCAAGCCTCTACTTGCATCACACCTGCTAATGTCCAATTGGCCAAAGCAAACTGCACATCCAAGCTCAGACGCAGTGTTGGAAGGGGCTACACACAGCGAGAATATTAGGGAGCTTGGTCCACTGGGGGCCACCCAGTGGACCAAGTAACAAACACACAGGTGTAGGGGAAAGGTTTTTTATGTCACCACTGTAGTCCTGGGACCCACGTATGCCTGAAGTCAGATATCTACCCCTGGTCTCTTCAGTTATACAAACCCCAACATACAAAAAAATTTTTTTGTTTAGCCAAGTCATTCTGAGTCAGGTTTCTGTCACCGACAAACACTGTAATCAATGCCGCCTCTGTGCCAAGCCCAGGGTGGACACTGGGGACACAGACTGAAATCGGATGCAGCTGACTTAGCTAGGTGGGGGTGTCCCCAGTTGTCTGTCTCCCCAACAAAACCACAAATTCCCAAGGGACGGGGCCAGCTCTCAGGCCTGATTTATAACTCATGCCTAGCACAGTGCTGGGTACTTAAGGAATGGTCAGTGAAAGTGTGTTGATGAACTGTCATCATACTATACACTTTCAAGTGCTGCTGGACAAGTATCCTCAAGTCTCATGTGGCCAGGGAGTAACTCTCAAAATGAACCAGGTATGGGCTTCCCTGGTGGCGCAGTGGTTGAGAGTCCGCCTGCCGATGCAGGGGACACGGGTTCATGCCCCGTTCCGGGAAGATCCCACATGCCGCGGAGCGGCTAGGCCCGTGAGCCATGGCCGCTGAGCCTGCACGTCCGGAGCCTGTGCTCCACAATGGGAGAGGCCACAGCAGTGAGAGGCCTGCGTATCGCAAAAAAAAAAAAAAAAAAAAAAGAACCAGGTATCATTCACGTTTAAGACTGAGGGAGGTTCCAGTCCTGGTCCCCCGGGGCTTTCCAAAGCAGCCCAAGACTAGCAAAATCTTTTCCTTGACAGTTTATCTGCCGTCCTTGCACTGAGAGGCAGCCTCTCTTGTCTTGTAGAATAGTGAGAGTAAAGCACAAAAAAGAGGGAACACTGAACTTGAAACCTACAGGTGCATGATGGTTTTAAACAGGTCCACAAATTCTTTGATACTCCTCTTTCAAAAGGCAGATCTGACTTCTGCCTACTTCTCTTGAATAGGGGTTGTCCTTAGTGACTTACCTCTAATGAAGAGAATGTGGCTGAAGTGATTTTGCATGACTTCCCAGACGAGTGAGAAAAAGCCACTCAGCCTCTCCTGGCTCTCTCTTGGGACATTCACCCTTAGAACCCAGTGACCACGTTGTGACGAAGCCAAGTAGCCACTTGGAAGTCCAGGAGCAGATGTCCTGGCCAAGCTCCAGCTGAGGTCCCAGACAACACCCAGTACCCCTGACAGACATGGAGTGAGCCTTCAGACAATCCCAGCCTCCCAGCCAGCAATGAGTGGAGCAGAGACCAGCTGTCCTCACTGAGCCCTACCAAAATTGCAGATTCATGAGCAAAATAGACATTTTAAGCTATAAGGTTTTGAGGTAGTTTATTAAAAAGCCACAGAGAGATAACTGGAACAAGACGGAAGAGACTTTAGAGATAATATAGTTCAACTTGCCCATCTGACAGGTGGGGAAAAAGTCCAGAAGATGGAAGTGACCCTGAGTCAGATGTGGGGCCAGATCTCTGGATATCAAGTAGAGTGCTCTTTGCACCATCTGCCTGGGGCTGACCAAGTGCTCATTTCGACTCCCTTCTCCCTGACCTCTCTGTGAAGATGAAGGCCTGCCACTAAGGATGGAGGGATGGAAAGATAAAAAGACACTGGGTTCCGGAAACATCCCTGAGCAGCTGCACCAGCCCTGGACTGCCTACCTCCGGAATTATCATGCAAGGAAAATAAATCCTCATGCATTGAAGTGAGGGTTTCTGTTATCTGCAGCCAAATGCATGCCTAACTGATAACACTGGCTTTCTAACTGCCCTGGATTCAAAGTTCCTACTGTGTTGTTTCGAACTTATTTTGCTACTGTTGCCAAAAACCCTGTAATTGAGCTGTAACTCCAGGGGCCAAGTTGAGAAAGCTCCCTACTGCCCCACTTGCTGCCAGAATTGCTCATCTATTCACAGCAAGATGGCCCTCGCTCACCCTCAGCCTTCTAAGCTGACCCAGGCCTGCGCTGGCATCCTGCACACTCCCTTTGGCCAGTGAAGGATAAAAGAAAGGTGCCTGGTGTTTCTCTCAGCCCTGCAGTCACTAAGCTACAACACCAGACTGACCATGGGCTGCCAAAGCCCTCAGAGATGTGGCTAGACAGATTACACAGCCCCAACTAACAACCAGAATGGGGAGACCCCCAACAAAAGAGTGTGGCCACACCCCACACACAGGTGACCATGCATGCAGGCTGGCTGCTGACACGATGGGTAGGCTCACTCAGAGACCCCCATTGCGGGTCCTGCTCCAGTCAAGGCCTGAGGTCACCCCATGCAGAAACAAAAAGCTGAGGGCTCCAACCTGGGCCTTTACAGCAGGCACATTTTTGGCTGAATCTGTTTACCTGGCCGTGATTCAGTATTATCCCTTTAAAAATAATCAGTCATTAAGAGGAACTTCCAATGCCCCTGGGAGACGGCTCACTTTGTGGCTGCCTTAATCTAAAAAACATCAGAATGGAAAGGGCCCTTTTAAGGAGCAGCCTTGCAGAGATGGAGCAGCAGGAGCATCCCTCCACCTAGTGCCACACGCATTCAGCTAAAAGGGACTCCAAGGTGCCCTGAGAGGAAAGCTCTGGAAACACAAACTCAAGCTGATCTCAGATAAGTCTAAGCTCCCCGAGTTGCAGCTTACATAGGTGTCTGCACCTGTCACTTAACTTGAGTTATATCATGACCCCATATGAGTGGGCTGGCTATTACTGTCCCCTTTTACAGATGGGGAAACTGAGTCTCAAGGTGTTGCAGGGGCTTGCCAAGGCCACGTGCAAGTGAGTAGGTGTTATGGACTGAATGTTTGGGTCTTCCCCAAATTCATACGTTGAAGCCCTAACCCTCAATGTGATGGTATATGGAGGTGGAGCCTCTGGAGGTGATTAGGTTTAGATGAGGTCAAAGGGTGGGGCCCTCATGATGGGATTAGTGTCCTTATAATAATCAGAGACTGAACTCACTCTCTCTCTACCATGTGAGGACATAGCAAGGCAGCTGTCTGCAAGCCAGGATGAGGGTATTCACCAAAACCCGACCATACTGGTACTCTGAGACTTTCAGACTCCAGAACTGTGAGAAATAGATTTCTGTTTTGTAAGGCACCCAGTCTATGGTACTTTGTCATTGCAGCCTGAGCAGACCAAGACAGTGAGGTACCCAGCTAGAAGCCCCTCTGGCGCTCTCTCACTTAACCCCTGTATCACTGGAGCAAATCACTTACCCCCTCTGAGACTAACTTTCCCTGTCTGTAAAATGGGGAAATGCTCATCCTACAGGGAGTTGTAAGGATAAATGAGATTGTGACTACCATGGTGACTGGAGAACTAAGAGGCTCAGAGCTCATATAAATGAAACATTTTTTTGTTGTGGTATTAAAACATATGTAACGTAAAACTTACAATTTTAAGTGTACAGTTCAGTGGCACTACATACATTCACACTGTTGTGCAACCATCACCACCATCCATCTCCAGAACACTTTCATCACCCCAAACTGAAATTCTATATCCATTAAACAAGTTCCCATTTTCCCCTCCCCACAACACCTGGCACCCACCATTCTACTTTCTGCCTCTTATAAGTTTGCTTACAGTGGGGACCTCATATAGGTGGAATCATAGTATTTGTCCTGTTGTAGCTGGCTTATTTCGTTAGTGTAAGGCCCTCCAGGTTCATCCATGCTGCAACACATGTCAGAATTTCTTTCCTTTTTAATATTGAATAGTATCCATCACATGTAAATACTGTATTTTGTTTATCTGTTCATCTGTATTACAAATTATCATTCTCATTCTTGAAGAGGAACTGAGGTGAGGAGCTCCCCCTTCCCCCTCACAAACTAGTCCCAGACAGCTTGTTCTTGTCTTCTGAGTGTGGCTTCAGGCCACCATTCCCACAGAAACACACACAGACAAGCAGGTGTACCACCTACCTGTAGTGGAGGGTCGGTTGTGTTTTTTGTTCTAACTTCCAGTTTGTCAGGGACCAATACTTTTGTGAAATACAATAAAATTATGTAGAAAATAAAAACTTAAAAACCAAAGCCATAAAAGTATTGGCCATTTTTTTTTAATTTTTAGATTCGACAGACATAAAACTACTGGTTAAAAGGCTAGAAAAGTTTCAAAACATTCTCAGTTTCTATCTAAATCTTGTTATGGATCTGTAACAAACATTTCAAGGGCCTGGCACCCATCTGCAAACCACATTTTGAGCAGCACTGCCTGGAGCACTCATTAATAGCAAAAATGAAAACATCTAAATGACCATCAATAATGTAGTTGTTAAATACACTTTGGCATCTCCATATTATGGTTTAGCAATAAAATATAATGAAGCATATGAGTCAGCATTTCCACTCCTAAGTACATAAGCAAGAGAAATGAAAACATATGTTCCCACAAAAACTTGTACACAAATGTTCATAGCAGCTTTATTCACAATAGCCAAACAGTGGAAATCCGAATGTCCATCAATGGATGAATGGATAAACAAAATGCGGTATATCCATACAATGGAATATTACTCAGCCATAAAATGAATAAAGTACTGACACATGCCACTGGATGAACGTGGAAAACATTATGCTAAGAGAAAGAAGCCAGACATAAAAGCCCATATATTTATGATTCCATTTATATGAAATGCCCAGAATAGGCAAATAGAGAGAGATAAAAAGTAGATGACTGGTTGCCAGGGGCTGGGAGTGATAGAGGGATTGGAACATAATGGCTAAGGGGTACAGGGTTTCTGAGTGGAGTGATGCTCTAAAAATGATTCTAAAAATGATTGTGGTGATGTCTGCACAATTCTGTGCATATACTCAAAATCATTGAATTGTACACTTTAAATATATGAATCATATGGTATATAAATTATATCTTAATAAAGTTGTTATTAAAAATGAAGCAGAGTCTGAATTTAAAACATACAGCAGGTAGGACGTGCTCTCACTCCCTCATGCGAGAGCACCGGAATCAAAACTAACTGCTGAACAATCATTGACAGGAAGACACTGGAACTCACCAAAAAAGATACCCTACATCCAAAGACAAATGAGAAGCCACAATGAGATGGCAGGAGGGACGCAATAATAATGAAATCAAATCCCATAACTGCTGGGTGGGTGACTCACAAACTAGAGAACACTTATACCACAGAAGTCCACCCACTGGAGTGAAGGTTCTGAGCCCCATGTCAGGTTTCCCAACCTGGAGGTCCGGCAACAGGAGGAGGAATTCCTAGAGAATCAGACTTGAAGGCTAGTAGGATTTGATTTCAGGACTTCGACGGGACTGGGGGAAACAGAGACTTCACTCTTGGAGGGCACACACAAAGTAGTGTGTGCATCAGGACCCAGGGGAAGAAGCAGTGACCCCATAGGAGACTGAACCAGACCTACCTGCTAGTGTTGGAGGGTCTCCTGCAGAGGCGGGGGGTGGCTGTGTCTCACCGTGAGGACAAGGACACTGGCAGCATAGGTTCTGGGAAATGCTCCTTGGTGTGAGCCCTCCCAGAGTCTGCCATTAGACCCACCAAAGAGCCCAGGTAGGCTCCAGTGTTGGGTTGCCTCAGGCCAAACAACCAACAGGGAGGGAACCCAGCCCCACCCATCAGCAGTCAAGCGGATTAAAGTTTTTCTGAGCTCTGTCCACCAGAGCAACAGACAGCTCTACCCACCACCAGTCCCTCCCATCAAGAAACTTGCACGAAGCCTCTTAGATAGCCTCATCCACCAGAGGGCAGACAGCAGAAGCAAGAAGAACTACAATCCTGCAGCCGGTGGAACAAAAACCACATTCACAGAAAGATAGACAAGATGAAAAAGGCAGAGGGCTATGTACCAGATGAAGGAACAAGATAAAACCCCAGAAAAACAACTAAATGAAGTGGAGATAGGCAACCTTCCAGAAAAAGAATTCAGAATAATGATGGCGAAGATGATCCAGGATCTCGGAAAAAGAATGGAGGCAAAGATCGAGAAGACACAAGAAATGTCTAACAAAGACCTAGAAGAATTAAAGAACAAACAAACAGCGATGAACAATACAATAACTGAAATGAAAACTACACTAGAAGGAGCCAATAGGAGAATAACTGAGGCAGAAGAACGGGTAAGTGACCTGGAAGACAGAATGGTGGAATTCACTGCTGTGGAACAGAATAAAGAAAAAAGAATGAAAAGAAATGAAGACAGCCTAAGAGACCTCTGGGACAACATTACATGCAACAACATTCGCATTATAGGGGTCCCAGAAGGAGAAGAGAGAGAGAAAGGACCCAAGAAAATATTTGAAGAGATTATAGTCGAAAACTTCCCTAACATGGGAAAGGAAATAGCCACCGAAGTCCAGGGAGGGCAGAGAGTCCCATACAGGATAAACCCAAGGAGAAACACACTGAGACACACAGTAATCAAATTGGCAAAATTTAAAGACAAAAAAAATTATTGAAAGAAGCAAGGGAAACACGTCAAATAACATAAAAGGGAACTCCCATAAGGTTAACAGCTGACTTCTCAGCAGAAATTCTACAAGCCAGAAGGGAGTGGCATGATATACTTAAAGTGCTGAAAGGGAAGAACCTACAACCAAGATGACTCTATCCGGCAAGGATCTCATTCAAATTCGACAGAGAAATCAAAAGCTTTCCAGACAAGCAAAAGCTAAGAGAATTCAGCACCACCAAACCAACTCTACAACAAATGCTAAAGGAACTTCTCTAAGTAGGAAACACAAGAGAAGAAAAGGACCTACAAAAACAAACCCAAAACAATTAAGAAAATGGTCATAGGAACACACATATCGATAATTACCTTAAATGTGAAGGGATTAAATGCTCCAACCAAAAGACACAGGCTCACTGAATGGATACAAAACCAAGACCCATATGTGTGCTGCCTACAAGAGACCCACTTCATTGTAGTTTTGATTTGCATTTCTCTAATGATTAGTGATGTTAGCATTCTTTCATGTGTTTGTTGGCAGTCCGTATATCTTCTTTAGAGAAATGTCTATTTAGGTCTTCTGCCCATTTTTGGATTGGGTTGTTTGTTTTTTTGTTATTAAGCTGCATGAGCTGCTTATAAATTTTGGAGATCAATTCTTTGTCAGTTGCTTCATTTGCAAGTATCTTCTCCCATTCTGAGGTTTGTCTTTTGGTCTTGTTTATGGTTTCCTTTGCTGTGCAAAAGCTTTGAAGTTTCATTAGGTCCCATTTGTTTATTTTTGTTTTTATTTCCATTTCTCTAGGAGGTGGGTCAAAAAGGATCTTGCTGTGATTTATGTCATACAGTGTTCTGCCTATGTTTTCCTCTAAGAGTTTGATAGTTTCTGACCTTACATTTAGGTCTTTAATCCATTTTGAGCTTATTTTTGTGTATGCTGTTAGGGAGTGATCTCATTTCATACTTTTACATGTACCTGTCCAGTTTTCCCAGCACCACTTATTGAAGAGGCTGTCCTTTCTCCACTGTACATTCCTGCCTCCTTTATCAAAGATAAGGTGACCATATGTGTGTGGGTTTATCTCTGGGCTTTCTATCCTGTTCCATTGATCTATCTTTCTGTTTTTGTGCCAGTACCATACTGTCTTGATTACTGTAGCTTTGTAGTATAGTCTGAAGTCAGGGAGCCTGATTCCTCCAGCTGCGTTTTTCGTTCTCAAGATTGCTTTGGCTGTTCGGGGAGAGACCCATTTCATACCTAGGGACACATACAGACTGAAAGTGAGGGGATGGAAAAAGATATTCCATGCAAATGGAAATCAAAAGAAAGCTGGAGTAGCAATACTCATATCCGATAAAATAGACTTTAAAATAAAGAATATTACAAGAGACCAGGAAGGACACTACATAATGATCATAGGATCAATGCAAGAAGAAGATATAACAATTATAACTATATATGCACCGAACATAGGAGCACCTCAATACATAAGGTAACTGCTAACAGCTAAAAAAGAGGAAATCGACACTAACACAATAATAGTGGGGGATTTTAGAACCTCACTTACACTAATGGACAGATCATCCAGACAGAAAATGAAATAGGAAACACAAGCTTTAAATGACACAATAGACCAGGTAGATTTAATTGATATTTATAGGACATTCTATCCAAAAACAGCAGATTACACTTTCTTCTCAAGTGCGCATGGAACATTCTCCAAGATAGATCACATCATGGGTCACAAATCCAACCTCAGTAAATTAAGAAAACTGAAATCATACCAAGCATACCAAGCATACCATAACACTATGAGATTAGAAATCAATTACAGGGAAAAAAACGTAAAAAACACAAACACGTGAAGGCTAAACAATACATTATTAAATAGCCAAGAGAGCACTGAAGAAATCAAAGAGGAAACCAAAAAATACCTAGAGACAAATGGCAATGAAAACACAACAATCCAAAACCTATGGGATGCAGCAAAAGCAGTTCTAAGAGGGAAGTTTATAGCAATACAATCCTACCTTAAGAAACAACAAACATCTCAAATAAACAATCTAACCTTATACCTAAAGGAACTGGAGAGAGAAGAACAAACAAAACCCAAAGTTAGTAGAAGGAAAGAAATCATAAATGTCAGAGCAGAAATAAATGAAATAGAAACAAAGAAAACAATAGCAAAGATCAGTAAAACTAAAAGCTGGTTCTTTGAGAAGATAAACAAAATTGATAAACCATTAGCCAGACTCATCAAGAAGAAGAGGGAGAGGACTCAAATCAATAAAATTAGAAAGGAAAAAAGTTACAACAGACACCGCAGAAATAGAAAGCATCTTAAGAGACTATTACAAGCAACTGTATGCCAATAAAATGGACAGCCTGGAAGAAATGGACAAATTCTTAGAAAGGTATAACCTTCCAACACTGAAGCAGGAAGAAATAGAAAATATGAACAGGCCAATCACAAGTAATGAAATTGAAACTGTGATTAAAAATCTTCCAACAAACAAAAGTCCAGGACCAGATGGTTTCACGGGTGAATTCTATCAAACATTTAGAGAACAGCTAACACCCATCCTTCTCAAACTCTTCCAAAAAACTGCAGAGGAAGGAACACTCCCAAACTCATTCTATGAGGCCACCATCACCCTGATACGAAGGCCAGACAAAGATACTACACAAACAGAAAATTACAGAGCAAAATCACTCATGAATATAGATGCAAAAATCCTCAACAAAATACTAGCAAACAGAATCCAACAACACATTAAAAAGATCATAATCAACTGGGATAATCAACTGGGATTTCAACCATTCAACCATGAAATGGATTTCAACCATTTCAACCATAATCAACTGGGATTTTTCCAAGGGATGCAAGGAATCTTAACTATACACAAATCAATCAATGTGATACACCATATTAACAAACTGAAGAAAAAAAACCATATGATCATCTCAATAGATACAGAAAAAGCTTTTGACAAAATTCAACACCCACTTATGATAAAAACTCTGCAGAAAGTGGGCATAGAGGGAACCTACCTCAACATAATAAAGGCCATATATGACAAACCCACAGCAAACATCATTCTCAATGGTGAAAAACTGAACGCATTTCCTCTAAGATCAGAAACAAGACAAGGATGTGCACTCTCACCACTATTTTTCAACATAGTTTTGGAAGTCCTAGCCACGGCAATCAGAGAAGAAAAAGAAATAAAAGGAATCCAAATTGGAAAAGAAGTAAAACTGACACTGTTTGCAGATGACATGATACTATACATAGAGAATCCTAAAGATGCCACCAGAAAACTACTAGAGCTAATCAATTAATTTGGTAAAGTTGCAGGATACAAAATTAATGCACAGAAATCTCTTGCATTCCTATACACTAATGATGAAAAATCTGAAAGAGAAATTAAGGAAACACTCCTATTTACCCCTGCAACAAAAAGAATAAAATGCCTAGGAATAAACCTACCTAGGGAGACAAAAGACCTGTATGCAGAAAACTATAAGACACTGATGAAAGAAATTAAAGATGATACCAACAGATGGAGAGATATACCATGTTCTTGGATTGGAAGAATCAATATTGTGAAAAAGACTATACTACCCAAAGACATCTACAGATTCGATGTAATCCCTATCAAATTATCAATGGCAGTTTTTACAGAACTAGAACAAAAAATCTTAAAATTTGTATGGAGACACAAAAGACCCCAAATAGCCAAATCAGTCTTCAGGGAAAAAAACGGAGCTGGAGGAATCAGACTCCCTGACTTCACACTATACTACAAAGCTACAGTAATCCAGACAATATGGTACCAGCACAAAAACAGCAATATAGATCAATGGAACAGGATAGAAAGTCCAGAGATAAACCCACACGCCTATGGTCAACTAATCTATGACAAAGGAGGCAAGGATATACAATGGAGAAAAGACAGTCTCTTCAATAAGTGGTGCTGGGAAAATTGGACAGCTAGATGTAAAAGAATGAAATTAGAACACTACCTAACACCATACACAAAAATAAACTCAAAATGGATTAGAGACCTAAATGTCAGACTGGACACTATAAAACTCTTGAAGGAAAACATAGGAAGAACATTCTTTGACATAAATCACAGCAAGATCGTTTTTGATCCACCTCCTAGAGTAATGGAAATAAAAACAAAAATAAAGAAATGGGACCTAATGAAACTTAAAAGCTCTTGCAAAGCAAAGGAAACTACAAACAAGATGAAAACACAACCCTCAGAATGGGAGAAAATATTTGCAAATGAATCAATGGACAAAGGATTAATCCCCAAAATATATAAACAGCTCATGCAGCCCAATATTAAAAAAAACAAACAACCCAATCCAAAAATAGGCAGAAGACCTAAATAGACATTTATCCAAAGAAGACATACAGATGGCCAAGGAGCACATGAAAAGCTGCTCAACATCACTAGTTATTAGAGAAATGTAAATCAAAACTATAATGAGGTATCACCTCACACCAGTTAGAATGGGCATCATCAGAAAATCTACAAACAACAAATGCTGGAGGGGGTGTGGAGAAAAGGGAACACTCTTCCACTGCTGGTGGGAATGTAAATTGATACAGCCACTATGGAGAACAGTATGGAGGTTCCTTAAAAAACTACAAATAGAACTACCATATGACCCCGCAATCCCACTACTGGGCATATACCCTGAGAAAACCAAAATTCAAAAAGAGTCATGTACCAAAATGTTCATTGCAGCTCTATTTACAATAGCCCAGAGATGGAAACAACCAAAGTGTCCATCATCGGTGAATGGATAAAGAAGATGTGGCATATATATACAATGGAATATTACTCAGCCATAAAAACAAACGAAACTGAGCTATTTGCAATGAGGTGGATAGACTTAGAGTCTGTCATACACAGTGAAGTAAGTCAGAAAGAGAAAGACAAATACCGTATGCTAACACATATATATGGAATTTAAGAAAAAAATGTTATGAAGAACCTAGGGGTAAGACAGGAATAAAGACACAGACCTACTAGAGAATGGACTTGAGGATATGGGGAGGGGGAAGGGTAAGCTGTGACAAAGTGAGAGAGAGGCATGGACATATATACACTACCAAACGTAAGGTAGATAGCTAGTGGGAAGCAGCCGCATAGCACAGGGAGATCAGCTCGGTGCTTTGTGACCACCTGGAGGGGTGGGATAGGGAGGGTGGGAGGGAGGAGACACAAGAGGGAAGAGATATGGGAACATATGTATATGTATAACTGATTCACTTTGTTATAAAGCAGAAACTAACACACCATTGTAAAGCAATTATACCCCAATAAAGATGTTAAAAAAAAAAAAGAAGACATACAGATGGCCAAGAAGTACATGAAAAGCTGCTCAACTTCACTAATTCTTAGAGAAATGCAAATCAAAACTACAATGAGGTATCACCTCACACCAGTTAGAATGGGCATCATCAGAAAATCTACAAACAACAAATGCTGGAGAGGGTGTGGAGAAAAGGGAACCCTCATGCAATGTTGGTGTGAATGTAAATTGATATAGCCACTATGGAGAACAGTATGGAGTTCCTTAAAAACTAAAAGGAGAATTATCATATGACCCAGCAATCCCACTACTGGGCATATACCCAGAGAAAACCATAATTCGAAAAGACACATGTAGGGGCTTCTTTGGTGGCACAGTGGGTAAGAATCCGCCTGCCAGTGCAGGAGACACGGGTTCAAGCCCTGGTCTTGGAAGATCCCACATGCCACGGAGCAACTAAGGCTGTGCGCCACAACTACTGAGCCTGCACTCTAGAGCCCGCGAGCCACAACTACTGAAACCCACATGCCTAGAGCCCGTGCTCCGCAACAAGAGAAGCCACTGCAATGGGAAGTCCATGCACCACAACAAAGAGTAGCTCCCACTCGCCGCAACTAGAGAAAGCCCGTGAGCAGCAACGAAGACCCAATGCAGCCAAAAATAAATAAATAAAATTAAAAAAAAAGACATGTGCACCCCAATGTTCATTGCAGCAGTATTTACAATAGCCAGGACATGGAAGCAACCTAAATGCCCATCAATAGACGAATGTATAAAGAAGATGTGGTACATATATACAATGCAATATTACTCAGCCATAAAAAAGAACAAAATTGGGTTATTTGTAGAAACGTGGATGGATCTAGAGACTGTCATACAGAGTGAAGTAAGTCAGAAAGAGAGAAACAAATATCGTATATTAACGCATGTATGTGGAACCTAGAAAAATGGTATAGATGAACCGGTTTGCAGGGCAGAAATTGAGACACAGATGTAGAGAACAAATGTATGGACACCAAGGGGGGGAAAGTGGGGGTGGGGTGGGGTGGTGGGATGAATTGGGAGATTGGGATTGACATATATACACTAATGTATAAAATGGATAAGTAATAAGAACCTGCTGTATAAAAAAATAAATTAAATAAACTTCAAAAAAAATGAAGCAGAGTCCTATAGCTATTAAAACAATTTAATTGTTCAAAACCTAAAGAAAATCCTAGGTCTGGATGTTTTCACTAGTGATTTCTTCCAAACATTTAAGAGAGAAGCAACACTAAATCTTACACTAATTCTTCTAGGTAACAGAAACCAGGGTAACATTTTCTAATTCATTTTACAAGACCAGTATAACCTTAATAACCAAAACCTGACAACAGAAGAAAGCAAAATTACAGACCATCTCTCTATGAAGACAGATACAAAATCCCTAAGCTAAATGTTGAATCCAGCAACATATTAAAAAATAGAGCCCCTCCAAGTGGGGTTTATTCTGGGGTAGTTAACATGTTAAAATCAATCATCATAATTCAGTATTTTGAGATAAAAAAGGGAGAAATATCATATGATCATCTCCTAAATGTACAAACATCACTTGACAAGTCTTAACACCCAATCATAACTTTTCTTTAAAAAAAACCTCTCAGCAAACTAAGAAGAGAACTTATTTAATTTGATTGATATCTACAAAAACCTAAAGCAATGGTCATACTTAATGTTTCTTCTGACTTCACTTATGAAACCAGGATGCCTGCAATAGAATTGGTAATAATTCTCTTCAGCACACTGAAGGTCCTAGCCAAAGCAATGAGTAAAGTAAAAGAAATAAAAGGAATAAGAATAGGAAACAAAATTCTACTTATAGATGACATGATAGAAAATACACGAAAAATCTAAAAGACTATTAAACTATTAGAATTAAAAAGTGAAGTAGTGGGACTTCCCTGGTGGTCCAGTCGGTAAGACTCCGAGTTCCCAATGCAGGAGGCCCAGGTTTGATCCCTTGTCAGGGAACTAGATCGTACATGCATGCTGCAACTAGGAAGCCCACATACTGCAACTAAACATGCCACAACGAAGATCCCACGTGCTGCAACTAAGACCTGGTGCAGCCAAAATAAATAAATAAATAAACAAACAAATAAATATTTTAAAAAAGTGAAGCGGCAAAAACACTGAAAACAAGGGGAACATGAAAAATCATCAGCAACCAACAGAAAGCAAATTTTTAAAATATTATCATTTAAAATAGCATCCAAAAAAACATTAAATTCCTAGGAATAAATGTAACATGTACAAGACCTCTACGCTCAAAACTATAAAATACTGTCAAATAAAATTACCCCAATAGAGCGATACAACATGTTCGTAAATTGAAGGCCTTGGTATTGTCAAGATGTCATTTCTTCCTAAATTATTATCAATATTCAATGAATCTCATTCAAAGTCTCAGCAGGGTTGGGGTTTGTTGTTGTTGTTTTGTTGTTGCTGTTGTTGTTATTTTAATAGAAATTTGCAAACAGGTTGTAAAAGTTGTATGAAAATGCAAAGGCCCAAGAATAGCAAAGGCAATTCTGCACAAAACACCACCTGATATCAACACTGAAGCTTTGGTAATTAAAATAATGTGGTAATCACACATGGATAGACAAATAGGATAATGGAGCAGAAAAGGCAGTCCAGACACAGACATGCACAGCCACCAGGATGGCTAAAACAAAACAGACAGAAAATGCCAAGTGTTGGTGAGGACATGGAGCACCTGGAATTCTGGAATTCTCATACTCACTTGGTGGAACTATCACCTTCTTTGGAAAATGACGTGGTACTAGTTACCAAAATTTAACATCTGTATATCTTATGCCCAGCGATGCCACTGTAAGGTATAAACACAACAGAAATGCATACATATGTTCCCCAAAACACATACACGATTGCTCACAACAGCACTGCCCATAATAGCCCCAAACTGGAAACAACCCAAATGCCCAACAATAATAAAATGAATAAATAAACGAACAATCCATCACTACATGCAGCAACAGATAAATCCCATAACGCTCAACTAAAGACACAAAAGAATCTACAGTGTGTGATTCCATCCAGATAAAGTTCAAAAACAGGCAAAGCAAGTCTATTATGTGAGAAACAGGGACAGTGGTTACCCTCAGGTAGCTGGGGGTCTCTAGAGGGCAGTTCATGTGCTGTTTCTAGACCTGGACACAGGTGTGTTTTGGTTGTGGAAATTCATCAAGCTCTAAACTTAGGATATGTGCTCATGCCTGTAGTAAGTTCTATTTTGACAAAAAGTTAAAACAAATAATGAGGCAGACATCAGAGGCACATATATGTTGATGTTATAGTGACAAAAGCTCTTAATGGTTGCAGGGACACAATATTAAATGTGAACAGATTCACTGCCTTTCTAGCACCTCCTGCAGAAGCCCCTGCACTTGCCCACTTGTGACCATGGCTTCAGATGGGCTGACCAGGAGAAAGGACAGAAAGGACAGGAGCAGAAGGAGCAGGACACATACTGAGAGACTTTTATGCTGGAAAGAGTGAAAATGATTGGTGTGGAGGGAAATGTGGAAAAAGTCCAGAAAGGCAGGGGAGCAAAAAAAGACCAGAGCTCAGGGGATAGAGGGGGAAGAGAGGAAGGAGTGGGCTGGGAGCCACAGCAACCACCTTGAGTCACATCCTGGTGTTTATTTGAAGATAAGAATGGTCCACGGGCCCCTGGAGCCCATTCAGGTTGGACTGACAGGGAACAGTACCCTCATATTGTGAAGTTAAAAAGAACTACAGGAGGAGGAGTCAAGATGGTGGTGTGGCAAGATGCAGAGATAGCGTCTCCCCACAACTAGGGCGCCTGCTGGCCACTGGTGGGGGACTCTGACACCCAAGGAGACGGGAGGAACCCCAGAGTGAACCAGTAGGACGTAGGGGGAATGAGGGGGGAGGAGAAGTGAAGGCCAGACAAGATCGGAGCCCCTGAGGCCAGGGAGATCAGGAGAGGCATGTGGGAGGGACTCTCCAGGAAGAGTGGGGAGAGGAACAGAGGGTGACTGCCTGGCCCACTTGGGCCAGGGAGCCTGCTGAACTCCCAAGTCGCTTTCCCTCCCTCCAAAGCCCCATCCAGGCTCCATGGGTCCTGGGGGCATAGGAGGGAGGCCAGGGAGATCAGGAGAGGCAAGTGGGAGGGGCCTTCCCAGACCCCAGACCAGAGGAGAAAGAGAGGAGAGGAGGGCAGTTTGCCCCACCCACTCGAGCCCAAGAAGCCTTCTGGGCTCCCAGGTGAGGTTCCCTGCCCTCTGAGACCAGGGTGGGGGGCATGCCTGGGCCCCTTCTTTTCCTTGAGCCTAAGCCCCACCCCTCACAGACCCCAGGGCCTTTTCTAGCCCTGTGGGTCCTGAGCACTGGCCCCACCCACTGCCCAAACCTCACCCTTGTTTAGGCCCTGTTCTCCACAGCCAAGGCCTCCCCCTCCCCCCTTTTTTTTTCTTTTCCCTCCTCCTCTTTTTTACTGTTGTGGTACTGATGTACCTTCTGGTTGTTGATTCATCTATAGTTTTACTTTCACATTCTTTCTAACATATCTGTTAGTTTCCTAGTCTAATTTTATTTTTTACTTTGTTATTGTTCTCTCTCTTTTTTTTTTTTTTTGCCACCCCACATGGGAGCTCCGAGTCTGAACCACTGGACTAACAGAGAACCTCAGACCCCAGGGAATATTCATCAGAGTGAGGTTTCACAGAGTTCCTCATCTCAGCACCAAGACCCAGCTCTACCCAATAGCCTACAAACTCCAGTGTTGGAAGCCTCAGGCCAAACAACCAGTAAAACAGGAACACAATCCCACTCATTAAAAAAAAAATGAGACGGCAAAAAAATATGTCACAGATGAAGGAGCAAGGTAAAAACCTACAAGACCAAATAAACGAAGAGGAAAGAGGCAATCTACCTGAAAAAGAATTCAGAGTAATGATAGTAAAGATGATCCAGAATCTCGGAAATAGAATGGAAGCACGGGTTGAGAATATACAAGAAATGTTTAACAAAGATCTAGAAGAACTAAAGAAAAAACAAACAGAGATGAACAACACAATAACTGAAATGAAAAAGACACTAGAAGGAATCAGTAACAGAATAACGGAGGCAGAAGAATGAATAAGTGAGCTGGAAGACAAAATGGTGGAAATAACTGCTGAGGAGCAGAATAAAGAAAAAAGAATGAAAAGAATTGAAGACAATCTCAGAGACCTCTGGGACAACACTAAACACACCAACATTCGAATTATAGGGGTCCCAGAAGAAGAAGAGAAAAAGAAAGGGTCGGAGAAAATATCTTAAGAGATTATAGTAGAAAACTTCCCTAACATGGGAAAGGAAATAGTCACCCAAATCCAGGAAGCACAGAGAGTCCGATAAAGGATAAACCCTAGAAAAACACAACAAGACACATATTAATCAAACTAACAAAAATTAAATTCAAAGAAAAAATATTAAAAGCAGCAAGGGAAAAACAAAAAATAACATACAAAGGAATCCCCATAAGGTTCTCAGCTGATTTTTCAGTGGAAACTCTGTAGGCCAGAAGGGAGTGTCAGGATATGTGATGGATAAGTGTCAGGATAAGTGATGAAAGAGAAAAACCTATAACCAACATTACTCTACCCAGCAAGGATCTCATTCACGTTCAATGGAGAAGTCAAAAGCTTTTCAAACAAAAGCTAAGAGAATTCAGCAACACCAAACCACCTTTACAACAAATGCTAAAGAAACTTCTCTAAGCGGGAGACACAAGACAAGAAAAAGACCCACAAAAGCAAACCCAAAACAATTAAGAAAGTGGTAATAGGAACATACATATCGGTAATAACCTTGAATGTAAATGGATTAAATGCCCCAACCAAAAGACACAGACTGGCTGAAAGGATACAAAAACAAGACCCATATATATGCTGTCTACAAGAGACCCACTGCAGACCTAGGGACACCTACAGACTGAAAGTGAAGGGATGGAAAAAGATATTCCGTGCAAATGGAAATCAAAAGACAGCTGGAGTAGCAATATTCATATCAGATAAAATAGACTTTAAAAGAAAGAATGTTACAAGAGATACGGAAGGACACTACATAATGATCAAAGGATCAATCCAAGAAGAAGATAATGGACAACCACGAAGAAATGGACAAATTCTGGAAAGGTACGGTTTTCCAAGACTGAACTGGAAGAATTAGAAAATATAAACAGACCTATCACAAGTAATGAAATTGAAACCTTAATTAAAAATCTTCCAACAAACAAAAGTCCAGGACCAGAAGGCTTCACAGGCAAATTCTATCAAACATTTAGAGAAGAGCTAACACTGATCCTTCTCAAACTCCTCCAAAAAATTGCAGAGGGAGAAACACTCCCAAATTCATGCTAAAAGGCCACCATCACCCTGATACCAAAACCAGAAAAAAATATCACAAAAAAGAAAATTATAGATCAATATCACTGATGAACATAGATGCAAAAATCCTGAACAAAATGCTAGTAAACAGAATCCAACAGCATATTAAAAAAATCATACACCATGATCAAGTGGGCTTTATCCAAGGGATGCAAGGATTCTTCAATATACGCAAATCAATCAATGTGATACACCATATTAACAAATTGAAGAAGAAAAATTATATGATCATCTCAATAGATGCAGAAAAAGCTTTCGACAAAATTCAACACCCATTATGATAAAAACTCTGCAGAAAGTGGGCATACAGAGAACCTACCTCAACATAGTAAAGGGCATATATGACAAACCCACAGCAAACATCATTCTCAATGGTGAAAAACTGAAAGCATTTCCTCTAAGATCAGGAAAAAGAAAAGGTTGCCCACTCTCACTGCTATTATTCAACACAGTTTTGGAAGTTTTAGCCACAGCAATCAGAGAAGAAAAAGAAATAAAAGGAATCCAAATCAGAAAAGAAGAAGTAAAACTGTCACTGTTTGCAGATGACATGATACTATACATAGAGAATCCTAAAGATGCCACCAGAAAACTACTAGAGCTAATCAATGAATTTGGTAAGGTTGCAGGATACAAAATTAATGCACAGAAATCTCTGGCATTCCTATACACCAACAATGAAAATCAGAAAGAGAAATGAAAGAAAACTCCCATTTACCGTTGCAACAAAAAGAATAAAATGCCTAGGAATAAACCTGCCTGAGGCAAAAGACTTGTACTCAGAAAACTATAAAGCACGGATGAAAGAAATCAAAGATGACATAACAGATGGAGAAATATACCATGTTCTTGGATTGGAAGAATCAACACTGTGAAAAAGACTCTACTAGCCAAAGCAATTTACAGATTCAATGCAATCCCTATCAAACTACCAATGGCATTCTTCACAGAATTAGAACAAAAAACTTACAATTCGTATGGAAACACAAAAGACCCCAAAGAGCCAAAGCAATCTTGAGAAAGAAAAACGGAGTTGGAGGAATCATGCTCCCAGACTTCAAATTATACCACAAAGCTACAGTAATCAAGATGGTATGGTACTGGCACAAAAACAGAAATATAGATCAATGGTACAAGATAGAATGCCCAGAGATAAACCCACACACATATCGTCACCTAATTTATGACAAAGGAGGCAAGAATATACAATGGAGAAAAGACAATCTCTTCAATAAGTGGTTCTGGGAAAACTGGACAGCTACATGTAAAATAATGAAATTAGAACACTACCTAACACCATACACAAAAATAAACTCCTAATGGATTAAAGACTTAAAGGTAAGACCAGACACTATAAAACTTTTAGAGGAAATATAGGAAAAACACTCTTTGACATAAATCACAGCAAGATCTTTTTTGACCCACCTCCTAGAGTAACAGAAATAAAACCAAAAATAAACAAAAGAGACTTAATTAAGCTTAAAAGCTTTTGCACAGCAAAAGAAACCATAAACAAGACAAAAAGACCTCCCTCAGAATGGGAGAAAATATTTGCAAATGAAACAACAGACAAAGGATTAATCTCTAAAATATACAAACAGCTCATGGAGCTCAATTTAAAAAAAACAAACAATCCAGTTAAAAAATGGTTGGAAGACCTAAATAGACATTTCACCAAGGAGGACATACAGATGGCCAAGAGGCACATGAAAAGATGCTCAGCATCACTAATAATTAGAGAAATGCAAATCAAAACTACAATGAGGTATCACCTCACGCCGGTCAGAATGGCCATTATCAAAAAAGCTAGAAACAATAAATGCTGGAAAGGGTGTGGTAAAAAGGGAACCCTCCTACACTGTTGTTGGGAATGTAAATTGCTACAACCACTATGGAGAACAGTATGGAGGTTCCTTAAAAAAGTAAAAATAGAACTACCATATGACCCAGCAATCCCACTATTGGGCATATACCCTGAGAAAACCATAATTCAAAGAGACATGCACCACAATGTTCATTGCAGCACTATTTACAATAGCCAGGACATGGAACCAACCTAAATGTCCATCGACAGATGAATGGATAAAGATGTGGCACATATATACAATGGAATATTACTCAGCCATAAAAAGAAATGAAATTGAGTTATTTGTACTGAGGTGGGTGGACCCAGAGTCTGTCATACAGAGTGAAGTAAGTCAGAAGAGAAAAACAAATACCATATGCTAATGCATATATATGGAATCTGAAAAAAAAAAAGGTATGGATCAACCTATTGTAGGGCAGGAATAAAGAGGTGGACATAGAGAATGGACTTGATGACATGGGGTGGGAGGGCGAAGCTGGGGTGAAGTGAGAGTAGCATCAACATATATACACTACCGAATGTAAAATAGTTGGCTGGTGGGAAGCAGCAGCATAGCACAGGGAGATCGGCTCGGTGCTTTGTGATGACCCAGAGGGGTGGGACAGGGAGGATGGGAGGGAGGCTCAAGAGGGAGGGGATATGGGGACATGTGTATGCATATGGCTGATTCAGTTTGTTGTGCAACAGACACTAACACGGTATTGTGAAGCAATTATACTCCAATAAAGATGTATTAAAAACAGAACAAAAGAAAACAAAAAACTACAGAATACCTCACATTATTTTATTTCTATAAGTATTTAAATGTATGTACTTGTTGAAGCACAGAAAAAGGTCTGCAGAATGCAAACTAAACTGGTCAAATAATTACATCTAGGGCTCGGGATTGGATAGGGTAGTGAGGTGGGGGGTACAAGAGAGACTTTTTTTTGAGGAGTGGGATGGTAGGATAATTTTAAGAGGCATAGTTTGCTTGTATAATAATAATTTTTTAAAAATAAAAGAAGGACTGCCTGCTAAGAAGCCTGGAAGGGGGGGCCCTGTGGGAAGGTGGGGACCTTCAGAAAGAAGAAAGTGGTGTGTTCTAGGTAGGAAGCGAGCTTTTCTCAATAATCCTAAGAGAGGCCCTAGAGACCAACTGAGTCGGCCCTCAGAGGATTCTGGCTAGAGGATCTGGAACCTTCCCACAGCCAGCCCTGGGGGCTCAGAGTCCCTGCCCCCATGGGGGCAGGACAGGTACACCGGGGTTCACGCATTGCTCCCCCACTTCTCCCCACTCCCTCACCCACCCCAATCTAACCTGCATTCCCTACCCTCTCCTGCCTGAGTTCTTCACCCTCCCCGCCCCGTGCCCCAACCCCTTCCTCCTCTTTTCTACACCCACTTCCAGCAGTGAAGGGCCAGTGTCCAGGGTAACAGAAATCGATGCTCACAGACCCTCCACAACCCAGCCCCTGACGGAGCTCCTGGATCCCGAGGAGGAGGGGCAAGAGGAGAGGGAGCACCCTCAGGGAGCAAACAGGCATGGGGCAGCCTGAGGCACTGCCCTGACCTCCTAGAAATTAAGCCCAAGTCCTGCCTTGACGGGGGGGGGGGGGGGGGGGGGGGGGGGGCGGGGGGGGCGGGGGTATCACTCCTGGGCAGCTGCTCCTGGCCTTCCTCAGAGGCAGCGCCCTGTCCTCTCAGAGCTCCCCTCCCCGCCACACACACAGAAAGCGCTAAGACCACTCCCCCTCCCTGCAGGGTACTGTGAGGCCCACAGTCACAGCTAATAAATATGCTGCTCCTGGGCACAGCTGACTCTTCAGCAAGTACTTGGGCCAACACGGTCTGCCTCTATCCCCACCTGTGTGACAGTCAGTGCCAAGGATGGGGGTGACACCCAGGGGTAAAGTCACTGTCCAGTCCTTCTGTGGGTGGCACAGCCCATTCTCTGCTCTGCCTCCAGGTCACCTACTGCCGCCACCCATCCAGGGGCACATATAGTCTCATCTCTGCATTTTACTTTTTTTCTTTTAATTTATTTATTTTTGGCTGCGCTGGGACTTCATTGCTGCGTGCAGGCCCCCTCCAGTTGCAGTGAGTGGGGGCCACTCCTCACCACGGTGCAAGGTGGCAGTGGTGGTGGCGGTGGCAGTCCCCACCCCACCCCCACAGCATGGGCTACAGGTGCACGGGCCTCAGCAGTTGCAGTACGCGGGCCCAGCAGCTGTGGCTTATGGGCTCCAGAGCGCAGGCTCAGTAGCCCTGATGCGGGGGCCAAGCCTCCACAGCTCGCGGGATCCTCCCCTACCAGGGCACGAACCTGCATCCCCCTGCACAGGCTGGCGGACTCCCAACCACTGCGCCACCAGGGAAGCCCCACTGGACCCATTGTGACATCAATTTGGGTCAAAACTCCATTTTCCCCTGACTCCATGAGCTCACATTCTGAGCACAGTCATACTTAGCATCCCCAGGGATTAGGGTTAGCACAGAGCCAATGTCCAATAATACTCTAAATGGCTGCCCTTTCCCCACTGCACAGCTACTCTTGTAGATGTTTGCATGTTCTCTTGGGAATCATCTCTGCATTTTAAAAGTACATTCTTCACAATGCACCATGAAGGCGTGTGCGCTTCTAATGGGGGAGCTGGCCCATCCTCCACACCATCCTTTGCTTTCTGGACTTTTCCTTAGACCCCCCCTTCCCCTCGGAGCCTTAGCCTCCGGTGCTTTGAATTTCTTCCTGTGCTAGCTTGTGAGTGGGCCACACAGGCTACTTCTAAGGAAATGACCAGACAACAGGCCACCTCAAGCCTAACAGTGTCATGAAAATCATGACCTCGTAGGGAAGGCAGCTTAGCCGCATTCATCCTATTTCTAAAGCCAGGACTAAACAAAAATGTAAAATAACATTGGATCAGGGCAGAAGAAGTCTTTGGTGGATCAGGAAGGAAACCCCAGGGCCACCCAAGAGAAAAGGGCTTTACCATGCTGCCTGCTGACAATCTACAAGGCAGCAGAGGGAATCCCAAGTTCAAGGGCTCCCAGAGGAGCCAGGAGTTGCTCTTTCTCCATCTTTGAGCAGAAGGTTCGCTGGGGGATCCTGGCACTAAAGGAACCAAGAGACTAAGCAGAAATGACATTCTTTTCTGCAGAGGAGGCAACAAAAGGAAAGGGCTGGGCTTGCTTACTAAGTACCCTCTCCCCACCCCCATAATAATGATCTGTGTCTGACTCTCACCTCCTGAGGACCACAGACCACTTTCCTTAGGGATAAATGAACAGACATTACGAGATACCTAGGGTGTGCCAAGCACTTCCACATACACTTGTCTCAGAATATCCTCAAAACAAACCCCCGAGGTACATAATGTTTTCCCATTTTACACACAAGGAGATGGAGAGTTTAAAGAATCAGGTCACTTGCCCAAGCTCACAGAGCCGGTGGGCGGCCACAGTTGGCATTCACTGCCAAGTCCACCTGTATTAAACCCAGACTCCCCTCCCCTACACTGTGCAGCATCCTGGCACCTGTGGGGGAGGTGCTCTTCCCTCTCAGCCCTGCCCTGGAAGCCACAGGCAGAGGAATGGGCACAGGGGTCAGACCTGCCCAGTAGGGCTCTCTCTCCTGAGACCCTGAACCTCAGGCAGACTGACACGCCAAAAAACAGTTGGTGCAGACACATCCAAGCGAGCTCTAGCTCCCCGGGGGACTGCCCCTCCATTCCTGCTGCCTAGATTCCCGGAACTGCCCCGCATCCTGTCCTTTCCCAGCCTCCTTCCTCAGCATGCATTTCGTTTCTGTGAACTCCCTATTCATCTCCTTTGCCCATTCTTCCACTAAAATATTTGACTTTTCCTTATTCTTTTGCAAAAGCACTTTATATCTCATGAATATTAACCATGTGCTTGTTATATACGCTAAGTTTTCAGTTTGCCATTTATCTTTAAACTTTAAGGTGGAATTTTCTTTCTAGACAGAAAGTTTAAGCTTTTAAGCTTAAATCATTTAAGAAAACATTTATTCTATAGAAGAGTTTTTCAACATTGGCACCACTGACAGTTGGGTGGGATAATTCTTTATGTTGGGGGCTCTCCAGTACATTGTAGAATGTTTAGCAGCATCCCTGGCCTCTACCCACTAGATGCCAGTAGCACCCCACCCCTCAAGTTGAGACAAATCAAAAATGTCTCCAAACATTGCCCAAGTCCCCACAAAGCAAAATCATCCCTGGTTGAGAACTGCTGCTTTATGGTTTCTGACTTCAGTACCGAGCTTATAAAGTCTATTTCTACCTATAATTTTAAAAAGTGACCTGTTGTATTTTTGTCTTGCCTTCCATGGTTTTATTTTTCACATTTAAATCTTCAATCCATGTGGAATATACTTTGGCATAAGAAGAGAGCTAAGAAACAAAATATTATGACTGCATTGAACTTACCCCTGGGAAGAGGCGGTCCCACCATGTGAGTAGCTCTTGATATGCGAGACATTTAATAATCCCAATGTACAAAGTTACACGACACCTCACGGAGTGAAGAGTTGCACCTGTCATCCAACGGCTGGCATAGAGTTGGCCAAGATGGGATCTTCCCACAGCTTCAGGGAGTCGCTACTGGGTCTAAACCAGATGTGCTCAATAAATTTTGGGTGAGTGGGAATGTGCTTGCTAGTTGCTATTTTACACTTTGCATAATCAACAACACCTTCTGAAACCAACAACACACCACTCTATCCTGGAGCCATCTGGAAAATTCTCAGTGATCTTCTGTTTTAGTAGAAAAAACAACAGAGTGAAAGGCTAACTTTGTATTTCATTGCCCTTGGTTTGAACTTTTGTGTACTTTCTAATAAATTTTTTTAATATTATCATTTTTAAAAATTCCATTAGATTTCTACAGAATTTAATGAATTTAATGAATATAGTGGGCTCCCTCTAGTGGTCACAAGAAAATCTCCAATTCCCAAAGGTCAATGCATAACCTCTTGTAAGAGTCTGTAATTTACATTCAGACTTCAATGCAAATTTTTGTGAACGTCCCCTTGCCAAAAAGTTACATTAAGATTGGGAAAAAAGTTTATATATCAGTGCTAATAACTTCCTAATATGCAAATAGACATATGATAGCTAGAAAACACAAAAACTTATCTGAAAGCAACTAATTTTGTTCTTCATGGTTTTTTTCTTACAGTTCACTGAGAATGGCATGTGTATAAGTGGTTTAACTTGTGTATCTAAGCATGTTAATGTCTTCTTAATAAATATTCTGTATTTAAACAAACAAACAAAATTAACAAAACGTCTTGAGCGCCCTCAAGACGTTTATTTACAGGACACAGTACATTTTACAATTAATTGGTTCAGAGTGGCTAGATGATGCCTTAAGAGAAGACTTCTAATTATTTTCTTCCATTCATCAGTGGGTCTACAAATTGGTTCATAAGGCCACTGTCCAAAACTATGCTTATCATCTTCCCTTCTAAATCCCTCTTTGGGGATTTCCTGTTTCTGTTCAGGATATCACCTTCCCACGGGCTTCCAGCTTTGGGCACCTCTGTCCCCTCCCGTGCCCATCCATCCTGTTTGTGAGTTTTGTCTACCACATGGCCCAGTGCCTCTCACAGCTGTTCCCTGCCATCAATTCTCATGGCCCTCATTCAAGTTCTCATGACCTCTCCTCCAGGGCAGTCATTCAGCAAATATTTACCACCCCTTCTCCACATGCCCAGCACTGTTCTAGGTTCAGGGGACGCATCGGGGAACAAGACAAGATTGTCCGCATCCAGAGCACCCTCTCAGTGGGCTTCTCTGCTGAAGCAAACTTGTGATCCAGTCCATCCTCCATGCTGTTTCTAGAGTCCTCCTCTTAAAGCTGAACTCTACTCACATACCTTTCAACTGTGTCCCATGGAATGAAGCTCACATCCCTCCATAATCAAGACCCACCCTCACCTCTCATTAACACCTTCCAACCTAACAGAGCTCCCTGACGCTCCCAGAGCTCCCCTCTGCCTCTGCTCAGTATGCCAGGTCTTGTGGAATGTGTCCCCCATCCCAGCTGGCTAAGATGTCAACCAGTCTTCAAAACCCTGCCCAACTGTCATCTTCCCCCACCCAGGCCTCCTTGATCTGAGGTGATCTCTCCCTCCTTTCAATTTCTGTGGGACATTTTTCTTAGGATTCTTCCCATTCTCAATATATTATGGTTCCTGTATGTGTGCCATCATCCTCTAACAACTGGGTCCGCAATTCCTCTAACAATCTTAGTCAATATCACCCACAGGACAAGCACAAAATAGGGTAGAGAGAGATGAATGTATGAACGAATGAATGAATTCTCCAGAGAATTCTGGCAAAAAAAAAAAAAAAAAATCAGACACACAAATTATCTTCTTCAACTTTGTACAGTCTGACATAATGGGATAAACTGCCATTAAACTACTTAGTTTTACCATGAACGCAAGTCAACTAGGATTTAACACATTAAAAAAAGTATCATTTTAAAAAATTCTACAAATAAGAAATAACTCAAAGTAGGATAACCATTTTTTGCTTCAATGTAGTAAGAAAGCACCCCCCCACCCCCTCCCCGCTGCCTTAAGCAAATTCCTAAACCTACAAATACAGTAAACAGGCTGAATAGAGTAACTGACCATTTCTGTTCCACTCTGCAACATATGCCATAAACTGTCAATGAAATGTATCAGGTTCTGTATCATTTCTGCATTGTACTTCATGTCCTCCTAAGCAGAGTTTCACTCCTCTGCTCAAACTCCCAAACATTTTCACAGAGCAGCGAATTTCTAACTCTGATAAATCTGTTTATTAATTTCTGGAAAGTCACCCTACACTGCAAGCACAGTCCCTATCATTTGGAAACCACACGCCATGTCTCTGGGATATTATGCAAGAACACAAAAAGGCACAAAAAGGAAACGAAAAGTATTACTGTTTTTCTGAAAAGTTCCTAATACTCTCCAGGGCAGGTTGAGCCCAGTTAGAAACCAGTGCAAACTGTGCAAAGGGGCAGAGCCCCAGGTTTTGCATGATGAGGCCTTCCGGATGCCGTTAGTGGCTGACAAGAGTTCACAGGCCACACGTTTTCTTTTCCTTTCCAGTTCCCTCACTTCTGGGCTCTGTCACCAGCATTTTCTCACCCACATCCCAGAAGAACGTGCCAAGGAAGTCTGTCAGGCCTTTGTTCCTTCCCTCCAGGATATTCCCAGCCAACCGTCAACTCTGAATCGCCTCGTCCCTACCTCTCTGGCAGCCCTGGCAACAATCAGGAAGGTAAGAGGCTGCACACAGTGAGTCTGGACTGGCCTGGGGGCAAGGGATCTCGGTTCCTAGTAACCACTAACTCACTTTCAGGAAGCAGTGCCAGGCCCTGCTACAAACTCTCTACAAGCACATTCAATCCTCGCACGATTCTATGAGGTAGGTAGTATTAGAAACCCCACTTCACAGATGAAAAACTGAGGCACCGGGAGGATAAGTTCGAGGTCATGGAGTTGGTAAGGGATAAAGAATTTGTTTTTTAATTTATTTTTGGCTGCATTGGGTTTTCATTGCTGCATGTGGGCTTTCTCTAGTTGCAGCGAGCGGGGGCTACTCTTCGTTACGGTGTGCGGGCTTCTCATTGCAGTGGCTTCTCTTGTTGCGGAGCATGGGCTCTAGGCACACAGGCTTGAGTAGCTGTGGCACACAGGCTCAGTAGTTGTGGCGCATGGGCTTAGTTGCTCCGCGGCATGTGGGATCTTCCCAGGCCAGGGATCGAACCTGTGTCCCCTGTATTGGCAAGCGGATTCCCAACCACTGCGCCACCAAGGAAGTCTGGGGCAAAGAATTTGAATCAGGCAGTCTGGGTCCAAAATTCAAGTGCTTAATCACTGAGCTGCACTGTCTGTTGGACCAGCTCAACAGAGGGAAGAGACTTATGTGCTTGAAGTGGAGGCAAGCCTTTGGTCAAACTCAGGGTCTGTCCATAGTCCCCACTTAGGACCACCTGGACATGTCTAGCCAGCTGCCCCCAGAGCTGGACTGAAGTGGTCATCTATTATTTATGTCTGCCCAGCTGCATCCCTTTTCTCTTTTTCTGGGAATAGCACCCTACTTTTTCTTGAGGTAACCACCCTTCCCCACTCTCAGCCTACATGATTCTGGTAGTGTCAACCCTCCCCCACAATGGCCTCCCCCCAGGTCCAAGACCAGTCACATGACCCAGACCTGGCCAATCAATGTGTCCCATCCTCCAGGAACAGCAATTAGTACAAGGAGAGGCATCTGCCCCAAGCCAGGCCAATCAGGGTCAATGCTGGGACTTCTTTCTTTAATCACAGTAAAATACAGACAAAATTTAAATATCATTTTAACCATTTAAAAGTGCACAATTTCACGGCATTTAGTACCTTCACAATGTTGTATAACTATTGCCACTATCCATTTTCCAGAACTTTTCCATCTTTCCAAACAGAAACTCTGTACCCAGCAACAATAACTCTCTGTATTAGTCTGCTTAGCCTGCCAAAACTAAGTACCATAGTTTGGGTGGCTTAAACAACAGAAATCTATTTTCTCACAATTCTGGAGGTTATAAGTCAGAGATCAAGGTGTCAGCAGGGTTGGTTTCTTCTGAGGCCTCTCTCCCTGGCTTCATGTCATCTTCCCTCTGTGTGTGTCTGTGTCTTAATCTCTTCTTATAAGGACACCAGTCATAGTGGATGAGGGCCCACCCTAATGGCCTCACTTTACCTTATTTACCTCTTTAAAGACCCTGTCTCAAATACAGTCACATTCTGAGGTACTAGGTGGGGGTTAAGACTTCCACATCTGAATTTGGAAGGGGATACAATTCAGCCCATAACACTCCCTATTCCCCAATGCTGACACCTTTGAGAAAGGGGAGTGCTCTATCTGCTGGGGTTGCTGAGAAGGTCTGATATAATGCTGGGACTGTTGGTGGCCACTTTCCCACCCCAAGGAGACAGTGTCTGAAAATGACTCAGGGAAGAGCTGAGAGGCAGAGAGAGACCCCTGAGCCCAGACATACCTGAAACTGGCTGCACCTCTGACCTCTCTATTCCAGTTGTGTAAGCTAATAAGTTTCTTTTTCGTTTGTTTATTTTATTAATGTAATTAAAAGAGTTAGTTAAGGTAAGGAGCTTTTACACCAGAATGGCCCATATCTCCAGGATGTGCAGGATGTGCCCACTCGGTGGCTGTTTAAGCATCAGAGTCAAATGCAAACCTCTCAGGCTCCAGGGTGCTGGCCCCGACCCATCCCTTGGGATGCTCAAATGTTCACAGCACAATGGGGACTGGGTCGTGCCAGAGTCTCCCACAGAGCAGACTTTGGGGCCACCCCCTGCAACATTCCAGAATTGCTGCTCTGGTGGTGGCGCCCCAAACAGACTGAGGGCTCCTATCCTTTCAGCCCAGTGACCCAAAGCCCTGCAGCAGTGCCTGGCTCATGACGGGCTTCAGTACAGAACATGAGGAAGGCAGGGAACCGGGCAAGACAACAGTCCTCCTTCCCTCCAACAGTTCCCTGAAGGACAGTCTGTAAGAACACAGGATGGGAAACAATTCAAACGTCCTTGGGGTGTGGACTGGCCAGGTACCTCACAGGACAGCCCAACAGGATTTTGTCTTTTAACCCAAAACAAGGTAACACCTGCTCTCTGATACATGGAATGATTCAGACCATCTCAGAGGGAAACTGCAAACCGAGAAAGCAACACCGGGACAACAACATATACCATTTGTGTAAAACCAGGAGGGGAGCTGGACTGATACACTGAAATGTATCTAAATGACCTCAAAAACCTCAAAAAACTGTCCTACACCATAACCACCAGCCACACGTGGCAATTTAAATTAAGATTAAACAAAAATTTTTTTTATTGAAGTATAGTTGATTTACTATGTTGTGCCAATCTCTGCTGTAGAGCAAAGTGACACAGTTATACACATGCATACACTCATTTTTATATTCTTTTCCATTCTGGTTTATCACAGGATATTGAATATAGTTCCCCGTGCTACACATTAGGACCTTGCCGCTTATCCATTCTAAATTAAACAAAAATTTTAAATTCAGTTTGTCAGTTGCACTAGCCATGTTTCAGGGGCTTGGTAGCCCCACATGGCTAGTAGTGGCTGCTCGATTAGCAGAGCGATAGAATATTTCCATCATCACAGAAAGTTCTATTGGAAAGGGCTGCTCAGAAGGACATCAGCAAATGGGTAAAGGGCCCCTGGAAAGAGGAGCAGGAGAACCGGGGGAGAGGAGGGGAGGGGAATTAGTTTTCACATGTAATCTTTTGTAGTACTTGAATCTTTCATCACATATTATTTCCTATTCAAAAATAAACATTTTAAAACTTTAAACACATTTTAAAACAATAAGTACATAAGTAACATAAGAAAAGAAGACGTTGGAATCCCCAGGTACATGGGTAAGCCACATGAATCTACAGCCCTGAGTTCTCCGCTGAAGGAAGAGAAGTCTCTTTTGAGGCAGGTGTATGAGGAAGAGCCGCATGAGGGGGCTCCCAGGTGGCAGCCCCACACACCTGATTCAGACCTGGTGGTGTAGGAAGTTCCTATGTCCCCCACATTTTGATTATCTCAGCAACCTTATAATTAGGGTGATTAACGGTCCCATTTATTTTAGTTTCCTAAGGCTGCCACAACAAATGACCACAAACTAGGTGACTTAACATGACAGAAACCTATTGTCTCACAATTCTGGAGGCCAGAAGTCCAAAACCAAGGTGTTGGCAGGGCTGGTTCCTTCTGAAAGCTCTTAAGGAGAATCCCTTCCACGCCCCTGTCCAGCTTCTGTGGCTGCCGGCAATCCCGGGTGTTCTTAGGTTTGTAGATGCATCACTCTGGCCTCTGCCTCCGTCTTCCCATGGCCTTCTCCTCTGGGTGTTTCTGTGTCTCAAATCTCTTACCTCTTGACTCTTATAAGGACACTCATCATTGGATTTAGGGCCTACCCTAAACCCTGGATGATCTCATCTCAATATCCTTAAATTAATTATGTCTGCAAAGACCCTATTTCCACATAAGGCCACATTTACAAATACCAGGGGTTAGGACTGGGACATATCTTTTGGGGGGGGGGACACAATTCAACTCACTATACCGTTTTATAGACAAGAAGTTCAAGGTTCAAGGGCCTCTCACTTGCCTGAGGTCACAGGGCTAGTTCAGAGCACAGCTCTGCCAGTCCTCCCACCACTGACTCCAGCAAGAGAAGAATCTTGACCTTCCAGCCCGAAGCCTGCCCCTCCCTTCAGCCTCAGAGCTCCCCGAGCACCCACTTCACAATGGGTAACACACACAGAAGAGCCGCCCCCTTCTCTGGCCTCGCTTATCTGTCTTGCTGCATCCTAGGATCTGACAAAAGATTACACTGTCCTCTGGGCCGTGGGAAGGAACTGGGCTAGGGGGATCTGCGGGTATCTTAGATGAGATGGGGTATCTCAAATGAGGGTGGTCTGCATGTCCAGACTCCAAAAGTCTGCAGGGCAGATCAGAGCCAGGGAGAAAGGGAATGAGGTAAGGCTTCTGGTATTGGAGAAAAAGCCCTCTGTGCTTTTTATGGCAGAGGAGAATGTGCCAGCCTATGGGGTTTTGCACTGATAAAGGGCTCTAGTCTAAAGTGCTCAAGTGAGTTCTCCAGCTCAAGGTGACAGGAGAGAAAGAGCAGATGTGGACATGGGTGTGCACTGGGGCCTGGCAGAGGCTGTGATGCTACACCCCCTGGGCCACGCTGACCATACCTGCCAGGACAGCCTGATCACGGCCACAAGCCCCTCGGACAATGACAGCACAGCACTGACTGCTGGGCACCCCCAGAGTCTCAGTGGAACTGAGGATTCTGACCAGGCTTTTGGCCTCCATGGTCATCCCAGAGGCCTTCTTGACACCTCTCCTGGTGAGTCAAGAGACCTCGAGGGAAGACAAACACAAGACTATCTCCAGATCCTGGGCTTTGTATTTCCTCCATGACATCAAAAAGCCTACAGAGCCCACTCCAGTATTGGTATCATTTATTAACACAAACAGTAAGTGGCTGACCAAGATCTGGACCTGGTCTGGATTTATTCAGGAGCTCCATGTCCCCTCACTGCCACCTCCTCCCTCTCCATCATCTGTATTGGTGGTTTTCAAACTTTCAGTCAGCAACCCATAGCAGGGAACCCGTTTCACACTGCCATTTACAAATATAAATGGCTGACACAAATACTTCACTCCAGTATTTTTTATTCCAGTCTCTGCTAGTTCAAAATTTCAGAATGCTGGCTGCAACCCACATAACTGATTTCATGTCTCATAAATGTGTTGTGACTCCCAGGTTTGTTTGTTTGTTTGGCCGCGCCGCTTGGCTTGTGGGATCTTAGTTCCCCAACCAGGGATTGAACCCGGGGCTTTGGCAGTGAGAGTGTACAGTCCTAACCACTGGACTGCCAGGGAATTCCCAGTGACTCCCAGTTTAAAAAACCCTCATCTAGGGCTTCCCTGGTGGCACAGTGGTTGAGAGTCCGCCTGCCAATGCAGGGGACATGGGTTCGTGCCCCGGTCCGGGAAGATCCCACGTGCTGCAGAGCGGCTGGGCCCGTGAGCCATGGCCGCTGAGCCTGCGCATCCGGAGCCTGTGCTCCGCAACGGGAGAGGCCCGCATACCGCAAAAAAAAAAAAAAAAAAAAAACCCTCATCTACATAACTCACATGAATTTACAACCATTCAATACTCAGAAAGAAAGAGCAGGGGAGGAGCAAGAAGAATTGTTTTACACATTTTGCAGATCAGCCAAAAATTCATTGGTGGAACTGATTTTTTTCCCCCCACTGAATTGCAATTTCTGACTTCCTGATCTGCTCATGACATCATTACTTATCATGTCCTTTTCCCTCCTATTAAAACCTCAGAGTTCCTATGAAAGGCTAGCTCAAGCTCGACTGTAAAATCCTCTTCCACTGGGCCCCCAGAGACTGAATTTTCACACCATGGGTCCATCTTTGCACAAATCTCAGGGCATCTCCCAATCTGGAGATGTTAATCATCAATAAGCTTGGTTTCTGGACCAGGTGAAGTGGTTTCGGAAATGCCAGACAACTTGGCTAATGGAAGGCATGACAGCAAGGAACAGGGCCCCTGGGTTCAGCTCCCATGTTCTCTCACCTTGTCCGGCATGGTGGGTCATCTGGGAATTGTTACAATTTTCCACTCATTCACTGATATTACATACTGTTCTATGAGAGGATAATTCTAACCCTGAAAACACTGGGGCTGAGACTATACCCCTAAATTCTCAGTCATAATACATGCAAAGCTCCAATGAGGACAACTGGAAGATCGATATGAATCAGGATTTGAGCCACATGGATTAGGAACCAACAAATCCTCAATTCTAGTCACAGCCGTCCTGGTCTACACCATCAAAACCCAAGACACATGATTATTTGAACAAATCAGACCACGTTTCCTGCTCCTTTCCTCTACCTCCACCAAAGAAATGAAAACCAAGAAAAACTATATTTGCCAGATTATTCCTCTACCCACCACCCCTCATGTTCGAAACAGAGCTAGGGTCACAATGTTAACACTGTTTGGATGGCTCATGTCTGTTTCTCCATCTTTAAAAGGGGATGGCTGCTACTTTCCTAGCATCTAAGCCTTTTTTGTAAGTCATCTTGAAGAGTTTCTTAGCTCCTCCACCAATACCACCATCCCCATCAAACCAAGTCAGTTAATTTTGCCAGAATCTTTAATGACACACCTACCAGGGAAGATGATGTAGGAAGAAAGGCCCCAGGACAGTCCACAAGGTACCACAGACAGCCTGAAACCCACGGTGATTCTCTTGACCATGGCCTTGGCAGTTTCGGGTAGACAGGAGAGAGAAGACCAGGCCTATGGAAGTCAGGCGCCAGCAACAATCGAACATCCACTTACCTGGGGGACAGACACAGTCCGTCGGTGCTTCTCGAACTGTCCGGAGCTTGACTGGTCCCTCCATCTTCTGAACCAGGAAGAAAAGGGGGGAAAAAATAAGGATGAGTTTTGGAGCGGAGAGGGGTAGAAGCGGAAAAACAGCAAAAACCAACATATATGAAAGATCTACAGTGGTGGTGTTGGTGCTTTCAAGAACAGTTTTTAAAAGGTCATTAAATTCTACAGGCAGTTTTAGAATGGGAGGAGAAACAGAAATAAACATTAAGCAATTACTTGGGAGTCCCTGAATAGAAGATGACAGGTTTCTGCTTTGTTAACAACATTTTCAAATACAAATCCAGGAATGACAAAGGGACCCGGTAGTCCCTGGTGTGAAGATAGGAGGGCAGAGCAGAGGGAGGCCAGGTAGGGCCAATCAAAACTCGCTCTTGAACATCTTTCCCTGCTCCGGAGACCACCCCTATCCAACCCCAGGGAGCCCAAGAGGCCCCTTGGCTACAGCCCCTCCAAGCCCACTGGCTTCAGACCCAATGGCCCAGGGCTAATCCACCCTGATGACATTTTCCTTTCTTCTTACCAGTGGGGATCCTAGGCCTAGAAAATTTAGTTCAGTACAATTTAACAAGAATCTCTACACATGCCCAGCCCTGTGCTAGATTTGGGTGAAGGGAAAAGAACTACCACAAAAATGTAGTCAAAAGTCACAGCTCTGCTATTATGACAACTCACAGTACAGCCCTGGCATAATCATCACCTTATGTGACACTTGGGTAACCTCTGAGGCCTGAATTATTGTCCCTGCCTCACAGACAGGGGATACAAACTTGGAAAAAATAAGAAATTAATCCCCAATCCCAAATCTAGGTTTAGGGGAGTGACGCAATTGGCCCATAATCCCCAAACTAGCCAAGACTTGAGTCCTGACAAGAATATACAAAGTATTAACCTTTCTCTAGGAAAAAACAAAACAAAAACAAAAACAAAAAAATCTTCCTAAAAGCAAAACAAAGCAAATCTCAAATGTGTTAACTTGAGTTAAAAATGCATACTACCGGGGCTTCCCTGGTGGCGCGGTGGTTGGGAGTCCGCCTGCCAATGCAGGGGACACGGGTTTGTGCCCCGGTCCGGGAGGATCCCACATGCCGCGGAGCGGCTGGGCCCGTGAGCCATGGCCGCTGGGCCTGCGCGTCCGGAGCCTGTGCTCCACGGCGGGAGAGGCCACGGCAGTGAGAGGCCCACGTACCACAAAAAAAAAAAAAAAAAAATGCATACTACCACTAAAAGGGTTATTTAAGGTTCAAACCTAAAAATGTAATTTTTCTCAATAAAAAACATAGTAAAAATGCAAATACAAATACCTGGAAAATAGCACAGCAAACAAACAAAAATGTAATTTTTAAATCACTGTTTTAGAGGAGGTGAGAAGGCACTCCCAGTCTTGAGCCCTTGATCACCAAGCCTGGAATTTTCACATAAGGGGCTGAACAGGGAATTCCCTGAAGATCCAGTGGTTATAACGGACTCCACGCCGAGGGCCTGGGTTCAATCGCTGGGCAGGGAACTAGGATCCCAGAAGCCGTGCGGCACGACCATGAATGAATGAATGAATAAATAAATAAATAAGAAAATAAATAAATAAATAAGAATGGGCTGAATAGCCCAGGACCAGGAGCCTGAAATAAAAAATGTAACCAGGGGAGGCTCTGGCCCCTGCAAAGTACTTCCAAGTTCCACCTCCACTCCAATCTGCCAGCCTTGCCCTCACTTTCCAGATGGGCCACAGAGGCTGATACTGACAAGAGATAGAGTTAAGGCCAAGGTTTTAGAGAACTGGAAGATGTATGATTTTGAACACTGTGGTGGAGGTGTTTGTGAAAGCAGTACCACAACAGAACTTTTCTATCCTCCCCACACCTCTTAAACCACCCCCCAAGGCCTCGGCTTGTCCCAGAAATCAGAACCTGGCTAGGCCTCTTGGCCCTGGGCTCTCAGCTCCTGTCCAGACCCACACCTGCCACTCACTCCTGCTTAAGCCTGGGGCACTCTTCCCTAGAACTGCCCACCGGGCCCAGAGCCACCCTGCAAGCAGTCCGGGCCGGCCCTGAGCCTCCAGAGGTTCCCGCCTCCGCCCCCGCAGCTGCCACAGGCTCCTACCAGGTGGGTGAGACCACAGCAGCAGCAGATACCACCTCCACCCCCACCCGACCCCAGGCCATGTGCACTGGAGTCTGGAGCATCCCAGCCATGCCCATCCTCACTGTACTGGAACGCTGCAGTAGGTGCCCGCGATGCAGGTGTGAGCAGGACCTCAGAACTCACTTTTCCCCCATTATACTTGCAGGTACTATTACAGAGTTCAAAATTCACTTGGAAAAAGAATCCAGCCTTCTAGTTTAAGCCAGTCAATTTGTATGAGAAGCTCTCAGCTGTTTTTATCATTTCTAGAAAGACTAGAAGCTACGCTAATTTCCTTTTTTAAAAAAAATGACAAAAGCATTTAATGCTAAAAAACAATTCGCTTTCAACAAGTGCTATCACATCTGGGCAGCTCCCCTAAGGGGAAGGGGGCTTTATCAAATACTGATAGGAAACACAATTACTTTTAAGCTACTCTTATCTTCAAACAAAAACTAAACAGAAAACTATTCAAGAAAGGAAAAAACATATTGTTAATGCTAGTAGATGGGATCATAAATAACTGATTGAGTTTTTGTTTCGTTATTTATTCTAACTCCTTTTATGCATTTGTTTTTCTGGATTAGATAGTGAATCTGCAAAGTTTTATCTTAGTCCTCTATCCTCCCCCCCACCCCCCCAACCCCCACCCCCAACTCTGGAGTTGAAACATCCCTACTAGGAACACAAAGTGAAATGTCTGTATTAGAAACCCAGTCCCGCGAACTTTATTTCCATGCCTTTTTTTTTTTTTAATTCTAAGAAAACATTCTTTTGTGTCCTGGTTTGTAAAAATGATTCAAAAGTCTCAACTTTTTACATTCAATTATCTGGCAGCACCCCTAGCATCTGCAAACAATATGGTCCTGGTTTTACATATGCAAACAAGTCCTGACTCCAAAAGTAAATAAAGAATGAGTTTCTGAGAAATGACCGGAGACTTTGGGAGTGTTCCCTCCAGAAGTACTGAGAAGGAGAACTTGGAGTTGGGGGGGCAAGAGCTGAGAGAAAACTAATCAGAGAAAATCATGGTTTCCAAAAAAGCATTACATGGTCAGATGATAAATTTATCAATGATCTGTTGAAGCATTAGTCTCAAACTCTTCACCAGATATTTGATCACATCCCTGAACAGCTGTATTTTGATGAAATATAGATTAATATACAAAAAAGGATGTAATGTTTTATTTCTGCAAAATGCTACAGATAAAGCCACAAAGACATTCCTATCCTTTGACAGAAAATTCCTACTCTAGGGAGTATATCCCAAGGAAATAAATCATCAGGAGCAAAAAATTGATATTCATGAAGTTGTGCCACAAAACAGTGGGAGTACTTTAGTGAAGGATGGTGAATCCCGTTCATGAAACTGTCACATCTTCACCAAAAATCATTATGAAGACTATGTAGCAACAAGGAAAAATGTTTATGATACAATAAATAATGTTTACATATGTGTAAAAATGCAGGTGTGGGATGGCAGCAACTACCAAAACATCAACCCACTTGGGTGTAGGGATTACAGTGATTTACTTCTTTAAAGTTCTTTCTGTGTTGTAATATCATCTCAGCGGAAAAAAAAAAAAATCCTGGGGAGGAGAAAAGCCAAAATGAAGCCCTAAAATCTCCCTGCCTAGGGCAATTTTTGAATGACAGACAGATGATTCTGTCTCCTCAGGAAGCTGTAACTAACTCCAGGATCAACCCTGAAAATACACACAGGCACCACAAACACCAGAGGAAGACTTTCGGAGGATCAATCCTGCCCTGCTACAGTCACATCCTCTCTGCCTTCTTTCCATCCCCTGTAGGGAAGGGCCCATGTGTACATTCTTATGGCCACCAGCAACTCAAGACGGCAGCATTTCCTGGCCTCTTTAATATTCTTTTTTCATATCCCACCATGGTGATGATGAGGATAGCAATATAAAGTATTATTATCATCAAGTTTATTGATTACTTACTATGTGCCAGGCACTGTACCAACAACTGTTATCTTATTGAGTCCTCCCAAGAACCCCCATGAGGCTAGGACTATTTTTTTTTATACTCATTTACAGATGAGAAAATTGAGACTCAGGGCAATGTAAGTGTCAGGACTGGACTTGAATCCTGGTATCAACTAACTTCAACCACAAAGTAAGAGAACCTCTGCTTACCAGCAATTTTAATGTCTAATAAATTAAAGAGTTGCTACAAAAAAAATCCAGGCCGTACGAAACTATAGGGACTGAAATTAGGTCAGTGGTTGCCAAAGGTTGAGGGAGTAGGAGGAATGAAACACAAGGAGACTCATGAGGAGCTGTGAGGTGATGGAACTGTTCTGCATGGTACTGGGGTGATGGATATACTCCAAGCATTTGTCAAAAACTATTGGACCATACATCATAAAGAGGAAACTTTAATGGATACAAATTTTAAAAAATAACCAGGATGCTGGAAAATCCCAGGGTGGAATGCAGGCTGAAACAAATTAATATAACTATATTAAGATTACGTGACATAACCTCACTGAAGGTAGTGGGGAAAAACATGTAACTGACCTAAGTCACTTTGCAAAATACTGTTTCAATTGAGAACTGTAAGGCTGAAGACCAAAGGAACTGTCCATAAATGCTATACTCTGATAGGTACAGTTGTTTCACACAGGGGTACAGGGTAGCAATTTTGAAATTACTATACATATATATTGGGGTTGAACAAGTGAGTAAATAAACTATGGGTAATGAGAGCCTGGTTTCTCACTGTCCAAGAAAGAAGTTATAAATAAGCAAAGGGGGAAGCTGGATTAGTCAGAGACATTACTATGAGGTCATGTTTATGTTATGCACACAGACAGATGCATACAGAAATAATTACAGTTATGTGAATATAGAGTGAATAATAACCCAAGCTGCCTGCAGAGAAGACCTACAGCCAATGACACCCTAGTAGCAGCAAGCACATTCAGCACCTAGATCTTGGTTTCTAAATACCATTCTCCAATAAAAAGAACCATGACTCCTTGGAGAAATGACTGATTCTAGAGTCAGGGCAGGAAAAATACAAGATAAGCCTAGAGTATCTTGCAGTGCCAGAAAATAAGGAAGTGCTTTAAAAAAGGGGGGCGGTACATCAAAGAAACAAAACCAAAGCAAAAGAATTCAGAATGGCAAAAGCTGGAGCAACTTAAGCAACAAAATAAATGATGTAGTATTGAATTATTATCCAAAGAATAAATTAAATATCCATGAGTCCATACTGATATAAATGATTAGATAAATAAATACATACATACATAAATAAATAGGGAAAAGAGACAAATCTTCCTTACAGAAGAATTCCAAGTAATTTATGTAGATACTTCCCTCTCCAGGAGGTGGAGCTAAATTCCCCTCTCCTTGAGTATGGCCTGGACTTACTTAGTGACCTACTTCCAAAATGTAGAGTAGGGAAAGGAAAACAGTAACTTTATAATGGAGAAATCTAGCAGATACCACTTTAATCAAGTGATCAAGGTTAATGTCACCAGTGATAGGTCATGTTGACATCATAGACCACTGACATGATGTCATGATAGTGTCAATCCACCTGAGTGGTATTCTTCCCAAACACTAGTAACCCAGTCTAATCATGAGAAACATCAGACTAGCCCAAATTCAGCAACATCCTACACAATACCTGACCAATATGTCTTAAAATTGTCAGTCATAAAACACAAGGAAAGACTAAGGAGGAGATATGACCAGTAAATACAATGTGGTCTCCTGGGTGGGATCCTGGAATAGGAAAAGGACATTAGAAGAAAAACTGGTGAGAAGATCTAAATAAAGTCTGTAGTTCACGTTAAAAAATGGATAGCAGAATTACAAAGTCATTTACCACTGATTAAGATATAACTTGTTATTTTATATAACAGATTATTCTTTTTTAAAAAGTTAAGGTCAAACTCACATAGCATAAAATTAACCATTTTAAAGTGAACAATTCAGTGGCCTTTAGGGGATTCATAATGTTGGGCAACCACCCCTTTCATGTAGTTCCCTCTATCTAGTTCCAACACATTACCATTACTCCAAAAGGAAATCCTGTACCCATCAAGCAATAGCTTCCCTTTCCTCCCTCCTCCTAGCCACCAATCTGCTTTCTGTCTCTATGGATTAACCTATTTTGGATACTTCATATAAAGAGAATCACACAGTATGTGACCTTTTGTGTCTGGTTTCTTTCACTTAGCAAAATGTTTTTGAGATTCATTCACTTTGAATCATGTGTCAGTATTTCATTCTTTTTTACGGCTTAATAGTACTACATTGTATGTACATACCACAATTTGTTTATCCATATATTCCTTGATGAACATGTGGGCTGTTTCCACCTTCTGGCTATTGTGAATAGTGCTGCTATGAACATAAGTGGACGTGCATGCATTGTTTTAATACCTGTTTTCAATTCTTTTGGGTATATACCTAGGAGTGGAATTGTTGAGTCATATGATAATTCCATATTTAACATTTTGAAGACCCACCAAAATTTTCCACAGTGGCTGAACCATTTGACATCCCCACCAGCAGTGTATGAGGGTTCCAATTTCTCTCCATCCTCACCAACAGATCCTAATGGATGTGAAGCTGTATCTCATTATGGGTTTGACTTGCATTTCCCTAATGACTAATGATGCTGAGCACCTTTTCATGTACTTGTTGACCATCTGTATATCTTGTTTGAAGAAATGTCTGTTCAAGCCCCTTGTCTATTTTTAAATTGGGTTGTTTGTCTATTTAAATTGGGTTGTTTGTCTATTTGTCTATTTGTTCATGAGCTCTTTTTTTGATGAGTTCTTTACATATTTGGATACTAAATCCTCATCAGATATATGATTTGCAAATATTTTCTCATATAATAGATCCATTCTTGATCAGAATTCTAACCACCTCCAACTGAGACACAATATGAGAGTGTGAAAATCGTCTTGAAAACTGGAGGTGACGGGAGTGGTCCATGGCTTCATGCTCGTCTTCACATTAGTCATTTTTTTTTCACATTAACCTTTATTGAAATCTTGCTAGATGAATAGTGGGTTATTATTACTCATGAATTTGACCTGGTTCTTTTTAGTTAATAGTAATTATATTCATTTTCCATTGTTGCATAACAGATTTCCACCAACTCAGCAGTTTAAAATAACACAAATTTACTATCTTATGGTATTTGTGATCGGAAGTCTAGACACAGATGAACTTGGTTCTCTGCTCAGGCTCTCATGAGGCTAAAGTCAATGTGTCATCTGCGGGTTTCTAGAGCTCTGGGTCCTCTTTCAAACCCATGTGGTTCCTGTGGTCTGAGGCCCCCATTCTCTTTCTAACTGCTGGCCAGAGGTCATTCACAGTTCCTTGCCATGTGGTCCCCTCCACACACCCTCTCATGCTTCAAGGAAGGGTCCAGTCTTTTTAAGGACTCACCTAATTAAGTCAGGCCCACCAAGGATAAGCTTTTTAACGTAACTCAATCATAGGTTGAATAACTCAATCATATCATCATAATCACAAGTTCTGCCTACACTCATGAGGAGGGAGTTATACAAAGTGTGTACAGCAAGGGGTGGTAATCTTGGGAGCGATCTTAGAATTCCACCTGCCAGAGTATTGTATCACAGTTAATTTTTTACTTTTGACAAATGTACTATGGTTATGTACATATGTACATAATATGTTTCTATACAACTAAAATTATTCGAAAAAATTTAAAAGGCTACATCATGGATTTCAACTTTCAGGCAAGACGGAGTAGCAACGACTAGATTTACATAGGTACATAGGTAGAATATGTTTCTATAAATCTAAAATTATTACCCTAAATTTAAAAGGTCACATTATGGTTTTCTACTTCCAGGCAAGAGGGAGTAGTAATGACTAGATTTACTCTCCTGCCCAAAACAATATCAAAAACCGAAACAAAAATAGAAATCCCACAAATAAGATATATGAAGCAATGGTTTTGAAGATATAGGGATCAAGCAAGGAAAGAGATTGATCCTCAGAGACACAGAAAACGATTACTCTGGCTTCCTGCCTGGGGGGAGTTTCCAGGATGTGGCACAGGGAGAGGAAATACAGGTGGAACCTGGCAACTGTGAGTGCAGGGATGCCAAGGTAGTTAGAGTTTGCAGAGCAGAGGATCTGGTAGGTGAGAGCTGCACACAGAGAACCATGGAGACCTTTAAGGGTCCTCACGGGGTATTCCACAGAGGGTTGATCAGCACGTGTGTGAAGAAACAACCTGAAGCCAGGGAAAGGATTAGAGGGAACAGTGCCCAGCTCTCACACAGGGCTGGGAAGAGCATCTGTTCAGACACTGAGCAGGGTACCAAGAAGGGTCCTGCCTCAGTGGTAGGGAATAATCAACCCTATGCTAAATATAGCTCTGATTCCAGCTAATGGATCTTAAAAACAAGATCCAAAAGGATCAAACTATTACAAGTAACATCTATGACATAACAAAGCTCATGAATATTGATAGAAATATAAAAATATCCAGCACCCAAAGAGGTAAAATTCATAAATGTCTGGCATATAATCAGAAATTACCAGCAGGAAAATAGACCCCATAATGGGCAGAAAAATCAATTAATTGAAAATGACCCACAACTGCCACAGGTGTTAGAATTAGCACACAAGGACCTTAAAACAAGAAATATAACTGCATAGTGTATGTTCAAAAGGTTAAGTAAAGAGAGCAAAGATATTAAATGACCTGAACTGAAATTCTAGAGATGAAAGCTATCATGTCTGAGATGGAAAACAGGGTAGAAAGGATTAATGGAAGATTAAACATTGCAGAGGAAAAGATTAGTAAACAGCAACAGAAACTATCCAAAATGAACACAGAGGGAAATTATTATTTTAAAAAGAAAGCATGTCAGTGAACTTTGGGATTCAAGTGGCCTAATACGTGTGTAATTGCAGTCCCAAGGAAGAGGAGAAAAAGAGCAGAACAGAAAAAAATATTTGAAGAAGAAATGGCCAAGAAGTTTTTCAAATTTTGATGAAAACTATAAACTCACAGATTAAAGACTCTTAATGAAACTTAAGCAAAATAAACACGAAGAAAACTACACCAAGCCATATCATAATTGAATTGCTTAAAACCAGGGATAAAGAGAAAATCTTAAAAGCGGCCAAAGAAAAAAGACATTATATGAACAAATGAAACTCGCATATACTGCTGATGGGAATGTAAAATGATACAATGTTTTTGAACAATGGTTTGGCAGTTTCTTAAAAAGTTAATCACGATCCCGCGTGCCGCGGAGCGGCTGGGCCTGTGAGCTGTGGCCGCTGGGCCTGCACGTCTGGAGGCTGTGCTCCGCAGCGGGAGAGGGCACAACAGTGAGAGGCCCATGTAACGCAAAAAAAAAAAAAAAAAAAAAAAGTTAATCACACATCTATCAGATGGTCAACCATTCCATTCCAAAGTATTATACCCAAGAGAAATGAAAGTATATTCCATACAAAGACTTCTACATGAATGTTCATGGATGTTTATTTGTAACAGCCTCAAACTAGAAATAACCCAAATATCCATTAACAGGTGAATGGATAAACAAATTGTGGTATAGCCATATAATAATACTCGGTACTGAAAAAGAATGAACTAACAATGTATGCAAAAGAATCAAAGAAACTCTCAGTAATTATACTGAGTGAAGGAAACCAGGCTCCCCTCCCCCAACAAAAAATACATACTGTGTGATTCCATTCCTACAAAAATCTTAAAAAAAGGAAAGCTAATTAATTGTGTAGAAATCAGTAATACTTGCATGGCAGGTGGGAAAGAATGGAAGGGAGAGAATTCAAGGGGGAAAGAGGAAAGTTTTGAGGGTCATGGACATGTTCATCTGTGGGGATTTCACAGGTGTACACTTATGTCAAAATGTAGCAAATTACACATTTCAAATATGTGGAGTTCAGTGCACTTCACGTATAACCTAACAAAAGCCAAAGGACAAGGGCACCCAGGTCCTGGCTCCCACAGGCTTGGCCGGCTGGTGGGGCAGGCATCCTGGGCTTGGGAAGCATCAGTTCACCACCCTGAGCCTCAGCTTCCACCTCGGTGTCAGGTAAACGTCACAGCAGAGCCAGCTGAAGACAACCAGTGAGAACAGCTAGCCCAAACCAGGCATCTGGCAGGAGCTCAGAAACTTTTCTCTTAGGAATGTGGGTTTAATCAGTGACTCCCATTGGCATGCTGAGTGACTCTCTTCTAAACCACATCGGCAAACATTTCCTTAAAGGTCCCTGTTCAGTCCCAAAATACAGAAGTGTGTTTTGAAAGGTTTGGTCTGCAAACAAAATGCAAGTCTTCAGTAATCGTTAATTCATGTTCCCATTCATTATTTTTCAAGGACGCACACATGACTTCCCATCAGAACCCGCTTTCTAAGGTTCATCACACTGGCCTGACAGAAAGAAATCCCATCAACAGCCATGGGAGGGGAATGAACAGTTTCCATCATGGCTTCTTTTTTTTTTAGCCATACAGAGTGGCTTGTGGGATCTTAGTTCCCCAACCAGGGATTGAACCCGAGCCCTCAGCAGTGAGAGTGTAGAGTCCTAACCACTGGACTGCCAGGGAATTCCCTCCATCGTGGCTTCCGACATGTTGAGGAGAGCCCTCAGGCTGCTCCCATGTGTGGCCTCCAAGCCTCCTCCATGCCACAGCCCAGCTGCCATGTCAGGCCTGCTTGAATCCCCACACTGGGCTCCAACTGTTCCTGCTGGCCCCTGCCCTCTTCATCCTGCCCACAGTGAACGTATGGAGTTTCCCTGATGTGTCAAGTCTGATTAGATGGTGGTATGGGCTGAATCGTGTCCCCCACCAAAATTCATGTGTTGTAGTCCTAACCCCTGATCCTTCAGAATGTGGCTGTATTTGGGATAGGGTTTTTAAAGAGGTAATTAAGTTAAAGTGAGGTCATTAGAGTGGGCCCTAATCCAATATGACTGGTGTCCTATTAAAAAGAGGAGATTCAGACGCATATACACACAGAAGGAAGACCATGTGAGGACACCAGGAGAAGATGGCCATCTGCAAGCCGAGGAGAGAGGCCTCAGGAGGAACCAACCTGCTGACACCTAGATTTTGGACTTCTAGCCTTTAGAATTACGAGAAAAGAAACATCTGTTGTTTAAGCCACCCTGACTGTGGTACTTTGTTAGGGCAGCACCAGCACACTGACACAGATGGGGTCCCTCAGACACCCCGACCCCAACCCCATGCCTCCTTCAGATTCCCCACCATCCCCAAGTGAACTGAATTGAGAGAAGGCTGAATGGACCTGGGGCCTTGATGCCAGGCAGACTGAGAAGTTTTCACCTTACCGGCCCACAGGTGATGAGAGGCACTGAGGGTTGATGGGGTGAGGAGAGGGACACAGCGCTGAGAATATTTAGGAAGATGAGTGAGAAGAATGCGCAGTGGCCAGACCTGCCTATGGCATGGACTCAGAGAGGCAGCGCTAACTGAACAAAAGCCCAGGAAGAGATCATCAGCAGAACCAGGACCGGCTGGGCTGAGTTATACTATGGTACTTCTTCCAGCTCAACTCATTCAAGGCCACGCCTAAGGTGTGAGCTTCATCATGGGAGCCGGAAGGAGGAGGAACTGTCCCCAGGAAGGACCTGGCACTGATGTTAGCAGTCCTGACAGCCCCGAAGCTAGGATTAGCCAAGTGGGGAGTGGTTAAGGAGAGAACTCCTGGCCCCTCACTGTCCGGGGCAGTCCTGGGAAGGGGCCTTACTCCATCCTCACAGAAAAGCAGTGAAGCAGACACCATCACCCTTTTTCCAGAGGAGGAAGTTGAGGCTTGGAAAGCCAACTGATTTGTCCCAGGACACAGTGGCCAGTTTAGAGGCAGCTCCAGGCTCAAACCCAGGTCTCCCAGATCTGGAGCAACAGCATGAGCTGTGCCAGGCCCAGTCAGGGGGTCTTCAAGGTGGGACAACTTCTGTGGGGAGGCAAGAGGTCAGGCTGGTCTCACCCTTCCTGCTTCCTTCCCAGCTCCTGTGTGCACATAAGTGTGCATATGTGCATGCACACACCCATACACACCCCCACACATGCACACACTTATATTCATATACATACTTAGACACATATGTGCACTCACATATATATATACACACTCACATACAGGCAGCATGCTCACATGTGTGCACACTTGCTCTCACACGCATACACACCCACACGCATGCACACTCTTGCGCTCTCCCAGCCCTCGCAATGGCTCACCCTCACACACACATACTCTAATCCCATTGCCATGTGAACTTGTCCTTCGTTTGTCTGAACCACAAGATGGATCTGAAAACAAGATGCTGTAGATGATAACAGCCCATATATCACACAAAAAGGCACAGTTAAATAAATGGACAGACCCTGGTTTTTGTGTGATGATCCTCCTTGGAGGCCCAAGTTAAGTAGATTTTATTTAAATTGTCTTCTGAAAACACCAGAATTCTTTCTAACTACTTTATGATTTGTTTCACAACATAAAGTTGGAAGCAAATTCTGTTTTAAAAGTTCATATTACCCATTGGAAGGCACTTTCCCCACCCAAGGTTTTGTGGCTACACCAGAAAAATAAAGGTTTTCTCATTTACCAATATGAACAGAAGCAGATGTGTGTGAGGCCTCCAATTCATTAGTTTAATCATGAGCATTTGGGAGTATTTGTGCTATATTGCATAACCACAAAAACAGACTAACATTAATTAAAGCAAATTTATTGGCTGTTTGAAAAATCCATATAATAATTTTCATGAATAATTAGATTTTTATTTTGGTCAAAACTGAAATTTTTTATTTAAGTGGAAAATCTCATTCTGCTCAAATGAGAGACTGAAAAAACATGGCTATGAAGCTAATGCAGTCTTTGTCTTTCTTCAACAACCAAGCCACATTTCTCTATCATTGACTCAGAGACTGGACATGTGTTAATACCTTTTTCGCTTCTGTATGGCCTTAACAGGATGGCAGAACCCCAGTGGTAAAAAGATCTTAAGCTCATCCTTGTAACCACAGGACTTCCTATCCAATTAGCAAACAGAGACATTCCTTCTGGATTCAGTCTAAGAAGAATTCCAACAAGAAGAACGATTTTCAGGATGTGTACGATGCACTGAGCTCTTCGGACATATCAACTTGTTTAATCCCCACAGAAACTTTATAAGGCAAGTACTATAATCCCCATTTAACAGATGAGCAAACTGAGGTTTGGAAAAACAGCAATTTACCTGAAGCTACACAGCTGAGAAATGACAGAGCTGGGATGTGAACCCAGTTCTGCTTAAAGCTAAAGTCTTCCCCACCACCCTCCACATTGGACACCTGTGGAGGATGTCCACACTGGCAGAAAAAGCTGCCACTGCTCCAAGCTCAAGTATTGTTTCCATGGGGGGCTGCTGTGAGGCTGCAGAAAGGGCTCAAAGCTAGGAGTCAGGTCACCCAGGCTCAGGCGCACGCTGCCACCTGGGGCTGGTCACTGTCACTTCTGGGAGGGTGAAGCCTATCTCTCAGGGGTTGGGATGGGGCTGTTAAGAAACACCACAAGGAAGAATACGTGACCCTTCTGTCCAGGGCGGGCACTTGGGAGGCCCTCAACTGTTTCCCCTGTAGTCTCCAGGAGTACAGTGACATGGCTTTCTTTAAAACTATATCTGCAGGGAATTCCCTGGTGGTCCAGTGGTTAGGACTCCGCACTTTCACTGCCAAGCACCCGGATTCAATTCCTGGTTGGGGAATTAAGATCCCACATGCCATGCAGTGCAAAAAATAATAATAATACATAAAATAAAATCTGGTAGGGGAGACATAATATATTTTTTTAAAAAACTGTATCTGCAAACTTATTTTTTCTTCCAGTGGTTGGTGCTTAGTCCTGAAATATGTTTCCAGACATGATGAAGGGATGTTTTCTAAGTGTCTGTGTCAACAATTAAAGATTAATCCTGATCCTACACATGGAGAAAATCGATTGGGGAGGAGCTGGAGGTCGTGTGTGGCCTACAGAGAAGTTTACCGAACAGAGTTACATTTGCTCACAGAATTAGAAGTCGCAGCACAGACCAAGTGCAGTGCCCGGTACTGCAAAACACTACTCAAGGAGGGTTCTGCACCAAACCAACAAATGAGCCTAATTCTGAGATGAAATCTTCAGAGTTCTTCCAAATCTTACTTTAAGACTTCTTTATCATTTGCTTTTGCTTTTGCTTTCAAAAACAGCAACAGACCCAACTGAAATGAAAGTTCAACCAAAAGACAGATTGAATCCACTTTTCCCATCATAAAACTTGAAGCATGATTTCACAGTGGTGCAACAGTTTTGGAATTCCACAGGAGGATGAACATGTATGTCATGGACAAACTTGGATGGTCCAAAATCAAGACAAAAAACAAAGCCCTAAAAATGATCCTCTTTAGGCAGGTACTCTACATCATAAAAAATAACAGAAGTAAGAAACTTTCCCCATAAAACCATCAGCTGTCTGTGCCAACGAAGATGTGGAGAGGCCTAGATGCCGTGTTGACAGAGGGATGCAGATTCCACTGATGGAACCCTATGTGGTCATGAAACATGACCATAAAGACTGCAGCACCTGGAAAAATGTGTTTGATAAAAGGTTGGAATATACAGAAGCAAGGTGTAAATGGTGTGTGCACTTAGGTACACATAAATCTGTCCATCCATATAAGAATTGGAAGGGATCGTGCAAAATGTTAAATGTCCTTGTTTTAGAGTGATGGGATTATCAATAACATTAATCATGTTAAATCGACATACATCTTGGTTATTTCAAGTTTAAAAAGGGAGGAAGGGGAAGGGTTGCCAAGCAGGTGTGCTATTTCCCAACATTGGGTCTAACATCCTAAAGGAGGTGGCCACAGTCCAGGAGTGGGAGCTGGGGAGCTGCTGAGCAAAGAGAAAAGGGTTTGAAAGAACTCTGTCTCCCACCAACACCTAACAATGCCTAGTGGGGGGCAGGGGTCCGAATAATTAAGGCAAAAGGGGGAAATGTGTAGAAATCTGTGGTGAAGGAGAGGTCTCCCTGAAGGTGTAGGATTACACCAAAGGCCTTTGGGACCCTGACACTGAAGAACAGCAGGATCTAGTGCTCAGAGCTCACCCTGGGCTGTACAAGCTACTCTGTCCAGCCCTCCCTTCTCTTCCTGAATCACCCTGGCCCCTCCCCACAGGCTAAGCAGTGCTCTCAGCCCTGCCTCATGCATAGAGAACTGAGGCTCTGGACCAGCCTGGGCCACACAGCCAACAGGTGGTGGCTGCTACAGACTGAATCATTGAGCCCCCCACCCCCCTGTAATGGGATTAGGTGATGGGGGCTTTCACAGGTGATTAGGACATGAGAGTAGAGCCCTCATAAATGGGATTAGTGTTCTTATAAAAGAGACCCCAGAGAGTTCCCTCAACCCTTCTGTCTGCCATGAGAGGATACAGGGAGAAGACCGCCTATGAACCAGGAAGCGGGTCTACACCAGACACCAAATCTGCTGTTGCCTTGATCTTGGACTTCCTAGCCTCCACAACTGTGAGAAATAAATATCTGTTGTTTAAGCCACCCAGTCTGTGGTATTTTGTAACAGCAGCTTGAACAGACTAAAGACAGTGGCCTTCTGATTCCTTGTCCAGAGCGCTTCCTCTTCAAACACAGGTCCCTCAAGGCCACCCTGACACACAGCACCAGGCAAAGCTGGGCAACCTCCTGGCCTCACTGCTCCAGGTCACTGGGACTCAGGGCACCCCAACAGATTCCTCAACCAGTCCGGAGAGGAGCCTCCTTTTGCATGAGTACACTCCTATGGGGAGAACACTCCCTGGGAAGCAGATGAAAATGGGCTGAAGGGGGACTTCCCTGGCAGTCCAGTGGTTAAGACTTCGCCTTCCAATGCAGGGGGTATGGGTTCTCTCCCTGGTGGGGGAGCTAAGATACTATATGCCCCACAGCCAAAAAACCAAAACATAAAGTAGAAGCAATATTGTAACAAATTCAATAAAGACTTAAAAAAAAAAAGAAAAGAAAGTGGGCCGAGGAAGGTGGGCCCCAGGAGCAGGCGGCCCTGACTGCCCTCGGGTGGACATGAAACTCATATAAAGGGTGGAGAGAACACACCTGTCCTTATCACTCCTCCTTCCAAGGCCTCCTGCTGACCTGAGGGAGCTCAGGCCTGGCCTGTGTGCCTGGAACAGGTCATGGCCTCCCTCTTAGTGACATTTCTCCCTTGTAAAACAAGGACAATAACCTCTGTCTTCCACGATTCATGATGCTGTTGTGGGAAAGTTTTAAGATTTTAAGTTATCCTATAACTTGTTAAGCTCACATTTTGTGAGCACATTATATTCAGAGAGAAATACAGATTTTGATCCTACAGATAAACCCAAATTTATCAATATACATAAACACCTGCAGAACAAACACCTACCAACCTACTGCCTAGCCCATTAGATCAGAAATCCTTTAGCTGGATTTCAAGCCATTGAGGAAGAATTTCTCCAGAATGTGGCTCCAGTTTATTGCCCAAGCCTCTCTCTTGTTATTCCTTGGATGGTCATCTACTTGGTTTTACCAGCCCCCTGTCTTCTTTCCCTTCTAATAACAACACTCCAAATTGTCCTTTGGGGACCATCCTCCACTCCTGGTCCTTTCAGCTCCAGTGGGGTACACACAGATGTGCACAGGTGCACAGAACCTCCCCCCACCACAGAGATCAGAGATGCTGCCTGGCTCATCTCAGTGACTGGTGCAGGTAATCCATATTGACCACTGGAGTGAATCAGTGGGACTATTGGGAAAGAGAAACTCTAATGCTGAGGACATGGACCTGGAGCTGCTGACAGTTGCCCTGTCACTTCATGGGAAAGAGTGAGGGCATCCTTGACAAATATGGAGCCAACACAAAGAAACACAAAATCAAGGCACCTCTAGCTGTGCCTGAGCAGACATTTCCCTGGACATTTCGGTTAAATTCCCTTTTTAATTAAGCCAGTCTGAGCTGGGGTCCTGTCACATTGCTATTTGAAAGTATAAGGATCCAAAGGCAACTAGAAAGGTGGAATCTAATGAGATGATGCTCAATGAAGGTAAAAGAGACACCCTGCTCTGGGGACCATGATTCTTCCATGATCTCTGGAAGGGGATTTGGAGGCCACAGTGAGATATGGCTGTTGAAAAAGCCAAGGGGGCCTATGGCTGGGATTGGGGTGAGGAGGGGGAGCAGAGCTGCCTAGGCACACCTGATGGGTATAGGGCACCACACATGTTTTCAGGTATACTGATCTCCTTGGTCCTCAGAGTGGCTGGGCCAGTTCCCTCCAGCCCGAGCAGCCTCTTCCACTTACTGCAGGGTGATGTGCAGGTGTCATTTTTTGTGTATGCCACGATGTGGAAAGAGTTGGAAAGCAGGACCCTAAGTGCCATCGCCAATAAGGAGGCCACTCCAGTCAGTCACTTTGGGATCAGAACAGCATGCACTTAAGGGTTAAAGACCACAAACTACAAAGCATGGGACTGAGCCAGAGAGAACCCCAAATGCATCAACCTTGCCTTTGACTACTATGGCTAGATGCAGGGCTGGAGAGCAGGACCCTGAGGGAAACAGAAATTTTGCAGCTGGAGAGTGTTCCCAAAGTGTGGAGCAGTGAAGGGGGTATGGTCATGAAAACTGTGGCAGGACAATGGATGACTTCCCCCTCCCTCCACCCCCGCCCTGTCCTCCTCTAGGGTAACATTCTAGGGCACCCATTTGACACTGTTAGTTGCTCCCCAATAGCCATTCCTAGGCTCACAAAGCTACAATTTTGTTCCACTGACAACATGCCCAGACTCAGAGGATTCACCAAGCTTGGCCAAAGCCTCCTGTGGCAACCCCAACACTCTTGACAGGATGATGGTGATCACTGGCCCTGGTTCTGGCTGGTGGCTATAAGGAAAGTTCCCTAACTCAAATAAAAAAGAAAGCCTCTCAAGAAGATAGCTTTTTCCTGCCCTCTTCCCTTCTACCTTGGCTATTCTCGTGTGAAGACATGTGCTTGGAGCTGCAGCAGCCATCTTGTGACCATGAGGAAAGACCAAGAGAATGGCAGCACTGTGTCTGTGTCGAGGCATCAGGAGGACCTAGATCCGTGCGCGGCGCTGCTTCGGCCAGCCTGAGCCCCAGAGTCAGCTCCCCTTGCTTGCCCAGCGCCCCAAGGCCACTCCCAGGGCTCACGATACACCAGAAATACATCTACACGTGGAACAACTCCTACAGAACACCTACTGAACGCTGGCAGAAGACCTCAGACCTCCCAAAAGGCAAGAAACTCCTCACGTACCTGGGTAGGGCAAAAGAAAAAAGAATAAACAGAGACAAAAGAATAGGGACGGGACCTGCACAAGCGGGAGGGAGCTGTGAAGGAGGAAAAGTTTCCACACACTAGGAAGCCCCTTCGCGGGCGGAGACTGCGGGTGGCGGAGGGGGAAAGCTTCGGAGCCGCGGAGGAGGGCACAGCAACACGGATGCGGAGAGCAAAGCGGAGAGATTCCCGCACAGAGGATCGGTGCCGACCGGCACTCACCAGCCCGAGAGGCTTGTCTGCTCACCCGCCGGGGCGGGCGGGGCTGGGAGCTGAGGCTCTGGCTTCGGTCGGAGCGCAGGGAGAGGACTGGGGTTGGAGGCGTGAACACAGCCTGCAGGGGGTTAGTGCACCACGGGAAAAGTCTGGACCTGCCGAAGAGGCAAGAGACTTTTTCTTCCCTCTACGTTTCCTGGTGCGTGAGGAGAGGCGATTAAGAGCGCTGCTTAAAAGAGCTCCAGAGACGGGCCCGAGCCGCGGCTAAAAGCGCGGACCCCAGAGACGGGCATGAGACGCTAAGGCTGCTGCTGCCACCACCAAGAAGCCCGTGTGCGAGCACAGGTCACTATCCACATCTCCCTTCCGGGGAGCCTGTGCAGCCCGCCACTGCCAGGGTCCCGGGATCCAGGGACAACTTCCCCGGGAGAACGCACGGCGCGCCTCAGGCTGGTGCAACGTCCCGGCGGCCTCTGCTGCAACAAGCTCGCCCCGCATCCGCACCCCTCCCTCCCCCCGCCCTGAGTGAGCCAGAGCCCCCGAAGCAGCTGCTCCTTTAACCCCGTCCTGTCTGAGCGAGGCGGGGCCAAATCCAAAGCTGAGCCCCTGGGAGCTGTGAGAAAAAAGAAGAGAAAGGGAAATCTCTCCCAGCAGCCTCAAAAGCAGCGGATTAAAGCTCCACAATCAACTTGATGTACTCTGCATCTGTGGAATACATGAATAGCCAACGAATCATCCCAAATTGAGGAGGTGGCCTTTGAGAGCAAAATTTATTATTTTTTCCCCTTTTCCTCTTTTTGTGAGTGTGTATGTGTATGCTTCTATGCGAGATTTTCTCTGTATACATTTGCTTTCACCATTTGTACTAGGGTTCTATCCGTCCGTTTTTTGTGTGTGTGTGTGTTTTTTTACTTAAAAATTTTTTTTCTTAATAATTATTTTTTATTTTAGTAACTTTATTTTATCTTATTTTGTTTTATTTTCTTTCTTTCTTTCTTTCTCTCTTTCTTTCTTTCTTTCTCTCCCTTTTATTCTGAGCCGTGTGGATGAAAGGCTCTTGGTGCTGCAGCCAGCAGTCAGTGCTGTGCCTCTGAGGTGGGAGAGCCAACTTCAGGACACTGGTCCACAAGAGACCTCCCAGCTCTACATACTATCAAATGGAGAAAATCTCCCAGAGATCTCCATCTCAACACCAGCACCCAGATTCACTCAATGACCAGCAAGCTACAGTGCTGGACACTCTATGCCAAACAACTAGAAAGACAGGAACACAACCCACCATTAGCAGAGAGGCTGCCTAAAATCATAATAAGTCCACAGACACCCCAAAACACACCACCAGACGTGGACCTGCCCACCAGAAAGACAAGATCCAGCCTCATCCACCAGAACACAGGCACTAGTCCCCTCCACCAGGAAGCCTACACAACCCACTGAACCAAATTTAGCCACTGGGGACAGACACCAAAAACAACGGGAACTACGAACCTGCAGCCTGCAAAAAGGAGACCCCAAACACAGTAAGATAAGCAAAATGAGAAGACAGAAAAACACACAGCAGATGAAGGAGCAAGATAAAAATGCACCAGACCTAACAAATGAAGAGGAAATAGGCAGTCTACCTGAAAAAGAATTCAGAATAATGATAGTAAAGATGATCCAAAATCTTGGAAATAGAATAGACAAAATGCAAGAAACATTTAACAAGGACCTAGAAGAACTAAAGATGAAACAAGCAACAATGAACACAATAAATGAAATTAAAAATACTCTAGATGGGATCAATAGCAGAATAACTGAGGCAGAAGAACGGATAAGTGACCTGGGGGATAAAATAGTGGAAATAACTACTGCAGGGCAGAATAAAGAAAGAAGAATGAAAAGAACTGAGGACAGTCTCAGAGACCTCTGGGACAACATTAAACGCACCAACATTCGAATTATAGGGGTTCCAGAAAAAGAAGAGAAAAAGAAAGGGACTGAGAAAATATTTGAAGAGATTATAGTTGAAAACTTCCCTAATATGGGAAAGGAAATACTTAATCAAGTCCAGGAAGCACAGAGAGTCCCATACAGGATAAATCCAAGGAGAAACATGCCAAGACACATATTAATCAAACTGTCAAAAATTAAATACAAAGAAAACATATTAAAAGCAGCAAGGGAAAAACAACAAATAACACACAAGGGAATCCCCATAAGGTTAACAGCTGATCTTTCAGCAGAAACTCTGCAAGCCAGAAGGGACTGGCAGGACATATTTAAAGTGATGAAGGAGAAAAACCTACAACCAAGATTACTCTACCCAGCAAGGATCTCATTCAGATTTGATAGAGAAATTAAAACCTTTACAGACAAGCAAAAGCTGAAAGAGTTCAGCACCACCAAACCACCTTTACAACAAATGCTAAAGGATATTCTCTAGGCAAGAAACACAAGGGAAGGAAAAGACCTATAATAACAAACCCAAAACAATTAAGAAAATGGGAATAGGAACATACATATTGATAATTACCTTAAATGTAAATGGATTAAATGCTCCCACCAAAAGACACAGACTGGCTGAATGGATACAAAAACAAGACCCATATATATGCTGTCTACAAGAGACCCACTTCAGACTCAGAGACACATACAGACTGAAAGTGAGGGGATGGAAAAAGATATTCCATGCAAATGGAAACCAAAAGAAAGCTGCAGTAGCAATTCTCATATCAGACAAAATAGACTTTAAAATAATGACTATTCAAAGAGACAAAGAAGGACACTACATAATGATCAAGGGATCGATCCAAGAAGAAGATATAACAAATGTAAATATGCACCCAACATAGGAGCACCTCAATACATAAGGCAAATACTGACAGCCATAAAAGGGGAAATCGACAGTAACACATTCATAGTAGGGGACTTTAAGACCCCACTTTCACCAATGGACAGATCATCCAAAATGAAAATAAATAAGGAAACACAAGCTTTAAATGATACATTAAACAAGATGGACTTACTTGATATTTATAGGACATTCCATCCCAAAACAACAGAATACACATTTTTCTCAAGTGCTCATGGAACATTCTCCAGGATAGATCATATCTTGGGACACAAATCAAGCCTTGGTAAATTTAACAAAATTGAAATTGTATCAAGTATCTTTTCCGACCACAACACTATGAGACTAGATATCAATTACAGGCAAAGATCTGTAAAAAATACAAACACATGAAGGCTAAACAATACACTACTTAATAACGAAGTGATCACTGAAGAAATCAAAGAGGAAATTAAAAAATACCTAGAAACAAATGACAATGGAGACACAACGACTCAAAACCTATGGGATGCAGCAAAAGCAGTTCTAAGAGGGAAGTTTATAGTAATACAATCCTACCTTAAGAAACAGGAAACATCTCGAATAAACAACCTACCCTTGCACCTAAAGCAATTAGAGAAAGAAGAACAAAAAAAACCCCAAAGTTAGCCGAAGGAAAGAAATCATAAAAATCAGATCAGAAATAAATGAAAAAGAAATGAAGGAAACGATAGCAAAGATCAATAAAACTAAAAGCTGGTTCTTTGAGAAGATAAACAAAATTGATAAACCATTAGCCAGACTCATCAAGAAAAAAAGAGAGAAGACTCAAATCAATAGAACTAGAATGAAAAAGGAGAAGTAACAACTGACACTGCAGAAATACAAAAGATCATGAGAGAATACTACAAGCAACTCTATGCCAATAAAATGGACAAACTGGAAGAAATGGACAAATTCTTGGAAACGCACAACGTGCCAAGACTGAATCAGGAAGAAATAGAAAATATGAACAAACCAATCACAAGCAAGGAAATTGAAACTGTGATTAAAAATCTTCCAAACAAACAAAACCCCAGGATCAGTTGGCTTCACAGGCGAATTCTATGAAACATTTAGAGAAGAGCTAACACCGATCCTTCTCAAACTCTTCCAAAATATAGCAGAGGGAGGAACACTCCCAAATTCATTCTACGAGGCCACCATGACCCTGATACCAAAACCAGACAAGGATGTCACAAAGAAAGAAAACTACAGGCCAATATCACTGATGAACATAGATGCAAAAATACTAGCAAACAGAATCCAACAGCACATTTAAAGGATCATACACCATGATCAAGTGGGGTTTATTCCAGGAATGCAAAGATTCTTCAATATATGCAAATCAGTGTGATAAACCATATTAACAAATTGAAGGAGAAAAACCATATGATCATCTCAATAGATGCAGAGAAAGCTTTTGACAAAATTCAACACCCATTTATGATAAAGACCCTGCAGAAAGTAGGCATAGAGGGAACTTTCCTCAACATAATAAAGGCCATATATGACAAGCCCACAGCCAACATCATCCTCAATGGTGAAAAACTGAAAGCATTTCCTCTAAGATCAGGAACAAGACAAGGTTGCCCACTCTCACCACTCTTATTCAACATAGTTTTGGAAGTTTTAGCCACAGCAATCAGAGAAGAAAAGGAATAAAAGGAATCCAAATCGGAAAAGAAGAAGTAAAGCTGTCACTGCTTGAAGATGAAATGATACTATACAAAGAGAATGCTAAAGATGCTACCAGACAACTACTAGAGCTAATCAATGAATCTGGTAAAGTAGCAGGATACAAAATTAATGCACAGAAATCTCTGGCATTCCTATATACTAATGACGAAAAATATGAAAGTGAAATCAAGAAAACACTCCCATTTACCACTGCAACAAAAAGAATAAAACATCTAGGAATAAACCTACCTAAGGAGACAAAAGACCTGTAGGCAGAAAATTATAAGACACTGATGAAAGAAATCAAAGATGATACAAATAGATGGAGAGATATACCATGTTCTTGGATTGGAAGAATCAACATTGTGAAAATGACTCTACTACCCAAAGCAATCTACAGATTCAATGCAATCCCTATCAAACTACCACTGGCATTTTTCACAGAACTAGAACAAAAAATTTCACAATTTGTATGGAAACACAAAAGACCCCGAATAGCCAAAGCAATCTTGAGAACGAAAAACGCAGCTGGAGGAATCAGGCTCCCTGACTTCAGACTATACTACAAAGCTACAGTAATCAAGACAGTATGGTACTGGCACAAAAACAGAAAGATAGATCAATGGAACAGGATAGAAAGCCTAGAGATAAACCCACGCACATATGGTCACCTTATCTTTGATAAAGGAGGCAGGAATGTACAGTGGAGAAAGGACAGCCTCTTCAATAAGTGGTGCTGGGAAAACTGGACAGGTACATGTAAAAGTATGAAATTAGATCATTCCCTAACAGCATACACAAAAATAAGCTCAAAATGGATTAAAGACCTAAATGTAAGGCCAGAAACTATCAAACTCTTAGAGGAAAACATAGGCAGAACACTCTATGACATAAATCACAGCAAGATCCTTTCTGACCCACCTCCTAGAGAAATGGAAATAAAAACAAAAATAAACAAATGGGACCTAAAGAAACTTCAAAGATTTTGCACAGCAAAGGAAACCATAAACAAGACCAAAAGACAACCCTCAGAATGGGAGAAAATATTTGCAAATGAAGCAACTGACAAAGGATTAATTTCCAAAATTTACAAGCAGCTCATGCAGCTCAATAACAAAAAAAAAACAAACCAATCCAAAAATGGGCAGAAAATCTAAATAGACATTTCTCCAAAGAAGATATACAGACTGCCAACAAACACATGAAAGAATGCTAACATCATTAATCATTAGAGAAATGCAAATCAAAACTACAATGAGATATTATCTCACACCAGTCAAAATGGCCATCATCAAAAAATCTAGAAACAATAAATGCTGGAGAGTATGTGGAGAAAAGGGAACACTCTTGCATTGCTGGTGGGAATGTGAATTGGTACAGCCACTATGGAGAACAGTATGGAGTTTCCTTAAAAAACTACAAATAGAACTACCATATGACCCAGCAATCCCACTACTGGGCATATACCCTGAGAAAACCATAATTCAAAAAGAGTCATGTACCAAAATGTTCATTGCAGCTCTGTTTACAATAGCCCGGAGATGGAAACAACCTAAGTGCCCATCATCGGATGAATGGATAAAGAAGATGTGGCACATATATACAATGGAATATTACTCAGCCATAAAAAGAAACAAAATTGAGCTATTTGTAATGAGGTGGACAGACCTAGAGTCTGTCATACAGAGCGAAATAAGTCAGAAAGAGAAAGACAAATACCGTATGCTAACACATATATATGGCATTTAAGAAAAAAAAATATCATGAAGAACCTAGGGGTAAGACAGTAATAAAGACACAGACGTACTAGAGAACGGACTTGAGGATATGGGGAGGGGGAAGGGTGAGCTGTGACAAAGCAAGAGAGAGGCATGGACATATATACACTACCAAACGTAAGGTAGATAGCTAGTGGGAAGCAGCCACATAGCACAGGGAGATCAGCTCGGTGCTTTGTGACCCTCTGGAGGGGTGGGATAGGGAGGGTGGGAGGGAGGGAGACGCAAGAGGGAAGAGATATGGGAACATATGTATATGTATAACTGATTCACTTTGTTATAAAGCAGAAACTAACACACCATTGTAAAGCAATTATACCCCAATAAAGATGTTAAAAAATAAAATAAAATAAAACAAATGTCATGATGCTCTCAAACAAAGGCATAACTTGATATATGAGAAATAAAATGCACAATCCAAGGGCAAAAAAAAAACAAAAGACACAGACCTACTAGAGAATGGACTTGAGGATATGGGGAGCGGGAAGGGTAAGCTGTGACAAAGTGAGAGAGAGGCATGGACATATATACATTACCAAATGTAAAATAGATAGCTAGTGGGAAGCAGCCGCATGGCACAGGGAGATCAGCTCGGTGCTTTGTGACCACCTGGATGGGTGGGATAGGGAGGGTGGGAGGGAGGGAGACGCAAGAGGGAGGAGATGGGAACATATGTATATGTATAACTGATTCACTTTGTTATAAAGCAGAAACTAACACACCATTGTAAAGCAATTATACTCCAATAAAGATGTAAAAAAAAAAAAGAAAGTAAATGTAAAGTTGTGAGAGAAAATAAAAATAAAGTGACAGGGAAAACAAAACAAAAAAAAAGAGAATGGCAGAGAATGACCTGGCACCCAGTCATGGCCAAGTCATTGAACTAACCCAGGACCTGCAGGCTGACTTCCAGGATTCTCAGGTTATGCAAGATAATTCAATGACTGTACTGTTTAAGGAATCACACTTGGGGATTTTGGTACTCACCATCAAAAGACTTACTGACCAACACTTTCCTCTACATTATCTTATTTGCTCATCAGTACACAGGTAGTTGTGACCATCGTATTAGGGAAGAGGAAGTTGGAGCTCAGGAAGTTGAAGAGGTTAGATGCCAGGACTAGTAAATAGTGGGACTGAAACCCCATTTATCATCTACCCGTCTCTGCCTGCTGGTCTAAATTCATTCAGCTTTCAGATCCTCGAACTTCAGGAGCACTGCTGCAAATCTTCAAAGCTAATGTGTAAAAGTCCAATTCAACAATTCCAAAATATATCTGTGAAAGGAATGCCCCAACAGTCGGCTCATTCTAAACATGCTGCTATTATTATAAAGCTCTCCTAAACTTCTGCAAAAAAAACAAGGAAAAAAAAAAGAGTGGAGAAATAAAGTGAGCATGCCAGGAAGTAACTGTAAACTTTTTTGGTTTGGGAGCCAGGAAATGTCAAGGAAACAAATGTAGCTATGATTTATACTCCATCTCCAGTTGTGCTATGGGACTCAAAAATTGCCATTTTTATTAAAGCATACACCTTAGAGCAGTCCTGATAAGTGACAAGCTGCCACAGAGGCCAAAAAAAGCTACATTTGATTCCTGGTTTGGGTTTTATGGTAACTTAGTCAATATATATAGTTGATGGTAGGGAAGGAAAGGGCTTGAATTTTACCCTGAGTCTCTGGGCTTTTCTTGTTTTCAAACTGATTGGTCTGGAGAATGGAAGACCAACAGCCAACAATAAATCCATTGTAAGCTGAAAATAGTTTCCTCTGAATACAACTAAATATTTCTTTAATCCTTGCATTAAAGTTTTTACTGTGGTATAGCAGCTATTTTATTTACTCTAAAATTTAAGCTTTTGTAGTACTGTAACTATAGGTATAACTAATGGGGGGGTTGATTACCGAGGCAAGCTCTTTAAAGCACTTTAAAAGCATAATAATCATATGCTTGTTTTGCATTTATATTTTTGGGTCATACTGAAGATACTATTGTTAATGACTCTTGCTCAAAAATCTTGCTTTTATTTTCTGAAAACCATTTCTTTATTTTGTACCATGGGAAGGGTCTTTAATAATCATGAGTTATCATGAATATTCCTTTTTTGTAGCTTCTATATCTACATTATCAGGCACATCAGCCAGTCCCAAAAAAGTTATTTCACAGTTCTGTTCCCAAGGGAACAAAGACAGTGGGTCCAATATTAACAGTGGCTTCTGTTGGCTTATTTTTTATTTTTTTCTGACATTAAAGTTGTGTATGGTTGGCAAGGATTTCTATTCTCTGAAAACAAGCTTGTTGGTAAAAGGACAAGCTGCAGGCATCCTCACATACACAGCTACTTCAGCACAGGCTGAAAGGATGCTTCACTGCGAACAAATTAGAACTGAAAAACATGTTCAAGTACAAAGGTTCTTTCTTTAAGAGATTTTCAGTTCATTATTTATTTGTCCTTCATATCAAATAGTTTTTCTAAATTATCTTCACATCTATTTAAACCCAATTACCAACTCCCACTATGCACCTCCCATGAGTCCCCTCATCTCAGCCAGGGACTCTCAGGGTCACTGGCCAGGCCATGTACATTTCCCATCCAGTGACATTTGTGAGAAGAATGGCTAGGAGCAGGAACAGACTGGTGCCCTGGGAAAGAGATGCCTTTTCACAGGGACACTGAAACAGTCAGAAGCTGAACCCCAACTGCATTCATAGTGTGGCATCTCAGATGCTCCAAGTAGAGACTCCTCAACACCAAACTTGGTTAGCTAGTAGCACAAGCATTAGGATGTGTCCTCTGCTAATGATGTAGCCTGCAGAATGGTATAGCAAATTTCAAGTGGCAATCCCAGGATTTGAAATTTTCCCTTCCCCTTACTAATGAAGAGGAAAGAAGTGGGGGAGGTGGCGTGGGGGGGGGGGTGGTATGGAGAGAGAGAGAGAGAGAAACAGAGAGGGAGAGAGAGGGGGAATACTCTGCCCAATAACTCCTTGGAAGCAGGATGAAGCCTCCTATGATCTGTATAGTTCAGGACTCGAATCTCAGCAGTGGCTGCTTTCCCAGCACTCTCCTCCCTATTAGAATGGACACAATTTGCAAGTTTCTTCTAAAAGGTTTTACTGGGATTTCTGATTTACTCAATCAAAGCTTGCAGTTTATTTTTTATTAAGTAAAAGGGGCCCCCCATTCGAAAGAACAGCCACAGTTATAGCACTAACAGGTAGAAATTTTACTGGCCCTCCATAAATCAATTCAATACCCTTGTCTCTAAGGATTTGCCAAAAGGTAATGGGCTGCAATTATGAAACCATCACCAGGAGTTGCCAGCAGAGATTTCTAAAGCCTGCAGGCACTTTCAAGAGGAACATAGGAAATCATTTCATGAAGCAGCAATTTTGCCCAAAACCAAGTTAGAAGAGATGTAACACTGGCTTAAATTAAAGTGACTAAGAAATAGGTATGGTGAACACAGAGGCATGGTACAGTTTTCTCCCATTCACCTTAAAGAATCCAAATTAACTAAAAAATGGATACACAGCTACATTAATAAAGATCACAGCTGGGCACAGTTCAGGGGAAATGGTAGTAACAGCCCTGCCCATCTTCTCCTCTACCTTGAAACACTGTGGTGCTATTCATACTACAGTTGAGGATGCCCTTTTGGGGAATATGCTTGTGATCTTGGGGTAGCTGCCTTTCCTAGGAAGAAGAGGATGGCTCAGGCAAGGGAGGCCAGCACAAGCAGGGGCGCTCTGGCCAGTCTACCACCACTGTTCTATGGGGAGGTGCCCTGCTGGAGGTTTTGATCAGCATGATGGGTGAGAGATTTGAAGTCTCACATGTGGCTCCTGCTTTGAAGACACATAGCAGCAACCTTAACAGAAGTGTCAGAGAGTCTCATATGATGCTTCCGGCAAGGAAACTCAGCATCTGCTGTGTCCACAATGCTCAGGTGGCATCGCCTAGGTGGCGTCGACCGAATCCAGAATCTGTACTTTTTGGCCCGGACTGTTTTTTATTCCCCTCACCCTGCCAAGCTGATGTTGGCACCCCCTCAGGTCTGGGTTGCCCTGGGTGAGCGCTGAGCCCAAGCAGCCCCAGGCACAGCACAGCATCTCCAAGATGGAGCTGTTCTGAAACACTTTCCTGAGGGGCCGGAGGGTGGACAGCGCAGGCTGGATTAACCATGCCCCTCCAAGGGCCCCGGCCAGGGTCTGACTGAGGTTTCCTGCCACCAGGAAACCTCCGGTCTGCTGGGAGCCCTACACCTCTGCAGGTATATCAGCGTTGGGAACAGTAGCTGCTACCAGTGACAGAAGTCACCACACGCTTCCCGCAAAAGCTTCTTCATTATCCTGGCACAGGTAGGAAGGCAGGCGCTTAACGCAGGCGGGAAGCCACCGGTCCGAGCGCAAACACCCGTGGAGACCCGCCCCCAGATCTGTTATTTCAAAGTTCTCAGTCTTTCCTCTTCCTCCCCCTGCTCGTCCCCGAAACAGCACTTCTAGGTTGTTTTTCACGCAGGCCGACCCTGAGGCTGGAGCGGGAACAGCAGGACCCCTCGGCCGCCAGCACCCCAGCCTCCCTCAACACCCCACCCCACCCCCGGCCCCGCGCAGGCTGCTCGGACGGACTCGGGCGCTCACGGCTGGCGAGCGACCTTTCGTCACCGCAACGGCTCCCGGCGCACGGACACTCCCAGCCCTGCGCTCGGCGACTTACCTCGCGCAGCAGGCGCTCCAGTTGCGGCTCGGCCCAGGCGACCAGGGTGTCCGGCGACCCCGCGCGCCACAGCAGCTCCCGCTCTTCCTCGAGCGCCGCCACCCGGCCCTGCAGCGCGGCCGCCTGGACGCCCAGCAGCAGGCAGGCGGCCGCCGAGCCGGCGGAAAGCAGCAGGCACAGCGCGCTCACCGCCCAGGCCCCGGCTGCCGTCGCGGGACGCCCCGCGCCGCCGCCGCCGCCGCCGCCGCCGCCGCCCGTCCGGCAGCCCTTACGCGCGTCGCCGCCGGCGCCCTGGCCTGGACTCATGGTGTGCTCGTCGCAGGTGGACTCTCAGAGGGGACGGTGCACAGAGCCGGGGTCGCTGGCTGAGCGTGCTGGAGCGTGCTGGAGAGCCCGAGGCACGAGGTCGGCCCGGCGCGGGGCTTGGCCTCCAGGCAGCAGCGGACCGCGGCGCACGCCCCCTTCCCTGCAGCCAGCTCCTCCACAGCGGCCACTTTGGGCAGTTTCCTCTATGCAAATAGACCCTGCCAGAAAAGGAGCCGGGACCCACCCAGGGGAGGAGCGGCCAGGCCTGCCCCGCGCGGCGAGGGGGCGGGGGCGGGGGCGGAAACGGAGCTGGCTAGCCCCACAGCGCGTACCTGGCTGACCCCGCGCGCAGCACGCACCTCCGCCCTCACCTGGACGCCAGGCTGCACCCTGGACGCCGGGCTGCACCCACTCCCGCGCATGCACCTCTGCGACTCCTCAGCCCGAGTTCCAGCTGCGATCCCAAGAGGTCTGTGGTGCACCCAGAGACTCAGAGCGCCTTCTGCAGCCTACCCCTGGCTGCGGCATCATTCATTTGTTGGGAAAATTCCCCTCGACTTGTAAATTAACCTGACACTTTGAAGTGTCAGAAGTTTTGAAGTACGAAACTTCAAACCCTGTGGAAAACTTAGTGAATCCTTTCTAGATGGTGCCCTAGCGCCGCTTGGTGGTGGAAAGCGACCTCCTGTGCATTCATACGCAGTCAGGGTCGGGATTGAGCCTGGTAGAAGGATGCCTCTTAGAACATTTAATACTCTCACCATTTATTATGTGCCAGACAGGCGGTGCTGGAAACAAATTGTAAGACCTTGTTCCTGACCTAGAGAATTCTTTCATTTGAGAAAATTTAGGCTTTAACAAATGCAAAAGATAGGGAAAAAGAACTCCAACTTTTGATGAGCTGATGGCTTAATTCTGTACTGGAAACACAACTTGGCCAAAAATAATCATCTAGTATGCACCACATTTAACCTATACTGCTATTCTGATGCAAATGTACACCACAGGGTTAAAGTAGGAAAGCCTGAATGAGAATCAAATGGCCGGAACAGTCTTTTTCAAGAAAGGGGGGCAAGGCTGGAAGTCAAGCACATTCTCTGCTGGCTCAGATTCCTACCAGGCATATTGTATCCTAAAATGGGTCCCACATAACTCTCCCACTAACTCCAGTAATAATCAAATAAAAACAACAGACTTGCTTGGACCTTTGTAATTTGGGCAAATCCACAGCCGGTTTTGAAAAAAAGACCTGTTATATCTTCCCACCCTCTGGGTATCTTTGGATTTATTAGCGTCTTTGGACAGCTCTTAACACTGTTGAGGACTTTCAGCTGACATATTCCTCCTTAATCCCTTAATTTGGAGAGGAAAATTACCTCCAAGATTGGAATAAAACAAGTGGTTGGCATCTCACCTCTGCAACTTTGTAGCTGTGACCTTAGGTAACTTGGGGTCACAGTTAAGTGGTTATACAGAGATAGGTCTTGCTAAGATCTAGCATATGCCCAATAAGTAGTTTGAAAAGTACTTGCTCAGCAAACTGGATTGTCTTCTTTGAAAAGAGGCCAACACCATATTACAAGTTGGCACATCATTCTTGCTACAAACACATAGGCAAATTGCCCATCACCTGCATGTATTGTTCACCATATTCCAGAAGCTTCTGTGTATTAAACAAGCCAAGCTCATTGGTCTCTTTGGCCTTTGCCCTTGCCTACAGCCTCACTATCTGGAATATCCTGCTCTCAGATCTTTGAGCAAGCTCCTCCTTCAGGTCAAGGTCCCAGGTCCTCAAACCTCACTATCTCCAAAAGACCTGTCCAATCTAAGGAGGCTTCACTCGCAGTCCTCAGAAGGATTACTCAGGAAGATAATTTATCACTGTTTGAAGTTACCTTTTTATTAACAAGACAAAGTTACCCATTTGTCTTGTTCGCCCCTGTTTTCTCAAAGAGCGGTACAGGATCTGGCAAATATTTGTCAAGTGAATTAAGGAAAGGCGAAAATATGTTTACTGCCTACAGCTTAATTTAAAAGACAAGGCAGAAAATACTCTATTTTGTAAGTTGAGGTCCTGGAAGGAACAGATGGCATCCTCAGACTGAAGACAGTCTGACTGTAGAGACTGTCTACATGGTGGGGCAGATTAAGGGAAGCCAACAGGGGATGTTGAAGAAGCACTCTGGAGTATAAACAGTGGGAGGCCATTACCATCTCTAGCTACAGGGGGGAGAAGGAGGAACTGTGTGGGAACCCTGTGAATGCTCGGAGCTAGACAAAGGTCAGCTCAACAGGAGCTGTGGCCTTTGGTGAAGGGATACCACTTCTGCAAAACCATGGCTTGGAAGGTAAGGAGCTGGGGGATAATCTCTCTCTCCTCTTAACTCTCTGATCTGCTGGTCCTCCCACTGACCAAACCTACAGGGCAAGGGAGCCCAGATGATGCAATGCAAAGAGGTCAGCCTCCTAAGGGCAGAGAGCTGAGTCAGAGTGGTGGAGAGCAGATCTGGGGGGTGGGCAGGAATCCACTGCATTCCCTAACATGCATATAGATTACCAAGGTCAATCTAGCTACTGCTGCCTCTGAAATGGCTAACCTGTCAGCGATAGGCACTAGTCCTCAGGCTACTTGGTGGCAAATCAACTACTTTGGACTCTCTTCATCCCAGAAGGGCCAGCAATTTGTCCCTCACAGGGGTGGATAGCTATACTAGGTATGGGCTTGTCTTCCCTGTTTGCAGAGCCTCAGCCAGCACCACTATCCATACAGATTCCCCATTCCACAGGTATGGAGTCCTATATAACAGAGCATCTGACCAGGGAACCCACTTTACAGCAGAGTAAGAGGGGGAGTGAGCCCATGACCATGGAATCCACTGGTTGTATTACATCCTGCACCAGCCAGAAGCAGCCAGCCTCACAGAACACTGGAACTGCCTTTTGAAGGCACAGGTGAAGCACCAACTCAGAGTATTCAGAAACAATATGCTAAAAGACTGCAGTGCCATCTTTCAGGATGTGGAATACACATTAAGAGGGACCTCGGGCTTCCCTGGTGGTGCAGTGGTTGAGAGTCCGCCTGCCGATGCAGGAGACACGGGTTCGTGCCCCGTTCCGGGAAGATCCCACATGCTGCGGAGCAGCTGGGCCTGTGAGCCATGGCCGCTGAGCCTGCGCGTCCGGAGCCTGTGCTCCACAACGGAAGAAGCCGCGACGGCGAGAGGCCCACGTACTGCAAAAAAATAAAAAATAATAAAATTCAAAGCTCATGATAAAAAAAAGCAGCACTGTTTTTTTTGTTAAAAAAAACCTTTTCATTTATATTTGTAATGGGAAACATTTTAAGTCACTGGGAGGAGGGGGTGCATGGGAACTCCTCCAAATCTACAATTAATCTTTAATCTCATTATATGTAACTGCTGTTGATAGTATCTAAAGAACTAGACCTATGAGGTGTCTGCTCCTTTGGGATATTTAGGATGGTTTCAAGTCTTTACAATTAAATCTATGCTAAAGTCTTTTAATTATATATAACTTCTCCCCAGAATTGCAACATTTAAAAACAAACTAAAACCAGGAAAGGAGTGAATGTAAGAAAATACATCTGAATAGTTGACCATTCTTGATTGGTTAAAAAAAGAAAAATTATTTGAAAATTCTATTCCCCCTTCCAGTGTCAGTGAAATGTAGCAATAAAAACTGCTATGATAGGGAATCAAAAGTAGAATTCTTGGACTTCCCTGGTGGCGCAGTGGTTGAGAGTCCGCCTGCCGATGCAGGGGACACGGGTTCGTGCCCCGGTCCGGGAAGATCCCACATGCCGCGAAGCGGCTAGGCCCGTGAGCCATAGCTGCTGAGCCTGCGCGTCCGGAGCCTGTAAAAAAGTAGAATTCTTGATAGTTTTGTAATTCCTGGTGCCCTAAAGAGGAACAACCAACATTACTGGGAAAATTTAAAAAAAAATATGAAGTCACCTGGGTTAAAGCATTTATAGAAAGTAAAGTAACTGCTATTTACTAGGGGTTAACGCATTTATAGAAAACAAAGTACATAACTGCTATTGACTAGTGGGACTACTAAAAGCCAGGTAATCTGCTAGATTAAAAAATTTTTTTAAAAATTTTGGCTGTGTTGGGTCTTTGTTGCTGCCAGCGGGCTTTCTCTAGTTGTGGTGCGCAGGCTTCTCACTGTTGTGGCTTCTCTTGTTGCAGAGCACGGGCTCTAGGTGCATGGACTTCAGTAGTTGCAGTGTGTGGGCTCAGTAGTTGTGGCGCACGGGCTTAGTTGCTCCGCGGCATGTGGGATTTTCCCGGACCAGGGATTGAACCTGTGTCCCCTGCATTGGCTATTGGATAACAGATATTATCCCTAAGTAATTCCAAGTAAGGAAGTGTAGTTACTTTAAAGTAACTTACTCCTCCAAACACAGAGAAGACCTGGGACTAAAGTTGAAACCATGCTGGTAAGAAGTCTGAGCTCTTTTAATTCATTGAACTGCTATCCCAAAGAATTAACAGACAGGTAAGAAATGAACAAAAAGGGTCGGGATGCTTCTTTATATTTCAATTTCAATCTACAGGCTTGACTAGATCCAAATTCAATTTTTTTGTTTTAAAGGCAGTGATACCCCACAGGTGCTGTGTATTTCCTACTGCATCACCTCAGACGCATATCAACACATCCATCTGGTTGCCAACCTGAGATTCAGCCTGATCCCTTCATTATAAAGTTCTCCATCAGTCTTCCCCTCATGGTTTTAGCATCCACTGATGATTGGTGCCCAAATATATTATTTCATAAAGAGTAGCAACACAGTGTATTTCTAACATCCCTTCTGTATTTATCAGAAGGAATACTATTAAAAAACTTCATTAACTATCAGTTTACAGGATAAGTGGGGACTAGAGGAAAGGACACCACTCCAATGAAATATTGAGTATGGGAAATTCTCTCAAGACAAATGACCAAGTTTCAATTAGCAAAGAAATAAAAAGGGGAGAAAAAAAGGCACATAGTGATTAAGAGATCTGAGACAAATTAGCTATGTGTGGACCCTGACTCGGTACTGATTCAAACTAACTTAAAATAACTCTTTAGACAATCATGAAACTTTATAGACTCTACCAGATAAGGAATTATTTTGTTAGGTGTGATACTGGCACTAAAAACTCACGTTAAAAGATATACAGTACAGAAATATGGATGAAATGGTATCTGACATTTGTACTTAAATGCAACAGGAAAATAAGTTGGGGAACTGATGAAACAAAATTTGCAAAATGTTTTTAATTTTTTAAGCTGGGCTATATATAGAGGTTCATTATTCAACTTTTGCATTTTATTTTTAATAATCACTAACATAAAACTGGCCACAAAGGCTGGACTGGCCAAGGAGTTATAAAGCCAACCTGACTTAAAACTTTACCTTCCCTCTATAAAAATATGGAAAAAATAAAACCAATTAACCAACTAAACTTTAGATTAAGGATTTAGCTGGATATAGCAACTTCTCAAAAATCGTGATCAAATGATCAACTTTTAAGAATTAAAATTATTTCTATTTATTTGCAAACGCGCAACCTACTAAGCCAACAATTACTGATGTTATTAATACTGTTATTGACTCATGAATTCTTCTGTTCTATTTGAAAAGGTCGCCTTTTTTTGTTGTTGGCTGCTTGGCATGTGGGATCTTAGTTCCCTAACCAGGGATTGAACCAGTGCCCCCTGCAGTGGAAGCAGAGTCCTAACCACTGGACCACCAGGGAATTCCCTGAAAATGCAGTTTGTTAAACAAAGTACTAGATGTTCAAATTTACAAAATTTCTAAAACTTATTTATTTTTGGCTGTGTTGGGTCTTCATTGCTGCGTGCAGGCTTTCTCTAGTTGCGGTGAGTGGGGACTACTCTTCGTTGTGGTGTGCAGGCTTCTCATTGCGGTGGTTTCTCTTATGGAGCATGGGCTCTAGGCACGCGGTCTTCAGTACTTGCAGCACATGGGCATGCCATCTTCAGTACTTGCAGCACATGGGCTCAGTAGTTGTGGCTCTTGGGCTCTAGAGCTCAGGCTCAGCAGTTGTGGCACACCAACTTAGTTGCTTCACGCCATGTGGGATCTTCCTGGACCGGGGCTCGAACCCGCATCATCTGCATTAGCAGGTGGATTCTTAACCACTGCACCACCCTGGAAGTCCCTGGATGTTTAAATTTAAAATACCTTACTTGCACCAAATTTTGTGGGAATCAGAAATTTCAAACTGGAAATGAGTTAAAAAGCCAGGCCACGCTGAAAGTGTTTCTTCATTCCAGGATGTCAAGATAAGTTTAAATACAGGTTATCTGCCTATCTACTTAAAACAGAGTATATTTTCAAATTATCATACCATTTTAACCATTTTGATGGTTGAAGCTATGTATCAACTACTAAAGAAAAACATGAGAAAAACTGAATCCAAGTAATTAAACTATTAGCCATTACATTCATTTCATCCCATTTCACAGAACCATGAACAAGAATCAAACTTAAGTTTTTAACTCAGTAAGTTGTATTATCACAAGAATGCACAATGCTAGAATCTAGGATACCTGAGTTTAAGTCACAATTCAGCCACAATTATTAGGAGTCGTGGCTGAGTCACTTCTAATTTCTCTAGCATCTAGCCCTTCAAGATTATTCAGAGGAATAGTTTTCAGTTGTACGAACTACAAAACTTCACTGGGTATTTTTCTACTGTCAACTGGATAAGTCAATTTTATTCGTCTACTCCAAAAATTTTGATGAATGCATGGATGAGAACACCTGAGCTATAAGCAGTAGCAGAAAACACTGGAAATAACCTATTTAGCTGCACTTTTAAAACTAGGTTTGACGTCAGTGGAATTTCTAGAAATAGTAATCTATGAGACATCAAATCATGAGGGAAAATACCCAGTTACAAACGATCCATATTTATACACCAGCCATTCTAAACGTTTCCTGTTAGTGCTGAAGCTCCCAACACTGTCAAATAAAAACCTGGCGCTTTCAGAAATTGAGTTCAGAAGTACAAGGAAAAAGGCAATTAAGAGTAGGAACCTGAGAGTTCACAGAAGATGGGAAGGAAGGTTAGCAGTAGACACTCATATGATACCAGAGATACCATCCTCACCACTAAACTTTTCTTCTATCCTACCTAATTCACTGAAGTTTCACTTTAATTCCTAAACTTCCATGAATTAGGCCTAGGAACTAGCAAATACCCTTAGTGAAGAATGTAAATACTTTTCAGCAGGGAAAGGGGTTAGCAATCATTAACTTCTTAGTAAGAAATAGTGTGGATATTTTTCTTTCCTCCTATATCCTGAGATCAGCTACTCCAAAGGAATGAGTTTCTGATGGGGGAGAAAGTAAACATTAATTTGGGAACTTGGAGCACTTGTAGGGAAAGGTCAGGAGGCTTAGGTAGTAGAGTGGCACCAGCAGTATGGAAATGGAGAGGAAAATAAAGGATGGCTGACTTCTTAATCTCTGTAACGACATTGCTGTGTTAAGGAAAAACCTTTTCTTTACACCAAATGCTCCTTTAAAAAAACCTTATAACATATAACATAGTTATATAACATATAACATATGTAGACTGTAGTTATATAACATATGTAGGCTGCATCAGAGCCCTAAGCATAATTTATGCAGTGATTCTACGGCAAAATTTCAGCTTTCTTAAATTCCTAGTCAACTTCAGGAACATAGCTTTACTATATGTGCAGATGCTACCAGCGGATCATGTAGAGAAACCCACCTTGGTATCACTATTTGTCATACCAAAAAATTACATGCATTTTATGTTCAGAATACAGATAAAACTCAAATCTTTGGTAATGCACTTCAGAAATGGGAATACTTTTAACAAAAAACCTTTATCTGGATAATCAATCATGAATTCTACAACAAAAAACATTTTTACCTGGCAGACTGATCGATAGTTTTTGTTTTTTTTTTACTAAATTAATATTTACCATGTAGTTTTTAATGTGAAAACAGGTAAACAGAAAAAAATACCTACAAACAAAAAGTTCATTATGTTAACCAATCAGGGTCTGGAAATTTCTGCAGTTTTCTTCCCAAGTGTTCTCCAATCAAATCTTTTTTTTTTTTCCCCAGTAAAGAGTAACCTAAATACAAATTGTTTAATAATAACCTTAAAGTCTCATAGGCTGAGGTTTAAGTATTTATACTTCATATGGTAAGGAAACAGATATTGGACAATTTCTAGACTCCTGAAGATTTGGCATTAAAAACAAAAACTTCAGTCATCAGAATTCCTATTTCTACATTTGTGACTAACTACATAAATAGCCATTGGAAAACAGGACTTTCCAAGCTAACTTTCCAGTTAGACTTTAATCTTAAACGAAGTGTGTATGTGGTTTTATTAACCTATTACGATGCACAAGTTGGATGTCTTTCCATGAATGCTACTTACCACCACTGACATCACCCAATGAAAAAGAACACAATACTTACAATTTAATGAAATTCCAACAGCAAACAGTTCCTATGGGTTTTGGTTTCTAATACCTGCCTACCTAGAGTTAATAATACTTATTACCTGTTCAACAATTACAGAAAAAACTTCTAAAGCTAAGAAAAGTTTGAGGTAAATAAAGAATATTCTTTTAAGAATGAAGTAGCCAAGATTTCCTTTTACTCAAAAAAAACAAAAAACAAAACACAAAAATCACTTCCAAGAGTCAACCTCCATGTACAAAAAAGCAAGATCAATCACATTTATCGCTGGACACAAAAGATATTCCAAAGGTCTTTAAAAATGGTAATTAATCTCAAAAAAGGAAAATTAATTTTAGCTTTTATATTTCATTCATTATCAAGACCATATTTGCTTAACAAGATAATTATGCTATTGATACAAAACATACAGCATTTACACTTAACTGTACAAAATAATTTAAGGTTTACAAAAATATTAGAATGTTTAGACTTGACTGACACAGTCTTAAATAATCTCTTCTAGAGAAGTATAGTAAGACCACTGATTTCCATTTCATTTCTTTTTTAATAAGTCAAAGAAAGGATGCTGCAATGCTTCATCCAAGGTAATTCTTTTCACTGGATCATATTCTAACATTCTTCGAATCAGGTCAAACAGTTTCTCATGTTCCTCATCATGACAAAGCATAAATTCCTGAGGGGAAAAATGACTTTGTTTAAGAAAGACATTAAAAAATAGTTAAAACAGTTTCTTTTTTGTTTTTTGTTGTTTTACCTTTAATGGTTTGCAGCGTCTCCTAACATATCTACCAGCAGAACTATGTTCCTCCCAATCTAGCTGATTATGATGAAAATACTTGTGTTTCCTATAGGAAAGAGACGTCTGGATTAAAAAAAAACAAACCCCCCAAAATCCCACATGCTTGCCCTGCCCCCACCAGGGGATTGGGGGAAAAGATGGAACCACAGACATCTCTCTTTCTATATATATAAACATACAATTTCTAAAAATCTCAGCAATAATTATATCGGCTACCTTATATGATATTTTTCCTAATCTTGTACCCTCTGAAGTTTTAGTATCCCACCTAAGTTGTTCCCAAATACCATAAGTGAAACAATGCCAGCTTCAAAAACAGAGGTTCCTAGATCCATTCCTGTAAATTCTGATTTCACTAGGTCTGGTATGGGGCTGGAAATCTTTAACAATTCCCTGGATGACTTCTGTGGTGAAGCTATGTTTTGAAACCACTTATAGTATTCTTGTCCAAAGACATACATGTGGTTTGCAACAGTCTGGAATTCAAACTTAGATATGACTCCAAAATCAAGCTCTTTTTACTACTCTATGTATTATTTTTAAATCAACGTAGGAAAACACTTATGCAAAGGTTACCTTGAGTATAAAAACACCACTTTATTTACTGGATCACAAAGTAAATATTGCATTACTTTTCAAAAACGACTTCATGAAAAAAAATTCAAAATCTACAGTCTTTGGAATAAGCAATAACAACAAAGATGGGTTTTCTATAGTTTGAATATAGGCCACTGCATGTACCCAATATAGGGCTTTAATCTTAAAAAGCATACCGTGTTTTCTGAATCATGCGTGTTGGTATGGGTCCTAACATACGTTCCATCATTGCCAGGTGCTCTTTACTATCATGAGTCTAAAAAAATAGGAAAAAGAAACTTAGCACTTTCCATTTCCCTACATGCACATAAAGGAAAACACAAGAAGATAGTGTTTCCGGGACTTCCCTGGTAGTCCAGTGGTAAAGAATCCACTTTCCAACTAAGCCTGCCCACCACAACGAGAGAGCCCGCGAGCCGCAACTACAGAGCTCACACACTCTGGAACCTGCACACCACAACTGGAGAGAGAAAATCCGCGCACCCCAACGAGAGAGAAGCCCACGTGCTAGAATGAGACCCAATGCAACCGAAAAAAGTAAATAAATAAATGTTAAGAAAAAAAAGAAAATAGTGTTTCCATAAAAGGACTAGATTAGACAGCTATACAATTTATATTACACTCTACTTCAAAGATGGAAAAAAACTGAATGAGCTATACTGATTGTCCGATTTCTGAAATGGATTGGTAAGGTCTGTATAGCTGATTGAGGAACAACTTTTTAAGTATATTTTACTGAAGTACAGTTGATTAACAATGTTGGAATAATTTGTTTAATGTGAAACAGAACAGATTTTCCTTATTTGTATTACTTGCACTGTTTAACTGAGGGATGACTGGGGAAGATTACCAAAAACCTGGCTACTCATTTTATCGGTTGCTTAACTAACCTCCATTACCCAATGGATAGAAACTTCGTAACACTAATCCTAGACAATAAAAACACAGTCCCAATAATTCTTACAACAACCTTGAGCTAGGAATGTGGGAACATAACTTTCAAAGAGGTTAAGATACTAGCTCAAGCTCACATAGCTCATCAATGAGGAAACCTGAGCTGTGAACCCAAGTCAAAACTCATATTCTTAAATTACACAGTTAACAGAGCTTTGGCTAAAGTAGAATAAATTGTTAAACTAAATGGTACACTCCTAAGCAGAGGCTGGCAAACTTCTTATGTAAAGGACCAGATAGTAAATATTTTAGGCTTGGATGGTCACAAATGGTCTCTACCACATATTCTTTTTCGTTTTTTAAAGCAGGCATCAGACAGGATATAGTTTGCCAATCCTTGTTCTGAAGAGCAGAGTCTATGTGCAATGCTTTTTAAATCCATTAGCTACTGTGCCTAGCACACTGCTTTCAAAATGTTCTTAATTCGTGACAGGAATAAATAATACAAGCTCCATTATCTTCAAAAAGTTCCTTAGTTGAAGACTATTTTGGAGGGTAGAATTAAAATATAAACCACATCTCAAACCAAAGTTAATAATCGACGCTTAAGATCTCAGAATGATTTACAATCATAAAACCATCTGAAGGATTTTATATGTGTCAGAATGAAGAAAGCATGCACTGTGCTCAACTTTTTCCTTGACCCTATAGCTTACTACCACAAAACCAGACACCACCCCCTAGAAATGATCGACAGCTATGTTCTAGATATCAAACTTGTCTACAATCTCAGAGTACTTTTAACAGATCTTTACAGAGTAGACAGAAGTTTGGTGAGGTGCCCCACAGCAGTGAACACATATATTCTGCAGCAGCCACCTAAGTGACTTATAATTCATCACAGCTTCCTCCCTCCTCATCCTGCATTGCCATAACCTCAAATCAACCTTGATAGTATTAGCCAGGAACTCCCTATCCACCCTCACCCCATCTAACAACACACCTTGATCAAATCACAACCCTCTTAAAGTTCTTCAATGGTTACACCACTTGAAGCTTTCAAGACTTCTAGTTTTCTGACATAAGCAAAATTATGAGGAAAAAAAGTAGAGACCTAAATAACATTTTCTCCTTTTTGTTCTGCCAAGTAAGCCAATAACTATTACCATTTCACAGAAAGAACATTTTAATACCAAAAAACCAGGAGAGATAATTTCTAAATGAAAGCCAGAATGGCAACCCTACAAAATCATTTTCATTTTAGACCAACCAGTCTACATTTGGAAACCACTGACTCCTAGGATAAAACAAATGCCTTTCTATGGCAAACAAGTCCACTATGAACCAGTACTTGCCTACTGACACCATTTTCCTATTTATCCAAGACACTCTTGACAGCACTATTCATCCTTCCTCAACTAGAGTAGCTTCCTTTATGCCTGTTGCATTTATGAATACCATTTCTTCCTGATATGGCCATCACACACTCTAGTTTTCTGACAAACTCTTACTCTTCCTTATAGCATGGATTAAACTCCCTACTCCTCAGTGATGCCTTCTCTAAGGAAACTTAACCGTTCACCTTTTCTGGGTTCCCTTCTACATGGTTCCATTATAGCAAGTATCACATTGTACTGTACGTTTTCCCATGTCTATCCTGTGTATGACTTCCTTGAGGACAGAGATGCTGTCTTTTAATTTTTATACACATAGTGCTTAGAAATGTGCCTAGGGTGTCATAGATGCTTAATACAACTTACTGTTTCTGAATTCTTTTAATAAAAGTGCAACATAACCAGAGCCGAATTAAAACTGACCATAGTAACACTAATGTAAATTTATGAAGGAGCACCACAATAAAACAGATCATATGAAGTCAATATGAACCATGTGTTTAAAAGCTCCACATGCAGAATGAATTATGACCATTCACTGGGAGTATTTCATTCAACTATGGTTTTAGAGAAGGATGACTATTTTGCACATGTAAGTTTTAATCTTAAGAATAATGACACTATGGCAACTTTCCAATATGGAAACCAAAACTTTAACATGCCTTTAACATTAAAGCTCATAATGAATCAGTAAATAACATTTACTAAATACATACCTGAAAGACTGTGAAACCAAGGTAATATTCAATAAGAATGCAACCTATGCTCCAAACATCACAAGGCTGAGACCAACCTAAAGCTATTTAAAAACAAAACCAAACATTGTATTATGCAACAATTTTTAATTGCCAATACACAATATCTTTTCCTATGTGGGTGCTCTCTTTATATAGCCTATTTAGGAGAATATGATAGTAAATTCAGGGTTTACATTTTTAGTTTTATATCAAACATTATTCACTATGCTTTCAGTCCTCCATATCCTTGTATCAAATTACAGTATTTTAACCTGGGGGAGGAAGCATTTTACGTAAAATAAGAAGGATTAGCATATATTCCATAGTCTCTGAATTGCTTGTGCAATGAGGAGCACTGTTATACCCAGTTAACGGTTGTTCTATGAAATTTTACATTTTATTAGTGCAAACATAGATCAATAATTATCCTCAGAATGTAATTACTAACCCCTCATCAATTACCATTAGCTTGATATCTGAGTTTATTTCTTCCATTAAAAGAAATAGTAGTGTCACATAAATTATGTAAGAATTATAATGGATATTATAAGCAGTGTCACCCATAAGCAGAATTATATAGCTATTTAAAGTTCACATAGAGAGGTATCTATATATGTACTTTCAGGTTGTCTATATATGATCATATATACTTTCTCCTTCAGAATTCTCAAGAGTAACATTATTCAGAAAAGAAAAAAACACCTAGCCTTAAGTCTATATCTAATTAGAAAGGAAAAGAGTAAACCATAAAACCATGTTTTAACCTTTTAAAGATTAAGTTTTTAATAAAACAATAATGTACAAATAAATCCTACTTTAAAAGACATTTCAATTACTTTCAGTAACATTACTGAATTTAAAGACAAAGGAAGAAACAATATATTCAAGGAACTTGACTATGATTTAGCCATTTTTGTTAACCCTCATGGTACTTATCACTTGAACAAAAGGATAATGGAGCATGGTTTCTACTTACAGTAACACATACAAAATCTGCAAATGACAGAGCCTGGATATAAGATGAAAGTTTTCTTTTCCAGCCACTCCTGTCTCCCAGTCCAGCTTTCTCCCAAGTGACTGTAAATTACCTCATTCTCTTATGCGTCAGCTCTCATACTCTTTGGAATTTCACATCATTCACTTTTACCAACTTCTGTTTACTACCAACACCCAAGACATGAGACCAACTGCCCTCCTCAATGGTAGCAACTGACAACATCTTCCTCTTCAACCTAATTCTGCCTTAATCCTCAGGAGTAACACTTCACAAACACACAAAGAACCCTTCTAATCTTCCCATCTGTTCATTTCTTTTCCTAAAGACCAATAACCCCAATTTCAGATTTATATCAACTATCCCCAGCCTGGCCACGCATGGGACTGTATTATTACTAAGAATCACTGTATCTTACGCAATCTAGGAGGAGGCCATTAACTAACTGTAAGATACACCACTGTTTTACAAACCAATAACAAAGAAAAAATGCCAATTGTTTTATGTTCCCTCACATGTTAAAATGTAGAGAAAAATCTTCTTCTTAAAATTGATAAAACACAGCAAGTTATCTCTTTTTAAGCTCTGAAAATACATCTCTGTCCACAATCTCTTCCCACACTCTTTTCTTTTACCTTCATTGCAGCCTTCAGTCCTCAACCATGAATACACTTTCTAAACTACTGCAACACAGCAGCTTCTTTCAGACCATACTAAGCAGAAATCCTAGTAACATCAATCTCAAAGATGAGCTCCAAACCTGTGCTATCCTATTTGGTAGCCACTAGCCACATGTGGCTATTTAAATCTAAAATTTAAATTAATTTAAAATTCAGTTCCTCAGTCACACTGGCTATACTGAAAGTACACAGTAGTCTACGTGTGGCTACGAATTGCTACCATGTTAGGTAGTGCAGATATAGAACATTTCTATCATCATGGAAAGTTCTATTAGCCAGCACTACATAATATTCTTAATTTCCTGTCCCTTTTACTAATTCTCTACTCTAGGTAAACATCATTAGTTTGCTTTCACATTCATATTCTGAACTACCAAGTCCTCTTAGACAAAAGGTAAAAAGTGGAAAAGACTGATTCCACAAAGATGTTTTACTATCCAACCTCGGTTGAAACTTACTTTTGGTGAAGTAATATGTTTATACCATTTAACTATCTCCCAATATCACCTGATCTGAATTTTTCCCACTGTCTCCAAGCCCCCAAAGCCATTTCTGACTTCCTTGCTCTATCAACATGACTTGGTCTCGAACTTTTAAATTTTGAGGCATAAGACGCACTCTCCCTCATTGAGCTCCCTTTTATTAATATTTAAAAACCCTGCACCTTAACTAATTTTCCTTTCTATGCTTTCTCATGTCAAAGATGATCAAAGAAGCTCTCCTCTTAGACTAGTCCCTCTTTCTTCTCCTCTTAACCTCCATCCACCCTACATCTAGACGTCTGCCAACCCAATCTTTAGCATTTTCACCAGCACCATGATTTGTGATGAGACGAAAAGAGGTGCCCACATTGCTTCAAAATCATACTGCTGTCATGTACTTAGCCAATACAGCTTGTTCTCTTATGATCTTGTAAGACTGACTTGTTCAAAAATAACCACAACCTGGAATATCTTTACAGATGATATCACATTTTTCCCACTCAGGAAAAATATTTATAGCAATGTCCAGACAGCTTTTATGAAAACAGAAAACATTTTCTGTACACTGCTAAGAAAATTACAGCTATCCCCCAACTACCTGCCCCCCAATAAAAGCTGTAGAGAAAAAAAATCTCTTTTTCAATTAAAATATCAGGAAGTCTGGTATCTACTAACCCAAAATGACCTCTGGAGCTCTGTAATGCCGTGTAGATACCAAAGTACTATGATGTTCATCATCGTATGTTGCACTTCCTAAGTCAACAACTTTGATATCTGTGTTTTTCAGTGTGCGTTCATCACGTTTCTAGAGATACAGTTAAGTAAACACAAAGATCAATAAAGATATGAAATATTTTATAGCACTATCCAAAAGGCTTGCACATGAATTATCTTTTTGATTTTCAAAATAACCCCATGAGAAAGGCAAAGGATTACCCTTTTTGGGTTAAACATCAGGATATAATAAGCCTCAAAGGTAAAATTCCTCATCCAAGGATCACCAAGCTAAATTAATTTTAAAGACAACTACCAAAATTAAAACAAGTGTAACTTACCATTTTTGAATTATACTTGACTACATAGTCAGACTTCACAAATAAAATATTTTCAGGCTTCAGATCCGTATGGGTTAATTTATTATGATGCAAAACTACAAAAGAACAAAAAGACATTATTAGTTTCACTTACAAATTTAATCTGTACCGGAAGACAGGAGAATTAGTAGTAGAGGTAGGGATCAAAAGTGGTTTCATCTTTACTTGCAATGTGCATTTTTAGTGACAATGTTTTGATATGTTGCTTGTACAATAAAACCTTTAATTTACTGGTATTTAAAAATTTAACAAGTATACTTACAATTTATTGACTGACAGATCTGATATGCCATTTGCCTGATATGGTCAATTTGAAATGGCAGAAAGCTGTTTTCTTTAATGAAATCATAGGTACTAAGTCCCAGGAGTTCAAACACAATACAAACATGACCATGATGATCAAACCATTCTAGCATCTGGACACATCGGCTAAAACAGATCAGAATAAAAATAATTCAGTTCACAGAATTCTGATTATTTCATGTAACATAATGGATCACAGTTCCAAGTTTATTACTTACAAGACACTATTGGGATCAGTACTATTTAAATGTTCTAATACTTGGATTTCTGAACGAGCTGCTTCACGATATCGTCCCACATTTTTTATGATTTTCACCGCTACATGCATGCCACCCCTTAAAAACAAAATGAAAATGGTAAATGTACAGAAGGGCACTGAAGACATGTATCCTCTAAAGCAGCCATCCCCAACCTTTTTGGCACCAGGGACTGGTTTCATGGAAGACAATTTTTCCATGGTGGGGGGAGGGTGTGATGGTTCAGGTGGTAATGCAAGCTATGGGGAGCAGCAGATGAAATTTCACTTGCTCGCCCACTGCTCACCTCCTGCTGTGAGGCCCAGTTCCTACCAGTCCACAGCCCAGGGGTTGGGGACCCCTGCTCTAAAGCATAATCTTATTAAGTACCAATCATTCTATGCTATTTTCCTAAAATCATCTTTCAGGGTATATTATAGCAGATCTATAAACATTTTTTCGAAACATTTTGACAAAATATACATTATACGGAGTGATGATTTCTCTTAATACTTATCAACGTTAATGTTTGTTTCCAAAAGTTTAAATTTACCTAGATTTTATAAGTAGTTTTTTTTAAAAAAAAGGATAAAAATATAAACCTTGAATAGAACATACTACTGCTGAAAGCATTCACTCATTCACCAGGCTAGCGACTGTGCCAGATGTTGCATTGGAATCAGTGTTAAAAAGGGCTTGTCCCATGTACCTCACAGTCTAATGGAAAAGACAGACACTTGAACAACTTATCATAAGGTTAGAAGTGCCTGGTATAAGGAGTAGAGAGAAGAAAGAGCCTAACCATCAGGGTGAGGGGAGCTTAGACTTCTTCAGAGAAGAAAGACAACTATCAGTTTGTTAGATAATTCCGGCAAAGGAGACACCAATAAGTCATGAAGCCAAAAAAATGTTTAGTGCATTCACGGATGCGAATAGGTATAAATAGCAACAATGTAGGGCAGCGTGTTTTAGACCGGGACATCTGTAATACTTCCTAAAAAGTACAGAGGGAATTCCCTGGTGGTCCAGTGGTTAAGACATGAGCTTTCACTGCCGTAGGCCCAGGCTCAATCCCTGGTCGGGGAGCTGAGATCCCGCAAGCCACGTGGTGCGGCCAAAAAAAAAAGCCATAAATGATTTTGAGGAAAGGGATTTCCAAATCTTCAGCTTCCTTCTGTCCTCTTTTCTAAACCTGATCTTCTTGAATACAAGCCAGCAGTCAACCCTGCATTTTTCACTATGGCCTTCCCACATTACAAAAGAGAACCCCATGCACACGAAATTAATATGGTAAGGTTTGTGCCCTAGGCTGTTTATAAAAAAAAAAAAATCTTTGAGGCAAACAAATTTTTCTAGTGGTTGGATAGCAAACCTATTCCAAACTCATTTCTTTTGACAAGGCCCCAATGAAGTTGTGGGCTGATATATAATCATCAAAATAAATTTTTAATGATTTATCTCCCTATGATGTATAGCATATATCTCAAGACTTACAAGAATTACTATAAAACTGCTGTGACAAAACTTCTTCTAGTCTCATCTATTTAATCATATGGCCAAGTTTTCTAACTGCTAATAAGCTATAAAAATGAACAGTGCTAATAGCTATAAAAATGAAAAATGGATAATGGTGTTAGCTAATGCTACTATAGTAATCATATTGCAGTATATAAATGTTTCAAACCAACGTTATACACCTTAAACTTACAAGCTTTCATATTACTTGTCAATTAAAAAAAACGAAAAATGGAAACTTAATGCTAAAACAGTAAGATTTATCTATGGACACATGAACTCATTTTTTAAAGGCCCCAACCATCTCAATAAAAGATATATTTTCAAACTGTATGTTTTAGGTCTAATAAGTATCAAAATTTGTAACAGATTTGTACTTGATCAATTGAATACTATTCATTGGAATATCTCAAATACTCAAGTCTTAGAACCTCAAGAAATTTTTAAAAGACCTTAATGGGACAACTAGTGAAATGGGAATCAGGTCTGTAGATGAGCTGGCAAAACTTGAAAATACATATAACATGTAAATATAGAGAATGATTAAATACTGTAAAATGTTAACATTTGTGGAATCTGGGTGAAGAATATATGGGAATTCTTAGCAACTTTCCTAAGTCAAAGTATTTCAAAATATCTTAAAATTTTACTTTATGTTCACATTTTTGTCATAGAGAGGAAAGGGTGATAATAAAAGACATTTAGGATAATATTCTCTATGAAAAATGAAGTAAAAGTAAGTTCAAGGATACAGCATTTCTAAGTATTCAAGAAAAGTTTGTTCGTGGATGACAGGAGGTATCAAGCTGTTGTATTTAGATTCCTCCAAACATTTAAAAAGAGAGATATGTTTTTTTTAAAAAAATCAGCATTTACAATAAGCTGGAAATTACATCCTCAACTATTTTATGAAGAAAAGTTTAGATGTCAATTTAGAAATGTGCAGTTTCCACTAAACTGTTTTAAGACATTCACTTACATAAAAACTTGCAACCACAGAATAGAGATCCTAGAGGAAAACATTTCCTTTGGAAATAAAAGTTTCTGAACCAAGAAGATTAGACATGCTAACTTATTGTCTCTGCAATTCAAAAGTAGGGTAAAGCACTCTAAATCTCTTATAGAAAGCTAAGGACCTAAGTTCTAGGAAACTCTTCACTTGAACATTCACATTAATTTCAATGAACTCCATCTGATAAAAATTCTTAGCATTCTTGATCAAAATCCATACTTACGGTAAATAAATCATACACAGTTCAAGAACTTTTGAATACTTATACCTCCCAGGAAAACACATAGTTACCACTTAAATTCCAGTTCATTTAAATTATGGATCCTTCTCCACCAAAAATATCAGAATGTTCAAAAAAGAAAAACAACAAACTTACATGCCATGATCAATACACTCTACAACTTTGCCAAAGGCCCCTTCTCCCAAAGTGTCCACGATTTCATCTAAAGTGAGGGGGGAGAAAGAAGTGTAAGTACCTGCGTACAAATTATCAGTTATTCAAATAATGAATGCTTAAGTGTGGAATATTTTCAAATGATCTCTATTAAAGCATAATTAAGGTTCCAGCAGTCAAATTATTTTATTTTCAGCTGCTACAAAAATAATTTAGATAGAGCTATCATTCTTGCTCTAATCTCAAATTCCACTGATTATTTTGGAACTTTAGAGTAGAAATATTTAAACTCTATAGAAAAGAAGAAATACAAAAGAACAACAAACAAACCCACGAAAAACAAAACAAAAAAGCAATGAAGAGTTCTTTAGCCCCCCGCTGACAAACTATTCTTAAAAAGATTATTCTGTCTGAAAAGTTTAAAAAGTGTTGAAAAATATTCTATACATCTTGCTCTTAGAACGTCTCCACTTTGACAGATCAGGTGACCCTCCTCATCATCCTCTATACTCCTGGATCTTTTCCTTCGGTGGCTCTTCTGGAACGGCAAGTGGGCAGCACCAAGATCATCCAGCCAATCAATATATCAGAGTGAATTCAGGGCAGAATACGCAATTCATTCAGCGGGGAGATATTCAGGCATTCAGATAAGCACCAGGCCACGAACAGTTGGCAGGAGCAATTTCAAATTCAGTCCCCAGAAATTCACAAGGCACAGTTTATGTTACAGAAGAAAAACATGGCAAGGAACAGATTTTCAGATAAGATACTTAAAGTGGCAATAGAAAAAAACAACACAATTGTCTCTTTAAAATACTGACTTAATTGAAGTCTGAAATTTAAAGAATGCAATGTCATGATCTATTAATCTCTTGTTATAAAATAGCCTATGCTGTGAGTTGAGATGTCTAGTTTGTCAGGAAAATGTTTTAAAATGTCAAGATTAGTTCAAATTGATATTTAGCAATATTTTTAAACATAATTAAAATAAAAGGGGAAAATAAAGGCTAATGTCAATGTTCGATCTAATCAATGATAGTTCTACTGAAGAAAACTTGGGGAGGAAAATAATAATTCATAGTTTACTGCAAACAAGTGAAGATTCATGAGTGTAAAAAAAAAAGGGCAGGCTTTCTGGACAATAATTTCCCCTTCAGCACCCACTTTCAGAACTCCAATGGAACTAATTGGAGCCTGTGCTATACACAGGGTAAGTATCCGCCAGTGCAACTTTCTACATTTGTCTCCAAGTACTGGGAAAGGGGTTTCTTTTAAAGTAAAAAACGTTTATGAAAGAAAAGATGGGTGCTTCATCTTTTCGTATGATTATGTTATAAAAGATAAAAATATTTTTAACATTAAAATCAAGAAACTCATGATCTGGTCTGCAGAAAATGAGTAAATGTGGGCAAATGAGGGCTAACTAATAAATACAGATTAGTTGTAAGAATTTGGAAGTTTCCTTTAAGGATTCAAGTAATATAAACACAATTATATTCATATAGTATTATAAACTTTTTCAAATTTATTGGCTCAGTAAGAGCTTTTACACACAAATAAGTATCCACCCAAAATAAAAACAAAATCAGTCATACCGAACGTGACTGATTACTTGAACAGTGTCTATTACGCTTCCTTTTAGGACTGCTTCTCCTGCTTCGGACTGAAGATTTCCTGCAGTGGATTCGATAACTGCTTTCAACGTCTCTGTGATAATGTCTAGGAACATATCTTTCGCAGTAGTCATTTCTGTATTCATCAATGTATCTCCGGTCCCGATAATCTCTCTCATTCAAGGACCCTGCTTCTAAATAATGACTGCAAACACATTAAAGGATTTAAAATTACTCTCTTCATTCTAGAATAACGTGGTTAAAATAAAACATTCTCTCAAGAATTCCTGGTTTAAAACAGCTAACTCAATAAAAGAAAAAAATACAAATTGATGAATTAGAATTTATATTTAACTCACAAAACTTAAGAAGTAATTTTACTTTAACCAACAAGTAAAGGGGAACATATCTCTATTAATATATACTGCTATGAAGGAACAAAGCTTGGGTCAAATCATTCAACATATTCAGTGTTTACTTGATTAAGTGTCCCTTTACCTTCTGGGGAAAGTTAAGACCAAAAATTCACAAAACTGCTCTTCTGAAATTCATCAATCTTGTGATATATGCATCTGTAACTAAGCTCTCTTCCTTTTTTCAGAGCCACACACAATATGAGGCAGGCAAAACAGGATTCCTTTCCTTCTTAATGTAAGTTAGGTATCTCTGGCACACAGAGTTCTTTCATGAAAGGTGTATTAGAGCTAAAGGAATCTTAAATATATTTCAGGCCTCTCATTTTACAGATGACTAAACTGAGATCCCTAGAAGGAAAATGATTTGCCATGGTTGTAGAGCACATTCTAAATCCTATTGTATGTGCCAGTATTATTATACACACCACCTATTCCATCTCCTCTCCTCTATTTCGAGCTTCCTGTATCTCCCTGAGAAATAGACAACACAGCTTTTGAAGGCTGCTTCATGTGCCAAAAATATCTAAAATATATCCCCCTCAAATGAGAAAAGGTTCTTGTAATTGCTTGCTTAGGATTTCCCAACCCCCTACTTCCCTTTGCATTTTGAATTTGTCACTCCTGCTTGTGAAATAAACAAGAATTCAGGAAAAACAGCATCATCTGGTGCCATAGTGCTTAACTTCTGAATCTACAGATCCCTTTGAAAATCTCATTGAGAGATATGGACCCTCTCCCCTAAGAAACGCACAAATGCATAAACAAAACTTGGCAAGGAATTTCAGAGGTCATGGACCTCAGGAAGTCAATGGATTCCAGTTAAGCAGCCTTGATCTGATGGAAAGAAAAAGATTCAATTGGCCCAGTTTCCCATCCCCCTCTCTACCTGGGATGAGTGTCCTTTTCAACAGAGTGTGAAGCTTCTAGAGATCCCTCAGTGCACATGGAGCACTGAGGGAGAGAGGGGACACCTGCCCAGTCAGACACACCAGCTAAAATAATCCTGACAAGCAATGGAGTGACAGATGTTAACCAGACTGCCCTCACTAACCTCTTTCTTTTTCCCAGAATATGTTGTCATTTGTTTTCTCAGGAGGCTGGTTTACACAGAAATAAAGGAGAAGCATCTCTAAAACTGCTACTCAACAGGGCTGGCATCAAATCCAGGCTGGGGAGATGCAGAAACCCCCTTTCCCCAGTGTCAGCCTTAAGTTCTAGCCATTGGAGAAACAACTCAGGATATTAGGGTCTAAATCTGGGTCTAAGTCAGGGATCTGATCAGTTGCTTGGAACCGTTAAGGGAGAGATCTACAATACGTCAAACTAGAAATTACCATACTCTAAAGGGCATCTGTTTAATTCTGTAAGGCATCCTTCCCATAAAAGTCTAAAATTTATCGGAAAACTCTAACACAATAATCCTTAGCTGGACTAGTGCATGAAATTAGAGCTGCTGATAATCCATAAATAATCTAAAGAATAACAAACATAGAGTGAAGTAATACCATGAGGATAAACTAAAAAGATGAGGACCTCTTCAACCTACAACAACCAAGGCTTAGAGATTATATAAACAAAGTCTACAGAATTATAAAGGCTATATGGACACAGTGAACAGGATGAACAGACTGATTTAATTTCTAAAAATATTCACTGAATGTCCAGTGAATATTTCACTGTAGTTCTTCAAAACAGCCAAGACTAATGAGGCTATGGGCATTTGTTTTTATTTCCACACAGGTCCTGTGGAAGGTAAAAAATATATATGAGGCAAAATCCCTGCCAACAAATAACTGTTCAGTTTGAGATTACTCATACAAGAATAAAACAAAACTCAACAATGCAGGAAATGTTGAAAGCCTGGATATGAGTGCTTAGGAGAAAAAACTCAAAATGCTTAAAATGGTCAGGGAAGATTTCATGAAAAAGAAGGGAACAGTTGCATCTTAAAGGGAAATCAGGATTTGGGCAAAGTGGGAAGTAGAAGAAATGCCAGGAAAGAAAAATGGCGTATTACCATCTTACATTTATAGAGTACTTTTAGCCAGAATGGCTTAGAGATGAGTTTGTCTACATGTTACTTAGGAAATAGTAAGTAGACAATTTCAGCAAGAGCAATTTTCACATAGGGGAACATAGGCAAATAAATAAGCTGGGAACAGATCATCCAAAATCTTGTATGCCGGGCTAAAGGGCTTAAAACAGTGTTTCTCAAAGGGTGGTCTGTTTATTAACAATATCGAAATATTGAATTTTTAAAAATGAAGATCCCTGGACCCCAGGTCAGACTCACTGAATAATCTGGTAATATGCATTTTAAACATACCTCCAAAGTGATTCTATTCACACTAAAGTTTGAGAATCACTGGTTTAAGGCTTGATACTCTATGTTACAACAAGACATTTAAGGATATAAAATGTGTTCACAGTGTTCACAGCCACATCAGTCTTCCTGTGTAGAATTGATTAAGCCTGTAGGAAGGGAGAAATTCACAGGCTACTTACAAATCATAAAGAAAAGACACTCTGAAATATATATGAAAAAAGGTAAGATAATTGATAACCAATAAAAGCGCTGATAAATCATAAGAAAAATACACTTTAATAGAAAAAATAGGCTAAGAATACAAAAATAATGTTCACAATCAAATATACTTCAATTAAAAAAATGTTCAAGTGTTCAATAAGCACATGACAGAGGACAAATTCAGCAGAAATTTAAAAATTCAAATAAAACAAAACACTATTCTTGGCATTTCAAAATAGGCAAGACTGGTGACAGCATGTCGTAGGAGTGTAACTTGGTACAAACTTTCTAGAAAAATATGTGAATATGTAGCAAGAGCCTTATAAGAGTTCACACCCTTTAACTTGAAACTGTCCCTTCTTAGAACCTATTTTCAGGAAATATTCAGAGGCAAAGATTTGTATACAAAAATATTTTTCAGAAGAAGAAGAAATAACTTTACATCCAAATGGGGGACTAGCATCCTACCAAGCGTACCTTCTTTATACGCTTCTGTATTTTTCATTTTTTTCCAATAATTTTACAAAAAACACTCTTGTAAAGTTTTGAATCTTGAAAAAGATTATTAGATTACTCCAGATTAGAGAGCAATTACCACCAGACATCTCTGGTGCCAATATCAAAGAAGAAACTATTGGCCTAGTGGTTATTGCACTGACTCAGTAACATCTTTATGTGGTTAATTATGAATATGAATTCATCATTCATATCATTCATCATTCATATCATTCATCATTCATATCACTTCCTTTCTACACATACAATGCATAATAAATCCATGAATGGTTAGTACTATATGTTAAGCCTTACAGAGTATTTTGTATTTATCTTAATATAGGGTACAGATATTCTTGTATAATACATTAATTAGCTCAGGTCATTGAAATCCTGGCATAGATTCTCCCTCTTCCCTCCATATGATAGTGTGTGAAGAATGATTAGTCTGCACTGATTACCAACAAGCTCACTGTTCTACAGAACAAGTCTGTTTTGGCATGGAGAAGGTAAAAAATTACATATTGTTTTTTAAAGTAACCCCAGTTGGCTAATTTAGAAAGCAATCTGGCAAACAGTCCCAGTGGAACATCTGCACAAAACAAGGAGAAAACATAGAACCAACAAAAACAAATGAGAGAGGGAAATTAATGGAGGACAGAATGAAAGAAACTCTATTCACCTAGGCTTTGTTTAATCATTTAGGAACTTGAAAAATTCCTTCAATTCTATATAAATGTATTACCTCCAAATTTTACACTGGTAAGAATACAATAGAACAGGACACATGCCATTGGAAATTTTTATTGAGGCCCTTCTTACAACAGCCAAGCTTCTAAAAATCCCAAACATATCTACTGGCCTTATCTACAAATATAACCTGTAGAATACAGTATAAGCAACTAATCCCCAACACACTTTAACATTCTCACACACCACATGCTATTTTTCTCATCTGGATGAACTCTTCCCCACCCTTCATTATCTCTCATTTGTGGAACCCTAAATAAGTGCCCCAATGTACAGCTCTCCCTACTACATACAAGTTAAAGGCACTCACTGGTCCTTTAATCACTTACTTAACTTTTGTGTGTCTCATTTCCCCCAACTATATTACTGGCAGCTGGGACTCAATCAACTGTCTCCTACAGCTCCGAAATGGACACAGATATGTGAGGGTAGGAACTCTGTTCTATTCACAGCAGTGTCTAGCATATAATAGGCACTCAGTAAATATTTTCTGAATGAGTATTTGTTGACTGATTTATAAAACAATCTGACAGATGAAAGCTATATAAGCTAATGACAAGTCATTAAAACTATTAGTGTTAAAATGGTACTAGTTCAAGCGTAATTTACCAATCAGATTCTTTAAGCTGGTGATGTGGTTTACAATGTCTGTTCTCTTGTGTACTACTGTGGGATCTCCTCTTCCGTTTGTGACTTCCACTGTAGCTTTCATGTCCCCAGCTTTCTCTGCTATCCCAGTCAGGGCAGTGAGTTCTTTTGGAATGCCTCATCTGTTAATGGAAATGAAAAGTGAGTTGTGGAATTTACAGATGGTTATATTTAGTAAATAAAATATTTCACATTAATATTAAATAGAAAAACCCCAGCACATAGGGTTGTACAGGTTCTAAAATCTTCGTAGGTAATGGTTCCCAGGGCATGGAGGCACTATCCCACTGGTATGTCAGATGATTCTAAGTGGTATACACACCTAGTACTAAATGATAACACTGTGAGACCTTAATACATTTTCTTTCAATTCTTCTGGATAAATTCTCAGCTTGGTGCATATCTTCAACTAACACTTGCTAACTGCCATTTTAAAAAAAGAGTCAGGATTCAGGCTTAGAGCCTTCAGTAGACAACAATATCTAGCTAGAAATTAATAACTTTTTTGGTTTTATTTTTATCATTACCTTCTTTCTATGGTAAATTATTACTAATCTCTTAAGTTATTGATATAATCAAATTATTAAGTTATTGATGTTAACTTTAAATGTGAACTAATTTAAAACAAATATCACAAGTGTCATGCAGCTTTGTCGAAATACTGTGATACAAATAACTGAAGTCAGAGAAACACTTAGGGATACTGAATATAGGAGATGACTGTTTATTTTCAGATCATCCTGCAGCCATTCTTAAAATTAAACATATTTGTTGTAGATCTGGGGTGACTAAAGAAATCAACCTATAAGGATGAATATGGTCACACTGAAATCAGATAATTGTTACAATTCCCTGACTCCATCTACATCCTCACAGGTTCCATTCAGGATCAGGATCTGTGTTCTAACAATGTCATCCCTATCTGCCTCTTCCCATCTTAATTCTTTCACAAAGCAGTTAAGTTTTTAACAGTGATGTCCAAACTGTTGAAGAGGGTGAGGTTCACAACTCAGCAAGGAGCTGAAAACAGGTAAAATGGAGCAAAACCAACTTAGTTAACCCCCTTCAGTTAGCCCAAATGACTCAATAACAAGCAAACAAATTCAAGTAAAAAATTTAAAAGACTTCAAATGAATTAAAAGACTTTAAAATGAGGCATCTCCTGGGAGGTATTCCCTAAGAAAATGTAGGTATCATGCCATCAGAGCCCGAAGCCACCAAATATTCAGATCTTTTAACTCACTTCTCTTGTTGATTCTTAGGTCCAACAAAAATCCTAAAACTCTACTCAGGGCTCTCACTGGAAATTGACAAGTGAGCATTCTGATTTACATAGTCATTTGAATATGGGAAACTGAAATAAATGACATTACAAATTAACCTGAGCCAAAAGACCATCAGAAAAGCCATCAAAAAAAAAAATTATATTTCTAGTGGAATTCTTCTGACCCTTCAATTACCCAAATTGTATTTTAACCACACAGGAACTCTTTAAAATTGTTTAGTTAAGCATTCTTAAATCATAGCAAGCAAAATTACAACATCTGATGACTGAGGTTTATTACTATGACTATTATGCAGTTTTTGCAAAACATGTGTGTCTGCTTCAGTTCTGTTTTTTTCCTTCTACTGTCAGTAGGCCATAACTAGCTCACCAAGGCAGAATTCTTAAATAACCACAGTTATCAATATGCAAATATTAAAATAAGCATCTTGGGAGAGCCAAAGGTTTTTATTTCTCTAGCCAAGTTCATTACTTTAAATTTAATTCAGCTGTTAGGAAGCCATTCCCGCCCCGCCCCCCCGCCACCACTACTGTTCAGAAATATTTTCTCAGGAGGCCAAGAGAAGAATCCCAGATCCAGGTTACACAGATTAGGTTCCTTCGCACACAAAAAAAAGAAAAACTATCTAGAATTATCACACTATTTTTAATTAACAAAGAATCCTACATGTTAGAATCATCGGACATCCTTCAATAAAAACATCAGATACAATAAACATCGGATGTTTATATCCATCTTAGGAACCTGATTTACTGCCCTTTAACACCCTGTATTACCCGACAATTTTACGTTATCTATATTAAAATATCTATATAGGTTAAAGTTATGATTAGATGGCTCCAAGAGTACTGTATGTAATGGATAACAAGAAGCCTGTGGGTGTATGTATGGAGCACAATCATACAAAGATAGCTATAAAATAAGACCAGGTGGCTGACGTGGTCAGTTTGGAGCGCTGTTTCCTAAGAATAGTATAAGCATTTCACGGTTACTTAAGTAATCAAGGACAGTGTGATGCAGAAGTATCAGAAATGCAGATCTGATGCAACAATACTATGCTCCACTTTAGGAAAAAAACAGTTCGCACAAAGGATGAGCCTCTCCGTATTTACCTCTCACAAGCACGAGCTAAATTCCACCACCTGGACTCGCAAACTAGCAGTTCCTCGGACGCCCAGTCCCCACCCCCCGCCTCTCCGCCAGGGCACCTGGTCAGGGCCTTTGGCGCACTCAGAGGCATAAGTCTGACCTCGGAAAATCCCAGAATGCTGCAAACGGCCGAGGCCAGGGACCCAGAATAAGGCTTGATCTAGGACAACACTTGCCCCATGAGGCTCTCGCAGGGTCTCACCCTGATCGGCGGGACGAGTCACGGGCCTAAGGAGCCGTGATGTGAGTGACCTGGCCTCTCTGAGAAGAGTCAGCAGCAGAGCCGAGGCCTTTCCGCCCTAGGATTTTAAATCTACCATGACACCTGGGCAACTTTAGGTTTCAAATGCCACGAACAGAGCTGTGCCCCGAAGAAACCCCCGTTGCCGAGGCCCCGAATCCCGTCCTTTTTCCGACACGTGGCTTCGAGACCTAAAAGACTGGGAAACCGCCCAGCCCAGAACACCCTATCCGAAACCTTACCTCCGCAAAAGTAAAAGGCCCTTTGGCCAGTAATTGTCACCAAACCGCCGTCTTCTCTCCCACTCGCTGCGACAAACATCCTACAAAATGGCGGCAACACCCTCTCCCTACACCCCCACCGTCGGCCTCTAGCGCCATTTATAAAGGACGAACGCGCCTGCGTAACAGAGCTCACGCGCTCCCGCCTCTCCCCTAAGGGGCGGAGCCCTGTGTGACGTCAGGGACGGGCCCCGCCCTCCACCACGCGGTTGCGCGGGCGGAGCAGTCCACGCTCCGAGACGTGTGGTGGCTGAGGCAACTCCCTAGATTGTTTTCGTTGTGGGAGAACCTGGGTGAAGCCGGGAGGAAACGCCCTAAGCCTGTGGCACGTGTCTGCTGCTACTCGAGGAGTTATTCTGAATGCAGCACCTCTCAGCAGAGGCAACCGTGGCTCCGTTTCCTGCTCTCCCGCCCCAGTGGGCCGCACCACGGCTGAACTGCAGGCAGAGCCACCGCGCAATAGACAAGCCGCAAACCGGCCCAGGCTGGTGCTGGGGTTAGCTCAGTGAACGCGATTGTGTAGTCCAGCCCGCTTGGAACGTCCTGTCTAAAAATGGATTCCGATAAATAGGATGTCTTAGGAAACAAGCTCAGAAGTGCTTATCTTTTTAAGGCCTGTGTTCCTAATAAAAAACAACAAAAAAATAAGTTTCAGTTGAGACTCCTTACAAAATTTTTCCTGTTGTGGTCCCTGCCTCCTGGGCAGATTCGGTAGCTGGAAGTTTCCCTAACAAACTTTTCCCCATTATTTATTCCTGTGAGTCAGTTTTATTTAACCAAGGCAGAGTAATGTCTGAGAGCTAGTGAGCCCCGTTAAGGGGCTTGCTTACCTCAGATAAGGTATTTCGCAGTTATAAGGATCCCCAGACAGTTTCCCGTTGTGAGCGTGTAGAGTGAGAAGAGAGAAAAAGGCCAAAATCTGAGCCCTGGGGAGCACTTAAGGGACAGAGGAAAAGAGTCTGAGAAGGAATGATCAGAAGGAGAGGAGAACCAAGACTGCGGTGTCAGAGTAAGCGAGAGAAGGGCTTAAATGAGGGAAAGGCTGACAGTGACAAATGCTGGGAAAGAGTCAGGTAGGGTTGGTCCTGAAAAGTGTCAAGGGGATTTTGTGTTCTGACAAACATTCGATGGATAAAAGAGAAAGTCAGAAATCAAATTTGGGAGGGCATGGTTGGACTGTTGCGGGCATAAATCCAATAGCATGTGGGTTTGTACCTTGTACCTTGTTAGGTGAAAGGAGGACACTGTCATTTCATGACCTAATACTGTAGAAAACTTGTGCCACCTACTCTGGATAAATTGAATTGTTATGGAGATTGTACCCCATGTTAAGAAGTGAAGTGAAGTTGAAAAGATAATTGGAAAATTGGAAGTGAAAATTCTTTATGCTGTAGAATGAAACAGACGTTATTCTTCTCACCTGGAATAGCCACCATTTATGCATCTACAATTTTAAATCTTACCCATCCTTTGAGGTCTGTCTCTAAGATGCTATCTCTGACTACATCAGTTCCCACCCATCTCCCTGCTGTTGACTACTCTGGTTAGAGATGAGGTCCTTAATCAGTTGGCCAAGGCACACTGCTGTGCCTGGAACCACCAAAATATGATGACCAATTTTGCCCATAGTGTGAAATGTATTGGTTCTACAATTGATTACGCCTACTATTTCAGGGACATCTATCAGTTGGAATGTTTAGCTGAGTAGACTGGGCCATCTTGCGAGGTAAAGTGGGACTCAGCTTGAAGCATATAGAGGCATAAATTAAGCTGGCAGCAAAGAAAATTTCCCCTTTTTTGCTGGCACATGAAAGATCTTTGTCTTTTGAGGCTAGAAGAGAATGTGGTCAGGACAGTGCACAGTTTTGTTCAAACAGCAATATAAACTTAAAAGACAGCCAAGTGGAAAGGCCCCCTACAGAGGGATTTATAGATATCACAAAACAATGTTACCCAGTAGTGCAGTCTGCTTTGTAGTTGCTGCTATCTTATTTTAGTGTCATTTTGAATATTTAAGTTTGTCTGCCACTTAAATATTAAGGTCTAATATTTGAAAGTGTGTCATGATCAGGAGGAGGTCGACATGTATGGTGCTCCTATTTACTCTCTGTGGCTTATGAGCTTTGACTGGAGACAAGGACCTGATTTATATTATCTTTGGTATCTCAGTGGCTACAACCCAGGACATATTTGTAGGTTGTTTATGGAAGCTGCTGTTTTGCTCAGTTGGGTTAAGTTGGACTAAATCAAAGGTTGAAATTTACTGCCAGAATCCCTGGGCCAGTTGGCTTAATAATCTTACCTGACACCTTAACCCTTTCTAATAAGTCAGTTACCTGGAAAATGAACACCTTGTGTCGGAGGACTTAATAAAAAGTCTGTCTAAATTTCTCAGAATCCACTATTAACACCAGAAAAACTGTCTAATCTGGTAGCTTCATCTCAACACAGAACAAGTATGTTGCAACAAAAAGAATAAAATATCTAGGAATAAACCTACCTAAGGAGACAAAAGACCTGTATGCAGAAAATTATAAGACACTGATGAAAGAAATTAAAGATGATACAAATAGATGGAGAGATATACCATGTTCTTGGATTGGAAGAATGAACATTGTGAAAATGACTCTACTACCCAAAGCAATCTACAGATTCAATGCAATCCCTATCAAACTACCACTGGCATTCTTCACAGAACTAGAATTAAAAATTTCACAGTTTGTATGGGAACACAAAAGACCCCGAATAGCCAAAGCAATATTGAGAACGAAAAACGCAGCTGGAGGAATCAGGCTCCCTGACTTCAGACTATACTACAAAGCTACAGTAATCAAGACAATATGGTACTGGCACAAAAACAGAAAGATAGATCAATGGAACAGGATAGAAAGCCTAGAGATAAACCCATGCACATATGGTCACCTTATCTTTGATAAAGGAGGCAGGAATGTACAGTGGAGAAAGGACAGCCTCTTCAATAAGTGGTGCTGGGAAAACTGGACAGGTACATGTAAAAGTATGAGATTAGATCACTCCCTAACACCATACACAAAAATAAGCTCAAAATGGATTAAAAACCTAAATGTAAGGCCAGAAACTATCAAACTCTTAGAGGAAGACTTAGGCAGAACACTCTATGACATAAATCACAGCAAGATCCTCTTTGACCCACCTCCTACAGAAATGGAAATAAAAACAAAAATAAACAAATGGGACCTAATGAAACTTCAAAGCTTTTGCACAGCAAAGGAAACCATAAACAAGACCAAAAGACAACCCTCAGAATGGGAGAAAATATTTGCAAATGAAGCAACTGACAAAGGATTAATTTCCAAAATTTACAAGCAGCTCATGCAGCTCAATAACAAAAAAACAAACAACCCAATCCAAAAATGGGCAGAAGACCTAAACAGACATTTCTCCAAAGAAGATATACAGGCTGCCAACAAACACATGAAAGAATGCTCAACATCATTAATCATTAGAGAAATGCAAATCAAAACTACAATGAGATATCATCTCACACCAGTCAGAATGGCCATCATCAAAAAATCTAGAAACAATAAATGCTGCAGAGGGTATGGAGAAAAGGGAACACTCTTCCCCTGCTGGTGGGAATGTGAATTGGTTCAGCCACTATGGAGAACAGTATGGAGTTTCCTTAAAAAACTACAAATAGAACTACCATATGACCCAGCAATCCCACTACTGGGCATATACCCTGAGAAAACCAAAATTCGAAAAGAGTCATGTACCAAAATATTCATTGCAGCTCTATTTACAATAGCCCGGAGATGGAAACAACCTAAGTGTCCATCATCGGATGAATGGATAAAGAAGATGTGGCACATATATACAATGGAATATTACTCAGCCATAAAAAGAAACGAAATTGAGCTATTTGTAATGAGGTGGATAGACCTAGAGTCTGTCCTACAGAGTGAAGTAAGTCAGAAAGAGAAAGACAAATACCGTATGCTAACACATATATATGGAATTTAAGAAAAAAATATGTCATGAAGAACCTAGGAGTAAGACAGGAATAAAGACACAGACCTACTGGAGAACGGACTTGGATATGGGGAGGGGGAAGGGTGACCTGTGACAGGGCGAGAGAGAGGCATGGACATATATACGCTAACAAACGTAAAGTAGATAGCTAATGGGAAGCAGCCGCATGGCACAGGGAGATCAGGCTCGGTGGTTTGTGACCGCCTGGAGGGGTGGGATAGGGAGGGTGGGAGGGAGGGAGACGCAAGAGGGAAGAATTATGGGAACATATGTATATGTATAACTGATTCACTTTGTTATAAAGCAGAAACTAACACACCATTGTAAAGCAATTATACCCCAATAAAGATGTTTAAAAAAAAAGAATAAAATTACAAACAGTGACATTAGCAACCATTCTAGAAGAAGCACACAGCCTCTGTAGAAATACAAGTAAATTCGCTCTTTTTCCTTAAAGGAGCATTCAGTGCATTTTGTTCATTTTTACAGTAATGAAAGAGAGTGCCCTTCAGTCAATTTTCAGGACCTGGTACAAATTATTATATTTTCTCCCTTTAAATGTCAAGGTCAAAAAGTGGAGGGCTCCCCCGCCACCCAGAGCCAAGCGCCTGGGCCAAGAGTGGGAGCTGAAGGATCCCCTGTGCTCAGAATACAGGGGCGCCCCGCGAGGCCCCGGGTCCGCGCCTGGCGCGGGTCCCCGGCCTGGCGCGCGCAGGACCTCGTGCCCAGAGGTTCCGACGCCCCATGAACCGTCCCACACCCCGATGCCAACGGTCGCCTCAGCGCCGTAAGCTTCGCGTCTACAGACTTCGGGGCCGCCCAGAAGCCAAAGCCCGTCGAAGGTCCGACCCCACTGACCCGCGAGCATGGGCAGCTACCTGAGCATGTACCTGGGCACGGCCAAGGCCACGCAGCCAGCCCACGCCCGGAAGCGCCGGTCCCCATGGTTCCCATGGACCGGGCCCGCCCGCGGCACCTGCCTCCCGATGGGCCGGGAAGGGTGCCAAATCCTGTGCTACCGCCGCCGCCGCCAGGATCGCGGGCTCTGGTTCCGCAGCAGGCGGCCGCTCCACGCCGCCCTGCGCAGCTGGAAGTACTACCCGGTCCGCGGGTCCTCGGCGCCCCAGGGCTGGAGGCGCCTTCCCAGCGGGCCGCCCCTCCGCACCTCCTCGGGGCTGGGGTTTTCCGGCCATGGCAATGGTTTCACGATGAGGTCCCAGTGGAACGCCCGCCTCTCCTGCCACACGCAGAGCCTGGTGGACATCCGTACCGCCCCCGTTGAAAGCTTAAGCAGCTTGTCCACGTGTCCGCCCAGCCAGGAGTCCCCGGACCCCTGTGCCAAGGAGACCGCGCTGAGGGCCCTCAGCCGATGCGAGGAAGGACAAAGGCGGCTCGACGGGGCCTCTCAGGTTTGAGAGCCCTGAGCCCAGGCTGTCGGCCTTCCGGCCCGTGATGACGAATGGAGTGGTTCCTGTCTTTGTGCCCAGGCCGGGGCCTCTGAGAAGAATCATCTGCTCCGGGTGCAAGCGCCTCTGAGAACAGGACACTGAGCCCCGGCCTGACCAACAGCCCTGCCTGAGCCTTCCCTGTCTGCCGCCCACCCTGCTGTGAGGCCCCCCCCCAACCCGCCCAGGGCACAGTCACAGAGCCTCGCTGGAGAGATGGGGGCGGATCAGCACTCCCAGGCCTGGGCCTCCTGCAGCCTGACGTCCCCCTTGAGTCCTGAGAGCCAAGGCCACCACCTCCTGACACTTAAACCTACATTTCTTTTACCCAGCTGACCCCTGCCCTACCCCTGCCTGAGTCACTGGCACGGACCACCAGGCCAGCTCCCTCCACTCCAGCCAGGAGCTGCCAAGCCCCAGAACCACCTCTCCTACCTGCAGAGCCCGCCCCGAGGAAGCACCGCTGACGTCCAGGCCTGCACTCCCTCCTGCCCACCCACCCTTGCTGCCTTTGCCCCTGAGAAGACCCTTCTCGGAGGACCCTTCTCAGGAAGGTGTGCTTCTCCCCTATTGCCCACTTCATACGGTTTAAAGATTGTTCTTATTTTAAATAATACTAAAATAGCTTCATTATCCTAAGGGAAAAAAAAAAAAAGTTTCTCAGAATACTACTTCCATCCAAATCACTGTTCAAGAATACACGTTTTTTAATACTTAAAAAAAAAAAGAACAAGTATGTCTAAGAAAACCTTAAGTTAAACCATATATAAAGAAAATCTTAGCTTTGAAGAGCAACCAGAGGAATATTCTTATCATATATTCTAGCACAGATATTCTACAAGTTTAACTTCAGACATAGGAAACAGTCATCTCTGAAAGCAGAGTTCCAGAGTAAAAGTCTAAATTGTTGTGTAAATTACGTTTAACAAAAGATTGTCAGCTATATGGAGAAACCTTTACAAAGGTATAAACCTTTATGGGTTTATAACTTCTAAGTTGCTATTACTGATAATTACCAATCTGTATTTAATTAGATTTTTTGTGTGTTTTTAGCTATCAATTAAATACTCATTATGTGCTAACTACTTTGTATACATGATCTCATTTAATAATCTAAACAACTCTGTAAAGTGATCATTGGTTACTTGCTTGCAGTCAAGTTATCAAGTACCAGAACCAAGATTCAATCTCAGGACTTACTTGCTCCAAAGCTCTTGTGTTTAACCCATTCTACTGGCTGCTTCAACTCGTACAGCAGTACAAAGCAACTTACTTTACTTAGTCATTAGGGAAACCAGGCTGAGTTCATCTTTCAGCAAGATCAAAGGAGTTTGTCTTAAAAAAAGCACTTTTCGGGACTTCCCTGGTGGCGCAGTGGTTGAGAGTCCGCCTGCCAATGCAGGGGACACGGGTTCGTGCCCCGGTCCGGGAAGATCCCACATGCCGCGGAGAGGCTGTGCCCGTGAGCCATGGCCGCTGAGCCTGTGCGTCCGGAGCCTGTGCTCTGCAGCGGGAGAGGCCACAACAGTGGGAGGCCTACGTACCGCAAAAAAAAAAAAAAAAAAAAAAAAAGCACTTTTCAAGGTGATATATCATCAAGGGCTCCTCATGATGAAACAATGACTCAGTTTATCTCCAGCACATCAAGGTCATCAAAGGTCCCAGGGTGCCTTATTCACTGTTCAACAGCAAGTCACAAAGGGTCTCCCATGCATCCCATGCTGCCTAAGATGGATAACATCCCAAGTTTCTCCAATATTTCCTGAGACTGGTTGTGAGGAGATTCACACAGCACACCATGTAGCAGGATCCAATCATCAAACAGTGCCAGAAACATTCCCTGATACACAGTGCACTTTGCAGTATATCAAAGGTGGGGAGTGGAGGGGTGCCAGGAGTGATTTAATTCAGAGGTTCTGTTGGGAATAGGATAAGCTGATCTTTCCAATCTCCCTGTCAATTTTCACTACCTCTAATGAAAGGGCTTTGGAACTAGGTTAATAAATGAGTTTCTCAACACCTGCTACCAATAGTCTCAACTATCAACCATCCAGTGAAACCACTGAAGGGAAAATATATTTGCCTAAGTAAATACCTAAGTTCTAAATTTCCTATGAATATTGTAGAATCCTACATAAGCATATGAAAATATGTAATATATATTTGTCTCCAAATCTTCTGGGTTTACCTTTTATTTTAATGTATAAATATCAAGTTCCTAATTCATGTAATTGTAGGAAGTACAGTATCCTTCAGACTATTCTGATGACTTCTATAGAGGTATTAACTTCTGTGGTGGCTTCCTGTCACCTCTCACTCTAAATTCCCATTCCTGGCTCTATCCCTCAGTTCCCTTATACCATCTCATCTGCAGTTGCTGTCCTTACTTCATAACATTTTGTACCAAGTATTGACACAGACTTCTTCTCCTTGATTCTCCAAAGACTATGTAGCTTTTATGAGGAATAGGCTTAAAATTTTGAGAATACCAGAGGGTGGGTACAGCACAGAAACAAAAAGAACTTAAATTTTGTATCAGAATTCACAATTCTAAAGGTCCCAATCATTTATCACAGATAATTTCTTACCGGCTTTCATCTCCTTAGGACTCAACTAGGGGAATGGATATAAGTAAAATGGATATATACTACACTACACATTAGTTAAAAGCAATGAAAAATTTTGCTAAATTTACATATAGCAATATAAATAGACCTAAAAACTTAATTCTGAATGAAGAAGAAAATGAGATTTATAAAACAATATCATTTAGGCAGATATTTAAAAACTGCAACTGCACCACATGTTTTCGAGGATACGTATACACTTAAATAAAGGTTTGAGAGTAGATTGGAAGGACAATATATTAAATACACTAGATATGTGCTTCTCAGAGTTCTGAACTTTAGCATAGGAGACCATTTAGGCAATGCACTCAGTTTACTTTGTAGCTTTGTTGCCCTGGGTCTAATTTTCAACAGTCTTCCCTGTGGCTACAGGAGACAACTGACTCAATAGTGAGCCTTAAGTTGACAGATGGCTGACCTGATCTTCTCAGTTTCCTTTTTCAGAGCTTTTAAAACAACTGACCAAAGGCAAACAACTCAATAACTCTTACAACTGCAATTGTCCCCATACTATTCAAGTACCTCCAGCTATTGCATAAGCCAATGTTTCACCTCCATCTGAACCTCATCCCAGTTCACCACCAGTGAGAGTTTTTTCCTGGACCCAAAGGGCTATGTTCTTTATTCTGTTTCACCACCTTCTCTCTCTTAGAAGCAATGATAAGGGACATCCTTGCTTTATTCCTGTTTGTAAAGGGAATGCTTCCAAAGTTTTAGTTAGGTTTCATGTTTTAACTTTTCTTCTCAATGTATTGTGGAAATAGGTCCATACAAATAAATACTTATATATAACCAATCCTCATTATTGGAGGATTCAGCTACTCATTAAAATGTATTTGTAACCCCCCAAATCAATACTCATAGTGCCTTCATGCTCATTCATGGGCATGAGCAGAGGAGCAAAAAATTTCTCAACGTGTACACTCCCAGCTGAAGTCAAGCAAGGCAATGCTCTGCCTTCTTTTCCAGTTCTCATATTGTAAAGAAGTGGCTTTTTCACAGTCTATTTAATAGTACATTTTTGTGCTTTTTCTTGGTGACTTCACTGTTTAAAATGGCCCCTAAGTGTAGTGCTGAAGTGCTATGTAGTGTTTCTAAAAGCAAGAAAGTTATCATGCACCTTATGGAGAAAAAATGAATGTTAGACAAGCTTCATTCAGACATGAGTAATAGTGCTTTTGGTCATGAGGTGAATGTTAATGAATCAACAAGGTATATTAGATAAGGTTTTTTTAAACAGAAAACCACATTTCAAAAATTATGGGCTGATTGGCTGATGAAAGTATTGTGAACCAGAGGCTCACAGAAACCCAACCTTATTTCTCCTAGGAGTGATGAGTAACTATTCACCAATTCAGTGTTTTCAGCAACTTTATAAAACCTAATTCCTGCAAGTAATGAGAATCAACTACATATATTAAAATAAAAGAAACATTGCATGGGACATACTTCTACTACAAAATTATTTATTATTTATCTGAAACAAACTCTACATATCTAAATTACATCTCTTTAATTATGTTTCCCGGATGATTTGGATCTCAACAGTTCCTTGTTTTGTAGATACAAATACATTTATTGCAGTTATAATCTGTGTTCCATTTAAATTGTTACATAACATTTCATTTTTTTTAATATTTTTTTAATGTGGACCATTTTTAAAGTCTTTATTGAATTTGTTACAATACTGTTTCTGTTTTTGGTTTTATTGGCTGCAAGGCATGTGGGATCATAGCTTCCCGACCAAGAATTGAACCTGCACCCCCTGAATTGCAAGGGGAAGTCTTAACCACTGGACTGCCAGGGAAGTCCCTAATTTCATTCTTTTGTCCACTAATATTCTTTAGTGAAAAAAGACTCTCATAATCAGCATTATGACCCACTATGCTGAACATGTGTTGGCATAAAATCGATAACTGAGAATTGACCTTCCAATTTGATTTGTTGAAGCGCATAATACCATCTTTCCATTCTTCAGTATTACTTAGCATCTCTTAATCAAACTCTAGGTAAAAAAAATCAAGTTCTTCAAGTAATAAAATCCATTTCAAAAGATAGTCATGGCAAGTTTCATAAAAATTATCTACATCAAATGAGAAATTCTTTTTCATTTTTATCAGGTCCCTTTTAAAAAGTGTCTTGACACTTAACACCCTAACACCATACACAAAAATAAGCTCAAAATGGATTAAAGGGCTTCCCTGGTGGTGCAGTGGTTGAGAGTCTACCTGCCGATGCAGGGGACACGACTTCGTGCCCGGGTCTGGGAAGATCCCACATGTCGCGGAGCGGCTGGGCCCGTGAACCATGACTGCTGAGCCTGCACATCCTGCGCGTCCGGAGCCTGTGCTCCGCAACAGAAGAGGCCACAACAGTGAGAGGCCCGTGTACCGCAAAAAAAAAAAAAAAAAAAGGATTAAAGATCTAAAAGTAAGGCCAGAAACTATCAAACTCTTAGAGGAAAACATAGGCAGAACACTCTATGACATAAATCACAGCAAGATCCTTTTTGACCCACCTCCTACAGAAATGGAAATAAAAATAAACAAATGGGACCTAATGAAACTTCAAAGCTTTTGCACAGCAAAGGAAACCATAAACAAGACCAAAAGACAACCCTCAGAATGGGAGAAAATATTTGCAAATGAAGCAACTGACAAAGGATTAATTTCCAAAATTTACAAGCAGCTCATGCAGCTCAATAACAAAAAAACAAACAACCCAATCCAAAAATGGGCAGAAGATCTAAACAGACATTTCTCCAAAGAAGATATACAGGCTGCCAACAAACACATGAAAGAATGCTCAACATCATTAATCATTAGAGAAATGTAAATCAAAACTACAATGAGATATCATCTCACACTGGTCAGAATGGCCATCATCAAAAAATCTAGAAACAATAAATGCTGCAGAGGGTGTGGAGAAAAGGGAACACTTGCACTGCTGGTGGGAATGTAAATTGATACAGCCACTATGGAAAACAGTATGGAGGTTCCTTAAAAAACTACAAATAGAACTACCATATGACCCAGCAATCCCACTACTGGGCATATACCCTTAGAAAACCATAATTCAAAAAGAGTCATGTACCAAAATGTTCATTGCAGCTCTATTTAAAATAGACAGGAGATGGAAGCAACCTAAGTGTCCATCATCGGATGAATGGATAAAGAAGATGTGGCACATATATACAATGGAATATTACTCAGCCATAAAAAGAAACGAAATTGAGTTATTTGTAGTGAGGTGGATGGACCTAGAGTCTGTCATACAGAGTGAAGTAAGTAAGAAAGAGAAAAACAAATACCGTATGCTAACACATATATATGGAATCTAAGGGAAAAAAAAAAAGGTCATGAAGAACCTAGGGGTAAGACGGGGAAAACAGACACAGACCTACTAGAGAATGGACTTGAGGATATGGGGAGGGGGAAGGGTAAGCTGTGACAAAGTGAGAGAGTGGCATGGACATATATACACTACCAAATGTAAAATAGATAGCTAGTGGGAAGCAGCCACAAAGCACAGGGAGATCAGCTCGGTGCTTTGTGACCACCTAGAGGGGTGGGATAGGGAGGGTGGGTTAGGGAGGGTGGGAGCGAGGGAGACGCAAGAGGGAAGAGATATGGGAACATATGTATATGTATAACTGATTCACTTCGTTATAAAGCAGAAACTAACACACCATTGTAAAGCAATTATACTCCAATAAAGATGTTAAAAATTAAATAAATAAATAAATAATTTTTTTTTAAAGGGATAAACTTTTCATCAATTCTTAACACATTCGACAAATTTCTTTATATAGTAAGAGTACTTCAGTGACAGTGTTTACTCTTCAATTTGCATAATCCTATTGATAAACAGATGTTAAAAATTATAAACAAGAAATAAATAAGCTTCACTCACTGGATTGTTGAAAAAGTCAACAAACATTTTGAGACTTTTTCTTCAGAATTAAATAATGATTTCTGTGCTTCAAATAAACTGAGGATTCTCCCAACTGCATTTGTTAAAGAAAGCCAATGGGTTTTTCAATTCAAGAGAATGAATAATACTGAATGTCATCAAAGTCACAAAATCTTTTAATCACTCAGTTCAAATAGAGTAAATGTTGACTTAAGAGAAGGATTTAATGACAGTTGCTTTAATGTCAATAGAAAGACATAGATGCTGTTTGAGCAGCATTATGCAGAATATGGGCAAGACAACCAGCACATTCCAGAGAATTGTTTATGCTGCTTCACCTCTGAATAAATATTGCTTGCATCTTTATGTAAAAACCCACTAAAATTTGGATTTGTATTATCTCCACCAGAAGTTTTTTTTATTAACTCCTAACCCAATAAGATAATCTCTGCAAAAATTTGCTCTTGTTTCTGAAGTCTCACCTAGAGTGGATCACACTCAGCCTTATAAGGAACTTTTTTCATGAGAAAAAAACTGGTCATCTGAAAATGTGCTTGCAATTTTAAAATTAGAAAATTCTCTGAAAGCAGTATTTTTTAAACATCTTTATTGGAGTATAATTGCTTTACAATGGTGTGTTAGTTTCTGCTGTATAACAAAGTGAATCAGCTATACATATACATATATCCCCATATCCCCTCCCTCTTGTATCTCCCTCCCACCCTCCCTATCCCACCCCTCTAGGTGGTCACAAAGCACCGAGCTGTTCTCCCTGTGCTATGCGGCTGCTTCCCACTAGCTATCTATTTTACATCTGGTAATGTATTATGTCCATGCAACTCTCTCACTTCGTCCCATGAAAGCAGTATTTTTAAACAGTTCATTTGAGCTGAAAATCTGATGTTGATATACAGTGTGGAAAGCCACCAATTACAATTTTTTCTGTGATTATTTTATCTTCATCTGAATTTCTCTTAATCAGAAAGTGTGTTATTTTATCATTTTCTTTGATATCAGTTGAGGAAATCATAAATGTCTTACACTTAGTGCTTAGAATATGCTGGTTTATATGTGACTTTCCACCATTTTTTATATTAAATGAAAAATTGCATACAGCACTAAGAGCTTCAAAGGAATTTTTCCTTGTTTAATAAATTTCAATTATTCAGAAAATTCATCATATAATTTATACTTGTATTTTGACATTTTGGAGTTCAAATATATATGAATAAAAAACAGATAATAGCAATCACCACAAAAATTGGAAAGACTGAATTTGATTATCTCAAAACTGCATTAGTGCATCTGTCACTCACAGTCTGAACTAATAACCAATTGTAAACTGGAGTTGAACCAGAAAAGAGTTGTGAACTAACAACAAATTGAACTTGAAATTTGATGCAAAAAAAGTGAACTTCTGGTTTGCTTGCAAGGGAGAGCTGTACTTGTGAGGGATATCATCCCCAAATAAAGCCAGAGCTGATCTTTTATAAGGTTTTGGGAATCTGGCATTTAGGCATTGGTGGATTTCAGAAGCAGAGGTATTTAGGAATTGATGGACTTTCAGCTATGCTAGTGTGGCTACTGGAGTGAAGCTGCAATAGTTTTCTTGTAATTGTCTGGCTTTGCTGTTAGGGTAATTCTGGCCTCCTAGAATGAGCCAGGAAGCATTCCTTCCTACTCTATTTCATGCAAGAGTTTGTGAAGTATCAAACTATACCAGTGGAGTCATCTGGGCCTTGGCTTTTATGAAAAGATTTTTTTTTTTTTTTTTTTTTTTTTAGCGGTACGCGGGCCTCTCACTGTTGTGGCCTCTCCCGTTGCGGAGCACAGCCTCCGGACGCGCAGGCCCAGTGGCCATGGCTCACGGACCTAGCCGCTCTGCGGCATGTGGGATCTTCCCGGACCGGGGCACGAACCCGTGTTCCCTGCATCGACAGGCAGACTCTCAACCACTGCACCACCAGGGAAGCCCTATGAAAAGATTTTTAATTATTAATTCCATTTCCTTACTTGTTATAGGTCTATTTTGATTATCTAGTTCTTCCTGAGTCAGTTTTCAAAATTTGTGTTTTTCTAGCAAGTTTCCCATATCATAGAAGTTGTTTAATTTGTTGGCATACAATTGTTCACTATATTTCCTTATAATTCTTTTAGTTTTTCTAGGGCTAATGGTGATGTCCCTGTTTCATTAATGATTTTGGTGATCCCCCCTTCTCTCTGTTGGTTAAAGGTTTTTCAATTCTGTTGCTCTTTTTAGAGAACCAACTTTCATTTTATTTTCTCTATTGTTTTTCAATTTTCCATTTCATTGATTCACACTCTAGTCTATGATGTCCTATTTTCTACTTGACTTGGGTTTAGTTTTTTCTTCTTTATCTAGATTTTTAAGATAAAAGCTTAGATTATTGATTTGAGATCTTTCTTCTTTGCTACTATATGTGTTTGTAGCTATAAATTTCCCTCTAAGCACTGCTGCATCCCATAAATTTTGATATATTGTGATTTCATTTTATTCAGTTCTAAACACTTTCTACTTATGATTTCTTCTTTGATTCATGGATTATCTAGAAATGTATTTTTAATTTGCAAATGTTTATGGATTTTCTAAATTTTCTTTTATTGTTGATTTCTAACTTATTTCCCTTAGAGTCAGAGAATATACTTTGCATTATTTCAGTCCTTTTAAATTTATTGAGTTTTATGGCCTAGCATAAATAAGACATATGATTACTTACATAATAGATAGATTATGGTCTATCATAGATAATGTTCTGTATGTACTTGAAGAAAATGTATATTCTGTAGTTGGGTAGAATTTTCTATAAATACCAATTAAGTCAAGTAGATTGACAGTGTTCTTCAACTCTTCTGTATCTTTGCTGATTCTATACCTAATTGTTTTACCAGTTATTGAGAGTGGAATGTTGAAGTCTCCCTTCAACTCATTCAGTTTTTGTTTCATATATTTTAGGGTTCTGTCGTTAGATGTATTCTGTTTATAATTGTTTTATCTTGTTAATGAATTATCCCTTTTAAAAAAAGGGATAAAATGTTCCTCTTTTTCTGTAGTAAACTTTTTCCCCTTAATGTCTATTTTCTCTGTTAGTAGCATAGCCATTATAGCTCTCTTTCAGTTACTGTTTATACTGTATATCTTTTTTCTATCCTTTTAATTTCAACTGTTTGAATCTTTGAATTTAGTGTGTCTCTTATCTACAACATACTTAGATTCTGTTTTATTTTGAAACCCAGTCTGACAATCTCTGCCTTTTTATTGGAGTGTTTATTAATCCATTTACATTTTGATATGGTTGGATTTACATCTGCCATTTTGCTATTTGTTTTATGTTTTGTTTTTATTGGAGTACAGTTGCTTCACAATGTTGTGTTAGTTTCTGCTGTAAAGCAAAGTGAATCAGCTATACGTATACATATATCCCCTCCTTATTGGATTTCCTTCCCATTTAGGTCACCACAGAGCATTAAGTAGAGTTCCCTGTGCTATACAGTAGGTTCTCATTAGTTATCTATTTTATACATGGTAGTGTACATATGTCATTCCCAATCTCCCAATTCATCCCACCCCTCCTTTCCCCCCTTGGTGTCCATACAATTTTTCTCTAGGTCTGTGTCTCTATTTCTGTTTTGCAAATAGGTTCATCTGTATCACGTTTCTAGATTCCACATATACATGTTAATATATGACATTTGTTTTTCTTTTTCCGACTTACTTCACTCTGTATGACAGTCTCTAGGTCCATCCATGTCTCTGCAAATGGCACAATTTCGTTCCTTCTTATGGCTGAGTAATATTCCATTGTATATATGTACCACATCTTTATCCATTCCTCTGTTGATGGACATTTAGGTTGCTTCCATGTCTTGGCTATTGTAAATAGTGATGCAGCGAACATTGGGGTGTATGCATCTTTTGGAATTGTGGTTTTCTCTGGGTATATGCCCAGGATTGGTATTGCTGGGTCATATGGTAGCTCTGTTTTCAGTTTTTAAAGGAACTTCCATACTGTTCTCCATAGTGGCTGTATCAATTTACATTCCCACCAACAGTGTAAGAGGGTTCCCTTTTCTCCACCCCCTCTCCAGCATTTATCCTTTGCAGATTTTTTGATGATGGCCATTCTGACCAGTGTGAGGTGATACCTAATTGTAGTTTTGATTTGCATTTCTCTAATAATTAGTGATGTTGAACCTCTTTTCATGTGCCTCTTGGCCATCTGTATGTCTTTGGAGAAATGTCTATTTAGGTTTTCTGCCCATTTTTTGATTGGGTTGTTTGTTTTTTTGATATTGAGCTGCCTGAGCTCCTTGTATGTTTTGGAGATTAATCCCTTGTCATTTTCTTCGTTTGCAAATATTTTCTACCATTCTGTGGGTTGTCTTTTCATCTTATTTATGGTTTCCTTTGCTGTGCAAAAAGTTTTAAGTTTAATTAGGTATCATTTGTTTATTTTTGTTTTTCTTTTCATTATTCTAGGTGATGGGTCAAAAAAGATCTTGCTGAGATTTATGGCAAAGAGTGTTCTGCCTCTGTTTTCCTTTAAGAGTTTTATAGTCTCCAGCCTTACATTTAGGTCCTTACTCCATTTTGAGTTTATTTTTGTGTATGGTATTAGAGAGTGTTCTAATTTCATTCTTTTACATGTAGCTGTTTAGTTTTCTCAGCACAACTTATTGAAGAGACTGTCTTTTTTCCATTGTATATTCTTGCCTCCTTTGTCATAGATTAGGTGATGGTAGGTGCGTGGGTTTATCTTGGGGATTTCTATTCTGTTCAATTGATCTATATTTCTGTTTTTGTGCCAGTGCCATACTGTCTTGATTACTATAGCTTTGTAGTATAGTCTGAAGTCAGGGAGCCTTATTCTCCAGCTCCGTTTTTTTCCCTCAAGATTGCTTTATCTATTCGAGGTCTTTTATGTTTCCATACAAATTTAAAATTTTTTGTTCTAGTTCTGTGAAAAATGCCATTGGTAATTTGATAGGTATTACATTGAATCTGTAGATTGCTTTGGGTAGTATAGTCATTTTGACAATATTGGTTCTTCCAATCCAAGAACACGGTACGTCTAGCCATCTGTTGGTGAGGTCTTCAGTTTTTTTCATCAGTGCCATATAGTTTTCTGAGTACAGGTCTTTTGCCTCCCTAGGTAAGTTTATTCCTAGGTATTTTATTCTTTTTGTTGCAATGGTGAATGGGATTGTTTCCTTAATTTCTCTTTCTGATCTTTCATTGTTAGTGTATAGGAATGCAAGAGATTTCTGTGCATTAATTGTGTATCCTGAAACTTTCCCAAAATCATTGATTAGCTCTAGTAGTTTTCTGCTGCCTTCTTTAGGATATTCTATGTATAGTATCATGTCATCTGAAAACATTGACAGTTTTACTTCTTCCTTTCCAATTTGTATTCCTTTCATTTCTTTTCCTTCTCTGATTGCCGTGGCTAGGACTTCCAAAACTATGTTGAATAATAGTGGTGAGAGTGGACATCCTTGTCTTGTTCCTGATATTAGAGCAAATGCTTTCAGTTTTTCACCATTGAGAATGATGTTTGCTGTGGGTTTCTCATATATGGGCTTTACTATGTTGAGGTAGGTTCCCTCTATGTTCACTTTCTGGAGAGTTTTTATCATAAATGGGTGTTGAATTTTGTCAAAAGCTTTTTCTGCATCCATTGAGATGATCATATAGTTTTTACCCTTCAGTTTGTTAGTATGGTGTATCACGTTGGTTGATTTGCATATATTGAAGATTCCTTGCATCCTTGGGATAAATCCACTTGATCATGGTGTATAGTCATTTTAATGTGTTGTTGGATTCTGTTTGCTAGTATTTTGTTGAGGATTTTTGTGCCTATGTTCATCAGTGATATTGGTCTGTAATTTTCTTTTTTTGTGATATCTTTGTCTGGTTTTGGTATCAGGGTGATGGTGGCCTTGTAGAATGAGCTTGGGAGTGTTCCTCCCTCTGAAATTTTTTGGAAGATTCTGAAAAGGAAGGGTGTTAGTTCTTCTCAAAATGTTTGATAGAATTCACCTGTGAAGCCATCTGGTCCTGGACTTTTGTTTGTTGGAAGATTTTTAATCACAGTTTCAATTTCATTACGTGTGATTGGTCTGTTCACATTTTCTGTTTTTCCCTGATTCAGTCTGGGAAGGTTGTACCTTACTAAGGATTTGTTCATTTCCTCCAGGTTGTCCATTTTATTGGTGTATAGTTGCTTGCAGTAGTCTCTTATGATCCTTTGTATTTCTGTGGTGTCAGTTGTAACTTCTCCTTTTTCATTTCTCATTTTATTGAATTGGGTCCTCTCCCTTCTTTTCTTGATGAGTCCAGATAAAGTTTCATCAATTTTGTTTATCTTCTCAAAGAACCAGCTTTTAGTTTCATTGATCTTTGCTATTGTTTTCTTTGTTTCTATTTCATTTATTTCTGCTCTGATTTTTATGATTTCTTTCCTTCTACTAGATTAGGGTTTTGTTTGTTCTTCTTTCTCTAGTTGCTTTAGGTGTAAGGTTAGGTTGTTTATTTGAGAACTTTCTTGTTTCTTGAGGTAGGATTGTATTGCTCTAAATTTCTCTCTTAGAACTGCTTTTGCTGTATCCTGTAGGTTTTGGGTTGTTGTGTTTTCATTGTCATTTGTTTCTAGATATTTTTTTATTTCCTCTTGATTTCTTCAGTGATCTCTTGGTTATACAGTAGCATATTGTTTAGCCTCCATGTGTTTGTGTTTTTTACAGTATTTTTTTTCCTGTAATTGATTTATAATCTCATAGCATGTGGTCAGAAAAGATGCTTCATACTATTTCAGTTTCCTTAAATTTCCTGAGGCTTGATGTGTGACTCAAGATGTGATCTATCCTGGAGAATGTTCTGTCTGCACTTGAGAAGAAAGTGTATTCTGCTACTTTGGAATGGAATGTCCTAGAAATATTAAGTCTATCTGGAATAATGTGTCATTTACAGCTTGTGTTTCCTTATTAATTTTCTGTCTGGATGATCTGTCCTTTGGTGTAAGTGCAGTATTAAATTCCCCCACTATTTTTGTGTTTTTGTTGATTTCCCCTTTTATGGCTGTTAGCATTTGCCTTATGTACTGAGGTACTCCTATGCTGGGTGCATAAATATTTACAATTGTTATAACTTCTTCTTGGATTGATCCCTTGATCATTATGTAGTGTCTTTCTTTGTCTTTTTTTAAGTCTTTATTTTAAAGTCTATTTTGTCTGATATGAGTATTGCTACTCCAGTTTTCTTTTGATTTCTGTTTGCATGGAATATCATTTTCCACCCTCTCATTTTCAGTCTGTATGTGTCCCTAGGTCTGAAGTGGGTTTCTTGCAGACAGCATATATATGGGTCTTGATTTTCTATCCATTCAGCCAGTCTGTAGCTTTTGGATGGAGCATTTAATCCATTTACATTTAGGGTAATTATAGATATGTATGTTCCTATTACAATTTTCTTAATTGTTTTGGGTTTGTTTTTGTAAGTCTTTTTCTTCTCTTGTGTTTCCTGCCTAGTGAAGTTCCTTTAGCATTTGTTGTAAAGCTGGTTTGGTAGTGCTGAATTCTTTTAGCGTTTGCTTGTCTGTAAAGCATTTGATTTCTCTGTCAGATCTGAATGAGATCTTTGCCAAGTAGAGTCCTTGCCAGGTAGAGTAATCTTGGTTGTAGGTTTTTGTCCTTTCATCACTTTAAATCTATCCTGCCACTCCCTCTAGCCTGCAGAGTTTTGCTGAAAAATTCCCTTGCATGTTATTTGTTGCTTTTCCCTTGCTGCTTTTAATAATTTTTCTTTGAATTTAACTTTTGTTAGTTTGATTAATATGTGTCTTTGCATGTTTCTCCTTGGGTTTATCCTGTATGGGACTCTCTGTGCTTCCTGGACTTTTGTGGTTATTTCCTTTCCCATGTTAGGAAAGTTTTTGACTATAAGGGAAGTTTTTGACTATAATCTCTTCAAATATTTTCTCAGACCCTTTCTTTTTCTCTTCTTCTTCTGGGATCCCTATAATTCGAATGTTGGTGCATTTAATGTTGTCCCAGAGGTCTCTGATACTTTCCTCATTTCTTTTCATTCTTTTTTCTTTATTCTGCTCCTTGGCAGTTATTTCCACCATTCTACCTTCCAGCTCACTTATCCGTTCTTCTGCCTCCGTTATTCTGCTATTGATTCCTTCTAGTGTATTTTTCATTTCAGTTATTGTGTTGTTCATCACCGTTTGTCTGTTCTTTAGTTCTCCTACATCCTTGTTAAACATTTCTTGTATTTTCTTGATCCATGCCTCCATTCTATTTCCGAGATCTTGGATCATCTTTACTATCATTATTCTGAATTCCTTTCCAGGTAGATTGCCTATTTCCTCATCATTTATTTGGTCTTGTACATTTTTACCTTGCTCCTTCATCTGTAACATATTTCTCTGTTGTCTCATTTTTGTTGATGGGTGGGGCTATGTTCCTGTCTTGCTGGTTGTTTGGCCAGAGGTATCCAGCACTGGAGTTTTCAGGCAGTTGGGTGGATCCAGGTCTTGTTGCTGAGATGAGGACCTCTAGGAGAGCTCACACTGAATAATATTCCCTGGGACCTGAAGTTCTCTGGTAGTCCAGTGGCTCGGATTTGGTGCTCCCATGACAGGGGCTTAGGCCCCACCCCTAGCCTGGAAACCAAGACCCTGCAAACCATGCGGCATGGCAAAAAACAAAAAGAAAAACAAAAACCAAACGCCCCTCCAAAATAAAACACTGATAAACAAAGCCTAAGGCAAATAGTAAAAGCAAAACTGAGCAAACAAAAACAAAAACATAGAAACACACATAAAAGAAAAGAGAACAAACAGGCAAATAAAACCCAAGACAAATAATAAAAAGAAATCCAAGCAAACAAAAAACAAACCAACAAGCAAGCAAGCAAACAAACCCAAGGAAGAAAAAACAAGAAGACATCCAAACAAACAGGAAAGCCCCAAAACCAAAACAGATAATAAAAATAAAACTAAACTAAACAGAAAACAAAAAATAAAAAAACAAACTAAAAGAAAAGCTAAGTGAACAAAAGACAAACACACAAAAACGACAAAAATAAAAACTAAAAAAGAAGATAAACACAAAACCAACCAAAATAAAAAACAAAATGAAACAAAACAAAAATGTCAAAAGAACCAACAACAGTAACAACAAAAAAGACAACAAATGAAGAGCAGAACAATTACAAAGAATAAAAAATAAAATAAAATTAGAAAATAAAAAATATATTAAAAAAATAAAAAGAAATAGAACAGAAAAAAGAATACAAAAATTAAAAAATTAGAAATAAATATATTTTAAAAATAAAAGTAAAAAATAAAATTAAAAGATAAAAAAATTTAAAAAGTAAAAATTTCCCTGGTGCCTCTGCTATTATTGTCCTTGCCCCCACAGAGAGCTACAGTCAACCCCTGACTCCCCAGTAGGCCCTCCAAGAGCTCTAGGTAGGTCTCTGGACCTGCTTTGTTGGCCCCACCTCTGCGTGTGTTCCTCTCACCAGCTTCTGCTCCTGAATCTGGCCTGGAGCATGTGTGCTGGTGTAAGCCAGCTGGGGCGCAGCCTTCCAGGGGCATGGCCACAGGGGATGGCACAGCCCACTGGGACCTGCATGGCCAAAGGAGGCTTTGGAGGGGGACGGTGCTCAGCCCACTGGGGCCTGCATGGCCAAAGGAGGCTTTGTCAGGGGCAGCACGCAGGCCACCAGGACCTGTGCTGCCTGGAGGAGGCTTTGACTGGGGTGGGGTGGGGGTGTTCCTGGTATTTGTTTTGTATATATCTCAGATCTTTTCTTGTGCCTCTGTCCTCTTTTACTTTCTTCTTTTGTGTTAAACAGATATTTTCAAGCAAGGAATAAAACATGCATTTTAACTTAAAAAAACAATTTCAGATTAATATTAACTTAATTCCAATATTACACAGAAACTGTTCAAATATGTTTCTCTTCCTACCCCCTCCTTGGTGCTATTGTCATGTAAAGTATATTTTTAACATTATGAGCCCAACAATAAGTTTTATAATTGTTTCAGTATACGTGCTGCTGAAGTGAGCACTATAATTATTGTTTTATGCAATTGTTTTTAAAATTATTTGAGGAGAAAAGGGTATGCATCATATCAATAGAATAAAGGACAAAAACCACTTAATCATTTCAGTAGACACAGGCATTTGACAAAATTCAATGTGATAAAAGCACTCAAGAAACTATGAATACGGCTTCCATTGTGGTGGTGGTTAAAAATCTGCCTGCCAACGCAGGAGACATGGGTTCCAGCCCTGGTCCGGGAAGATCCCACATGCTGTGGAGCAACTAAGCCCATGCACCATAACTATTGAGCCTGCACTCTAGAGCCCGTGAGCCACAACTACTGAAGCTCATGTGCCTGGAGCCCACGCTCCACAACAAGAGAAGCCACCACAATGAGAAGCCTGCACACCACAACGAAGAGTAGCCCCCACTCACCGCAACTAGAGAAAGCCCGCGAACAGCAATGAAGACCAAATGCAGCCATAAATAAATAAATAAACAGAAAGAAACTATGAATACAGGGAAGCATCCTCAGCCTGATAAAGAGCAGCTATGAAAATTCATGGTTAACATGATACTGAATGGTAAATGACTGGATGATTTCTACCTAATGTCAGGAACAAGACAAGGATGTCTGTGCACATCATTTTCCTTCAACATTTTACTGAATGTTCTAGTCAGGGCAATTTAGACAGGGAAAAGATATAAAAGGCATCTGTATTGAATAAGAAGAAGTAAAACTATATCCATTCACAGATGACATGAAATTATGTATAGAAAATCTCAAGGAATCCAATAAAGCATTATTAAAACTAATAAATGAGTCCAGCAAGGTCATAGGATACAAGATCAATAAAAATCAATTGTATTTCTATGCACTTTAAATGAATAATCTAACAATGAAAATAAGAAAATTCAATTTATAACAGTGAAAGGAATAAAATTCTTAGGTGCTAATTTCACATAAACAGTGGAAGACTTGTATACTGAAAATAACAAAACATCATTGAAAGAAATTAGAGGGTCTAAATAAATGGAAAAATATCCCATGTTCATCAGAAGATGAAGAGTATTGTTAAGATGACAGTACTCCCCAAATTAATCTAATGATGCAATGGAATCCGTATCAAAACCCCAGCTGGCTTCTTTGTAGAAACTAACCGGCTGATCCTATAATTCACATAGAATTGCAAGGGACCTTGAATAGCCAAAACGAGCCTGAAAAATAAGTTGGAGGATCCATATTTCTCCCTTTAAAAACTTACTACAAAGCAATGGTAACGAAGATGGGGGAAGGGTAAAGGCATACAGGTAGATATCTAAAACAGTAGAATAGAACTGAGCATTCAGAAACTCATAGGTCCATACTCAACTAATTTTTGACAAGTGCATCAAGGCCATTCAATAGAGAAAGAGTAATTTTTTCAATACGTGATGTTGGAACAACTAGATTACCACATGTAAAAGAATAAAATTGGACCTTTACCTCATAACTTACACAAAAATTAACACAAAATGTATCAAAGACCTAAATGCTAAGAGCTAAATCTATAACACTCTTAAAAGAAAACATGGGGGTATATCTTCAGGATTTCAGATTTGGCAATACATTCTTAGACATGACATCAAAAGAATAAGCAGTAAAAGAAAATAAATTGGGCTTCATCGAAACTAAAAGCATTTGTGCTTCAAAGAACACTATCAAGAAAGTGAAAAGGCAATCTCAGAATGGAAGAAAATATTGGTAGATCATATATCTGATAAGGGGATTGTATATAGAATATGTAAATAACTCTTACAACTCAATAATAAAAAGACAAATAACCCATTTAAAAAATGGGTAAAGGATCTGAATAGACATGTTTTCCAAGGAAGATATACAAATGACTGATAAGCACATCAAAAGATACTCCACATACTTTCAAGATTCTCTCTTTGTCTTTTGGCAGTCTGATTGTGATGTGTCAAAGTGTTGTAACATTGATTATATCCTATTTGAATTTCATTGACTTCTTGGGTGTGTAGATTAATGTTTTTCATCAGATTGAGAAATTCCAACCATTATTTCTTCAAATATTTTTTCTGCCCTTTTTTCTCTTGCTTCTCCTCTGTGACTCTCATTACATATTGGTTGATATGCTGAATGGTATCCTACAAGTCTCTGAGACTCCATTCATTTTTTTTTCATTCCTTAACTTTCTCTTCTTTAGACTGAATAATCTACATTGATCTACACCACATTCAGCTGATCCTTTCTTCTGCAGCCTCAATTGTGCTGTTGAGCCCCTCTAGTAAAATTTTCATTCAGTTATTTTACTTCTCAACTCCAGAATTTCTATTTGGTTGTATGTGTGTGTGTGAATTTTTGTCAAGCTTTCATTTAACTCTTTAAATATGGTTTCACTTAGTTCTTTAAACATATTTCTAATAGCTATTTGATGTCTCTATGAATTGCACCCAATATCTGGGCTTCCTTAGGGACAGTTTCTATTGACTGCCTTTTTATCTTGGGTATAGCCACACTTTCCAGTTTATTTGCGTGTCTTATTTTTGTTGTTGTTGAAAACTGGACATTTTAGATAATATATTGTTCTGATACCACCTCCTGGGGTTGTTGTCATTTCTGGCTTCCTAGGGATTACCCTAGGTCAGTGTAGCTTAGTAGTCAGTCAGATTGCTGCTGAAACCGCACTCCTTCTTGAATGTGACTCGAACTCAGCCAAAACTCAGATTGGGACTTGAACCCATGATCCCTGACTTAGGAGAGGACTCAAACCCATTGTCTTTTAATTGAAACTGCTCACCTGGTGTCAGGATTTACTGAAGCTCAGGTTCTTTTTTCTCAATGCAGAAAGAATTCAGTGTGAGGCAAAGTGGTAGGCAAAGAGTGAGCTTATTAGCATAGGATGCTTGTGAGAGATACAAATGGGCAGGCAAGGGAGCACAGCAGCCCCAAGAACAAAGCAGGCTATGTTTTTATAATCAAAGAAAAAGTGGGGAGGGAAGAAGACCACCTTCTTCCTCATTTTTTGGTAGACATCAAGGCTTACATCATTAGTTCCTCCTTTGGTCCTATATGGTCTAAATGGGACTGTCATGGCACTATTTAAACATACGTATATTAGCAGAGGGGTGGTAACATATACTAAAATATGGTACTTCATATCAGGTTTCAGTATAATGTCCCCTTTCACCTAGTTTTTTTCCCCTTTCACCTATATTCCTGCCTTGGCCACATGCAGAAATGCTACTCTTCAAGGACCATTAACTCCCTGAATTCATGTAACAAGATTCAGAACCCATATCTATTGTCTTGCATTTTAACAATCAGGACTTGTGGCTTGAGTGTGCCTGGTGCTTGAATGTGCCTGGTCTTCCTTCAAGTAGTGTAGATTGTTGCTAGGTTACTGGATTCTTTTCTTGCATGGTCATTAGCTTACAACAGTCTTGGAAACTCCCTTAAAATCCTCTCTCTGTCTTCAATCCTCCAGTGGGATACTCAAATTAACCATTTAATTATCCTACTCTATCACTTTGAGTTGGTTAGGCTTCCATTCAGTGCAAAGGTGATCTATGTATGGGTTAGGGAATGCATTCAAAATTCAGGGAGTTAACAAGTCTGCCTGGGCTTTCACTTCTTGCTTGCACAGGGTCTAAATGTCAGTCAGATATGAACAGTAGACTGGAGTCCTCTCTGGTGTTTCCTGTGTGTGAATCTAGCCCTACCCATGTGTACAGCATTCCAAATCAGCAGGAAAAAGAGTTTTCATATCCTTATTTGAACTGTCTTATTCCCTTCATTTTAAACTTTTGGCTGGTCTCTTGCTTGCCCCAATTGTTATTACAGCCTTAGGCAGCTTCCGTGTTGGCCTTTGACTGTTTGCTACCAAGCACTATTGTTTTTAACAGAGCTGTGGACATGGGGCTTTTCCTTGGAACTCCAAATCATATCAATCCCTTCTGGCACCAGCAAGGCATAATACCATGTTGCTGAGTCGGGAAAGTGAGGATGGAACAAGTTCCAAGTTAAAATGTCACAGACCCTATTGTTCTTACGGAGGCTCAGTAGTTTTTCTTGAATAAATGTTTCTCAACTTGTCGTGTACCTTTAGTTAATTTCCAGAGTTCTGAAATGGTTGTTTCTAGTAATTCATCAGTTTTTTAGTTGCTTCTTTTGGAGAAAGGATTTGTCAAGGTCTTCTATCTGCTCTTCTGGAAACTCTTCATGAGTATAACTAAAATTTTTCTAATATTTACGTTTAAAACATAAAAAGAACAGGTAAAATTAATATTAATTTTTAAAATTTAATCCAATATATCAAATTATCATTTAAACATGTAACTTGTATAGTTTTTCCAGCTTTATTGAGATATAGTTGACATATAACATCATGTAAGTTTAAGTTGTACAATGTGATGATTGCTACAAGTATATATTGTGAAATGATTGCCACAATAAGGTTAATTAACACATTCATCACCTCATATAGTTACCATTATTTTTTGTACAGTGAGAACATCTAAGATCTCTCTTAGCAACTTTCAGGTATACAATATGGTATTGTTAACTACAGTCACCATGCTGTACATTAGGTCCATAGAGCTTATGTACCTTATAACTAGAAGCCTGTACCCTTTGACCAACATCTTCCCATTTCCCCTACTTCCCAGCCCCTGGCAACCACCAACCTACCATTTTTTTTTCTGTGAATTTGGCTTTTTTACAGTCCATATAAGTGAGATCATATAGTGTTTGTCTTTCTCTGTCTGACTTATTTTACTTAGTTAATGCCCTCAAGATTCATCCATGTTGCAAATGGCAGGATTTTCTCCTTTATTACAGCTGAATAATGTTCCACTGTACATATATCAAATTTTCCTTATTCATTTAAATTTTGAAGGACACTTAGGTTGTTTCTATGTCTTGGCTATTTTGAATAATGCTGCAATGAACATGGAGGTGCAGATATCTCTTTGAGACAGTGAATTCATTTTCTCCAGATACATACACAGAAGTTGGATTGCTGGATTATATGGTAATTCTGTTTTTAATTTTTTGAGGAACATCCATAGTGTTTTCCATAGTGGCTGCACCAACTTACATTCCCACCAACAGGGCACAAGGATTCCCTTTTCTCTACATCCTTGCCAACACTTATCTCTCTCGCTCTCTCTCTTTTTGATAACAACCATTCTAACAAGTGTAAGGTGATATCTCATTGTAGTTTTGATTCGCACTTCCATGATTAGTGACGTTGAGTACCTTTTCACGTACCTGTTGACCATGTATATCTTCTTTGGAAAAAAAAAAAGTCTATTCAGGCCCTTTTCCAATTTTTAAGGTGGATTATTTGTTTTTGTTTTTTTGCTGTTGCATTGTATGAGTTCTTATGCATTTTGGACATTAACCCCTCATCAGATATATGGCTTCAAACATTTTCTACCATTCAGGAGGTTGCCTTTTTATTTTGTTAATTTTTGTGTGTCTGGTGCAGAAGCTTTTTAGCTTGATATAGTCTTATTGGTTTATTTTTGCTTCTGTTGCTTGGTACTTTGGTGTCAAACCAAAAACTCATTGCCAAGCCATGTCAGGAAGATTTTTCCTATAATTTCGTCTAGAAGTCCTATGATTTCAGATCTTAAACTGAAGTCTTTAATCCATTCTGTGTTAACTTTTGTGTAAGAGGGGGGTTCGATTTTATTCTTTTGCATGTGAATATCCAGTTTTCACAACACCATTTATTGACGAGACTATCCTTTCCCCATGAATGTTCTTGGCTCTCTTGTCAAATATTAGTTGATCATATACATGTGGGGTTATTTCTGGGCTCTTGATTCTGTTCCCATGAGTCTCTGTGTCCATTTTTATGCCAGTACCATACTGTCGTAATTACTGTAGCTTTATTAGTATAGTTTGAAATCAGGAAGTGTGATGTCTCCAGCTTTGTTCTTCTTTCTCAGGATTGCTTTCGCTATTTGGGGTCTTTTGTGGTTCCTTATGAATTTTAGGATTGTTTTTATCTATTTCTGTGGAAAATATTATTGAAATTTTGATAGAAATTGCATCAAATCTATATGGCTTTAGGTAGTATGGACATTTTAACAATATTAATTCTTCTGATCCATAAACATGGGATATTCTTACATTTATTTGTGTTCTCTTCAATTTCTTTCATCAGTGTCTTATAGTTTTCAGTGTAGAGATCTTTTACCTCCTTGGTTAAATTTATTTCTAAGTATTTTACTTATTTATTTATTTATTTTGGCTGTGCCTCGTGGCTTGTGGGATCTTAGCCCCCCAACCAGGGATTGAACTTGCACCCTCAGCAGTGAAAGCACAGAGTCCTAACCACTGGACCACCAGGGAATTCCCAATATTTTATTGTTTTTGATGCTATTGTAAATGGGAGTGTTTTCTTTGATTATTTTTAGCTAGTTTATTGCTAGTGTATAGAAATGCAACTGATTTTTGTATGTTGACTTGGTTATATAAATATTATTAATAAAGTACATTACATTTTTTAATATACTGTCTTTGCAATCTGATATATATTTTACACTTACAGCTCATCTTAATTTGGATTAGTCACAATTTAAGTGTCTAATAGCCATATTGGCTAGTGGCTACTATACTGAGCATGCAGCTCTAACATTTGTTAGAGTAGAGAAAAGCAATTGATTTTTAATATCAATCTTATGTCTGGTCACTTTGTTAAACTCTCTTGTTATGTCTAATTTTCTGTCTTTGGATTCTTTTAGATTTTCTATACATAAAATCATATCATCTGCAAATAATAATGGACTTGTTTCAGCTGTTCCAACCGTTACACCACTTATTTTTCTTCTGTTACTGTGATGTCTAAGACAGTTATAAATAGAAGCAGTAAGAGTAGGCAACACTGTTCTGTCTGATTTTACAAGAAATATTTCTAACATTTTGCCATTAAGATAGATATCTATAACAGGTTTTTGGTAGCAACTTTTCACTAGACTAAGGTGGTTGCCTTCTATTTCTAATTTGCTTAATTTACATACACACACATTCTTGGTAGGCATTTACTTTGCTCTTTATGCTTCTTTTGACATGGTCATATGCTTTTTATAGTAATATAAAAATTATATTTAGATATTCTCTAACTTAAGCTACCTTTGCATTTCTGATAAAACTTTCATATCTATACATTTTGGTCATTGTTGTTGTTTGCAAACTTTTTTTAAAAAGGATTTTTGTATCTGTGTCCATGAAATAAATTGGGTCTCTCTCTACTCTCCTTTAATTCATTATCCACACAGAAGTTCTAGTAATCTTTGAAAAATATTAAACTGATTATTTTACTCTATATAAGGCTATCAATAATTTTAAATTTTAATTAAAAACAAATCCAAATTCATTACTATGACCTATAAGGCTTTAAAAAATCTGGCTGCATCATATGCTATTCTCCATTGCCTTAAACTTTTTTCAATACTACTCAATATTTTTCTGGAGATCCTAGCACATCAAAGCAAGAAAAAGCAATAAGTGAATTTCAAAGGAAGAAACAAACTATCATAATTGTGGATGTTAGTGTATATATGTAGAAAATGCAATATAACCTATAAATTATGAACAAGTCTGATGGATGTAAAATCATGTAAAAAAAATCAAATGTTTCTATATGCAATTAACAAATTGTTGGAAAGTTAAATTTAAAGGATGCCATTTTCATTAACATAAAAAATCAGGTAGCTGAGGGACTTCCCTGGTGGTCCAGTGGGTAAGACCCCATGCTCCCAATGCAGGGGGCCCGGGTTTGATCCCTGGTTGGGGAACTAGATCCCACATGCCCGCCGCAACTGAGTCCACATGTTGCAACTACGAGTCGCATGCTGCTGCAACTAAGACCCAGCGCAGCCTAAATAAATAAAATAAGTAAATATTTTTTAAAAATCAGGTAGCTGAGAGTAAACTTAACACAATATGTATAAAACCTCTATGGCAAAAATGATAAAAACTTTACTAAGATACATTTTGAAAAACTACGTGCCGCAACTACGACCCAGCGCAGCCTAAATAAATAAAATAAGTAAATATTTTTTAAAAATCAGGTAGCTGAGAGTAAACTTAACACAATATGTATAAAACCTCTATGGCAAAAATGATAAAAACTTTACTAAGATACATTTTGAAAAACCTAAATAAAGATATACCAAATTCACTGGGTGAAGGACTCAATATTTTTTTTAAAAACTGCCAGTTCTTTACAAATTGACCCATTAGGTTCAAAGCAGTCACAAGCAAAATCAGAATGAGACTTTTTGTGTACACTGACAAGCTGATTCTAAAAGATATATGAAACTACAAAGGGCCAAAATAGCCAAGTGACTTGAAGAAGAATAAGGTAGGGGACATGTTCTAATATTATAGTAAGTCTATAGTCATTAACACAGTATGATATTGGCACGAAGGTAAGTAAACCAATGGAACAGAATAGAGAGCCCAGAAACAGAAATCTATACGTTGGGTTCCCCAGGAAACAGACCCTGAGACTCTGAGATTTGTGGCAAGAAGTTTATTAAGGAATGTTTTGGGGCATAACATCTCTAAAAATGTAAGAGAAGCAGGGTTGGGTGGAGGTGATCTTCAGCTGATCCTCTTAGGAAATCTAGTTCTGAAGTCACCTTTCACAGTTGTCCCAGTTGAGTCCAGATATATATGTTCACACATTGACTAGCCATTAGAAGTAGGCTGACACCAGGGAAAGCATGTAAATTCAGATAAGAAGCTTCTTTTGGCTGAGGGCATTTTCTGGAGAGTGAATGAGTTATAAGCCAGCAAAGCCCAGACTTTCTGGCAGCTGGAGGAACGAGTGCCTTGGTCCTGAAGTGGGATCTGGGTAGCACTCTATCCTCTTCTACTACTCAGATCGACCTCCTTCATATAAATCCACTCCATCCAGAACAACTCTTCCAGGATTCTGGTTGTTCTCTTCTCCTGAAAAATAGAGGTAGGCTAGTGGGATGAAGTATATATAGCACCTTCCACTACAGCTGGTTCCCAGGTCACAGCTGGTACCCATGTTCTCCTTCTTCCACAACTGGCTGAAGTGTTTCAGTGCAGCTGAGTTTTATGACTCATGTTCACATTGTTCACATACCAGGTAGGAAAACAGAGATTTCACAAAGGGGAAAAGAAAGATTCTCTTCATCTTTGGCTAGCTCCTTTACTGGTCTTGGTGACTCACCTGGTGAAGTAAGTCAGACCCTCAACCCTGTGTGGTCTGAGCCCCTAGTCACTGTGTCCTTCTCAGGTCATTGCTGCTATACTTGTCCATTTACTGTCAAGACTGGAAAATAGAGTCCCAGGAGCACCAAGTGGATCATCTCAGTATCTAACATGTTATTCCTGTCTCCATCGTGTAACAGCAATCCTGCCTCCTCCTAATGGTCGGGGTCAGTATTCTGACTCACTTCTTTCCCTCTTGGCACAAGCAGCACAAAGGGAATGGGCAGCAGTTGTAGCTTAAAGTTTTATGGGACTCTTTCTGTGTCCATGTGGAAGCACTCTCCCTCTGAGAATGAAGACCTCTGGAACAACGGAGCATAGAGTTGTGGGGAAATAGAGCACAAATTCCCCTCATAACATATTTTTCCCCACCACAGGTACCTCTAATACCAATAGGTCAGCCAGCTTGTATAGCCCAAATGGCAGGGCTGTGTACACCAAAGCCTAGACCTACTACATAGCCATTTCCTGCTCTGAGCTCCATTTCTGAATAACTTCTTCTATGGCAGTGCTGTCACTGGAGGATATTCACCACTGAGCTTCTTGGTGATGCTGGTGACCCTCTCAATAGCACTTTCCTTATCACTTTGGTAAATGCAGCATCCTCCAGGACCTCCTACAACACGTAGTCAGCTGATGAGTTTTCTGGTCTTATAGAATATGTCCCCTCTAGCATGCCCACTTCTGGGTCTTTTGATTCCTTCCTCTACCATTTTCCACAGCATTTCCAGCATTTGTACTTTACATAGTGTGAATGGCATTTTTTCTAAGCTTCTAAGAGCAATTCTAGAAGCATACTAGCTTTGTCTCTCAGGGTCCTTGCCAGGATATTAAAATCCTGTGTCACAGGTGAGTGCTCCCATATTTATAAACTCTCCCTCCTCCAAGCTTCTGTTTCACCCACCCACTCACGCTGGCCTCTTTATCTAGTACCTTGAGGATCCAGGTCCATATATACTCTTTCAGCTCTTGCCAGTATCTGTTGGCAAGGTCCTGGAGGTTCTTTTTCCCACAGTCCCTTTCTTCACTTAACAGGCCTAGGACTTCCCTGGCCAGGTTAGTTGTTGGTCACCTGAGGGGAGGTGTGGGAGGGCCCTGAGTAAGGCGCATGCTGACTTGTGAAGCAGAAGTCTCAGTATCTTCAAGCATGGGGGGCAGCACTGGCCTTTTACAGGGAAGAGTAGGCTACTTCTGCATACCCAGAAGGCTCAGAGCATTCTAAGAATTCAAGATACTTGAGTGCATCAACTCAGATAGCCTTATTCCAAGTGTCAGGTCCTAACCCTTCCCACATAGGGTCCTGACCCTGGCATAGAAGACTTACTGGGGTTGAGAAGTCAACCTTTGAATTTCTACTACTCTTATAATTAAGTCCTGTGAATGTTGGCTAAGCACTCTTTCTGGACTTAGTGATTGCTTATGTATTTGCCTTATGAGTTTTCTTTACCCTGGGTATGGGCAAACTATGGCCAGGGAGGCCAAATCCAGCCTGTTTTTTGTAAATAAAGTATTATTGGAACAGTGCCATGCTTGTTCACTTACATATTTTCTATAGTGGCTTTTGCACTATAACTACAGAGTTGAAAAGCTGTGACAGGCTGAATGATCCACAAAGACGAAAATAGTTACTATCTAGCCCTATACTGAAAAAGTTTGTCAACCTTGCTTATACATTTCTTTTTTTTTTCTTCTCAGATCTTACATTTGCTTTTATACTTATTTCGTTGATTCTGTGATACATTTTTTTTCCAATTTGGGAATATGATTTTTTAAAAACATAGCAATAATCCCTGTAAAGAAATAATTATACATTGGTCAGATTATTTCCTTGGGATAACTTCCTGGAAGTGGAATTCCAGTAGAAGTGTGTACACATTTTTAAGACTTTCTGATACAAATTCCAAAAACTTTATATCACAAGATGATATTTTTTAATGTTTTCCAATTCAATAGGCAAAAAATATACCTCACTTCTAAATGAACATATCTGTTACAAGTTAAAAACCCCAAATATTTCAAAAACCTTGCTTATACTTTTCAATATGTTCTTTTCTGTGCATGCATTATATCTCAAAATTTAAAAAGAAAAAAAACTTTTCCGTTATCTACATAATCTGAGAATGTATATATTACATTCAATTATTATGCTTTCATGTTAATAATTCTTCGTTGGTATAAAAGAATTATTGCTGCAGGCTAATTCATCAGTCCAAGGAGCACCACAAGATAGCTGTCTGAGGGTCATCAAAAGTGATCTGAAAAGTTCTTTTCTGTATCTGAGACATGACCTTGGGAATAAGGCAACACTGGGGAGAGTTACCAGAGGTGACTTGTTCAAGGGAAAGGTGATATGTGTTTACCATTCGGGGGCATAATACCTTTTTAACAGTTACCATGGGAGTGTAGGCATGTAAAAGAGCAGATGGGTCACTGGAGATCTTTACCTAGACATGAGAAGATTGAATAGGTTTGTGCATGAACATATTCACTAACACACAATTCTGGTTATGTGTCTAATACAGGGGTGGATTCTTTGGGGAATGATAAAGAGGTGGTAGCTACAGCCCCCTCCTCCGTGTGTGTGTGTGTGTGTGTGTGTGTGTGTGTGTGTGTGTGTGTGTGTTTAATGAAGGGGGAGTGATATGTCATGGTAATGCATGAAGATATTTTGCAAGGGTGATGGGAAAACTGGCCTTTTTTTGTATCCTTTTTGCTGTGGTAGATCTATATTCTTTTTTTCTCCCTACTCCTCTTCCCCCTTCCCTGCTTTGTTAAAAGTATTGCCTTTTTAAGCAGCTGAGAAGGAGGGTGGGGGTAGTGTCATATTTTGAGCTGAATCACAGGGAACTCAGGCTCTTAGGCACATATGGAAGGGGTGGCATTCTGAGAGATTTAGGGATAGGATATTTCAGAGGGAGAGTTAAGAAATTCAGTGAATGGAAGCTCCTGAGAAAAGTTTTTGAGCTGGCTGGTGACAACTTTAGGTCTTCTTGGTCTCAATCAGGTTGAAGCTACCTTTTTGAGCCAACAGCTCACTTTTCCTTATTTTTGTTCTCTTTCTTATAGGGTAGAGAGTATTTTGTGGAGAAAAATAGATGATAGAACTGGAAAATATAACCGCTAGAGTGAGGTGTAGGCTTCCCAACTAGAATATTAGGAGCCATATCTGCATCTAGCGAAGGGATGGGCCCCATTCTTGGTTAACATCCTTAATATGAAGTTGCATTATGTCACTTTCATATTATTTTTCTTAAATAAGAAATGTGGCTGCTTTTGGCCAAGAATTCTGTTAATGCTGATTGTTTTGTTCATGTCTTCATGTGCCACGTAGGTTGGGACTAGATGTCTTCAGTGACCATATTTTTCCATAACTTCTGTTTTCTTAAGCCAATCCCAAGCTGGGGAAAGTTTACCAGAGAGACTTTTCAGAAAAATTAAATCAACATAAGCATAATGATTTTTTTAATTAAAGATACATGTTCTCATTTTATTCCAATGTAAAATGAATCTAGGAATAGTAATATTATATTAATTTTCAGGAGCTATAGTGGAATGTTCTGATGGTAGGGGTTCATTTTCCCTTTTAACTGATATTCGTTTTTTAAATTATTGAGGTATAATTGACATATAACATTATATTAGTTTCAGGTGCACAATGTAATGATTTGATGTTTGTATATATTGCAAAATGATCACAAGAAGTCTAGTTAACATCCATCACCATATGTTGTTACACATTTGTGTTTGTGTCATAAAACTTTTAAGATCTATTTTCTTAGCAACTTTTAAATATGCAATACAGTATTATTAACTATAGTCACCATGCCGTATGTTACATCTCCATGACCTATCTATTTTATAATTGGAAGTTTGTACCTTTTGACTCCTTCACCTATTTTGGCCTTCCCCCCACACTGTGTTTCCCCCTCCCCACCTCTCACTCCACCTTCACCTCTGGTAACCTCTAATCTGTTCTCTGTATCGATGAACTGTTTTTTAAAAAAAAAAAACATTCTACATGTGAGATCATATAGTACGTGTCTTTCTCCCATAAAAATAGCTTACTGATACAGGGAATGCTAATTGTCCCTAAATCTACTCTTTCCTACTTCCTCAGTAATAGTTCTCCTCCCCAATATTTAGCAGCTGATAGTCAGACTAAAGACTCTATTTTGCCAACTCTGTTGCAGATTGGTAAGGCCTTGTAAACAAATTTCAGGCAATGATAAGTAAGTAGAAATGTTCCTAAATGTTGAAGGTATACATTTCTATTCTCCTTCCTCCTCCTGCTGGCTGTGATGCAGATGTCATCACATCCGCTAGAGCAGGAATCCACAAAGTATGACCTGCGGGCTGGCTGGCTGTTCTAGAAACAAGGTTTTATTGGAAATCAGCCTTGCTTATTTATTTACATATTGTGTATAGCTGCTTTTGCATTACAAAGATGGAGTGATAAGTTATGACAGAGACCATATGGCCAGCAAAGCCTAAAACATCGAATATCTGGCTATTTAAGCAAAGTTTACTGACTCCTGGGCTAGAGCATGAATTGCCTTCTTGGACCACAAAGACACTGAGAAAACAATACGTTACAACTTAATGTTCTTTTATCTGGGGATTTCTTTTAATATTTAATGTTATCTATGTAGCTATTTTTAACTGATAGCTTGATGAAGGGATCATATCACTAATTATAGTTTATAATATTTTCTGTGCATCTTAGCCATGAACGTTTTATTAATATTTGATTGAACTTTTAATTGGGTTTATTATTAAAGCTAATTTAAAAGTAAATTTGGTATTAAGACCTGGAAAGTATATACATTCCAAAGTTCCATCTGGGTGATGGTTGGAGGCACAGGCATGGACAGGGTCAGTGGATGGACAATGGAGGGACATGGGCAGGGGTGAGGATGGAGTCCTGGGGGGCAGCAGAGTTTATGGGGTGGGTGTAAGAGACAGTGAAGGAGACTAAGAAAAAGAGGCCAGAGATTCAGGAAGAGAACCTGGGGTGAGCAGATCTCAGGCACCATATAAGGGGAGAGAATTGAGTTGTGTCAAGAATTGTGTTAAAAGCTGAAGAAAGGACACATTGGAGAAAGAATGAGGGAAAAATGAATTAACAAGTTAGGAAGTCTTTAATTTTCAAGGGAATGCAAATTAAAACCATAATAAGGTATGATATCACAGCCCCTAGGATGACTAAAATCAAAAAGTTAGAGAATAACAAGTCTAGTGAGACATGTAGGAACTGGAACCCTTGGCCACTGCTGAGGGAATTAAAATGGTACAGTCTGATAGTGTCTAAATGTTAAATATGGAGTTACCATATGACCATAGGACCTAGTAATTCTACTTCTAGGTATATATCCACGAGAAATGAACACATGTTCACACAAGAACCTGTTCATGAATGTTCTCACCAGTGTTATTCATAATACCCAGAAGGTGGAAATAATCCAGACGTCCATAAACTAATGAATGATGAACAAAATGTGGCATATCCATACAATGGAATATTATCTGGCAATAAAAAGCATTGAACTACTGATACACGCTGCGACATGGGTGAACCTTGAAAACATTATGCTAAAGAAAGTAGCCAGTCACAAAAGGCCATATATTATAAGATTCCATTCATATGAAAGAAAATAGAGTGACAAGAAGTAATTAATGATTGCTCAGGGCTGGTAAGGGGTGGTGGGAAGATGTGGGGTGATAGCTAAAGGGTATGGGGTTTCTTTTTGAGGTGATGAAAATGCTCTAAAATTAAGTGGTGATGATTGCACATATCTGTGAATATGCTAAAAATGACTGAATTGTGAGCTTTAAGTTGGTGAATTGTATGGTATGTGAACTATATCTCAATAAATCTGCTTTAAAAATTAGGATGTCACCAATAGCTTTTGAGGAAGCATTTTAAATAGAGTATAAATTGGTGAGGATAGAAGACTGTGGCATGTGAATGGGAGGTGTGGAGCCATGTAGGGGAAGCAGTTTTGAGAGAAGGTTATTTTAGGTTTGGGACAGTGTGAAGTCGCTTGGAGAGCAGCAGGAAAATCCTGTAAGTGTAGAGGAAGAGTAGTGACCAAGGGAGAGAAGTGATGATTGATGGGCCAAAGGAAGTTCTTAGGAGATATAGAGATGGCAAGGTGAACTTTCTGAAACCTGTTTTTTTCCAAAATGTGAGAGAAAAATCCTGGGAGCTCATTGAAAAGAGGAACGGCATCAGATTTATTTTTGTAATCTCAGTATCTAGTTAACTTAATGGTAAAGGCACATTTATTCATTCTCTAAACATTTAACAAGGGCATACTCTGTGCCAGGTACAGAGCTCATGGCTGGGGATCCAGCAGGGAGGCCTAACAGACAAATCTCTCATAGAAGTCACATTCAAGTTTGTGGGGTAAAACAGTGCATGGGTTGTGGAGGAGACAGTGTTCACTGAATATTCATGTGCTCCTCTCTTTTTCCCATCATTCCTTGCAGTGAGGTTGGAACCATGTGACTAAATCTGGCCAATGGACTGTGGGCATGCATCGCTTTCTGGTTTAGGCTGTATAGAGCCAGTGTGCAACCTCCATATCTCCTCCTCTGCTATGGTTACATTGGAAACCACATGCTCATGAAATAATACTTATCCATATTAACTGCAATATGCTCTCATATCTCCTATTTGTTTTGATTCGCCTTCTCTCCATTTCTCTTTCTGTCTCCTGCCATCTCTTCTTCCATCCCCCTGTCTCGATTTTTCTTTCAAGGGCTGGTTCCAACAGCTTAAACTGATTTCATGAGTGATTATTAGGCTCTTTGAAAAAAGTGTTGTAGATCAGCATTTTCAACATTTAATCTGTACATGAATCATAAGGGATCTTGTTAATGCAGATTCTGATTCAGTAGGTCTGAGTTAGGGCCTGAGAGTTTCTAAAAGGCTCCCAGGTGATGATGGTGCTTGTTCAAGGACCACACTTTATTTATTTATCTTTTTTTTTGTGGTATGCAGGCCCCTCACCGCCGTGGCCTCCCCCACCGCAGAGCACAGGCTCCGGACACGCAGGCCCAGCGGCCATGGCCCACGGGCCCAGCCGCTCCGCAGCATGTGGGATCCTCCCAGACCGGGGCACGAACCCGCATCCCCTGCATCGACAGGCGGACTCCCAACCACTGCACCACCAGGGAAGCCCAAGGACCACACTTTAAATAGCAAGGTTCTAGAGGGTATTCCTGAACTCTGGTAATGAAATTTCTAACAAAAATTTATTTCTCTGGAATAATGCACACATGCACATGCAACAGATTTGTATGTATGCATACAAATGTATGCATATGTATGTATATGTGTCCTCACAGTTGCTTGACAATATATCTCCTCCCAGGCACCCTCAATGATACCTTTCTTCTTAAAGACAGGATATGTTCAAACTTTTGTTTATTAACTGGTGTTTTAGTAGTGTGCCATTTCATTATATCTGTTGAGTGGGTGAACACACACAGTCATTCTTGAGAACAGTTATGAATGTCTGTGTGTGGAGGAGAGATGCTAGGGGGTTAGGATATCAAAACCCTATGAGAGATGAAGCAAGCTTCTTGTGCCTGGCGGAATTCCCACTCCCTTGCTTGGCTTCTTCCAATCTCTGTTACTCATGAGAGCTCTTTTAGGGACATCAGAACATGTAATTCCTGCTGTCTGTAAATGTCTCCTTTGGTTTTCATCTCCTAAATGAAGTTCATCTTCTTTGTGTCTGTTGACATGTGCCATAAGTCTCATCACCTTCCAGTCTCTTAAATCCTCTGCCCTTATTTGCAGGACCCTACACTTATGTATGTATTATTATCGTTGGCACGGTTGTTTTCATGACAATACATCAACATGTTTGCTAACAGTGATGAATCTTGGGGAACAACTGATACAAAAACATGAGATTTACACAGAGAAGAATTAGCTGAAAGTACATAAATCATCAACATTAATACTATTAAAGTAAGAGCTGACTGTAAGGGCCTCTGTACTGCCATAGCAGCATTTAGTGTTTTGATGGTAACCTTTACATATACACTAATTTTATGTCATTATAGGAGTAATGTTTATGAGAAAAACAAAACAATCTTTCTTCAAATATGCACCATTAAGAAATACAATAAATCCTTGAACATCCTCTAATTTAGAGTCAAAAATGCCTTACATTTCCAATCTACTCTTTTTCTTTTCTTTTTTAAAAATTTAATTGAAAAAACTGAAGTATAGTTGCTTTATAATGTTGTGTTAGTTTCTGGTGTACAGCAAAGTGATTCAGTTATATATGTGTGTGTGTGTGTGTGTGTGTATATATATATATTCTTTTCCATTATGGTTTATTACAAGATATTGAATATAGTTCCCTGTGCAATACAGTAGGACCTTGTTGTTTACCTATTTTATGTACAGTAGTTTGTATCTGCTAAACCCAGACTCCTAATTTATCCCCCACCTCCCCTTTCCCCTTTGGTAACCACAAGTTTGCTTTCTATGTCTGTGATTCTGTTTCTGTTTTGTAAATAAGTTCATTTTGTATCATATTTTGGATTCCACATATAAGTGATATCATATGATATTTGTCTTTCTCTGTCTGACTTACTTCACTTAGTATGATAATCTCTAGGTCCGTCCATGTTGTTGCAAATGGCAATATTTCATTCTTTTTAATGGCTGAGTAATAGTCCACATTATATATACATATATATACATATATATATGTATATATATACCACATCTTCTTTATCCATTCATCTGTTGGTGGACATTTAGGTTGCTTCTGTGTCTTGGCTATTGTAAATAGTGCTGCTATGAACATTGGGGTGCATGTATCTTTTTGAATTACAGTTTTCTCCAGATATTTGCCCAGGAGTGGGATTGCTGGATCATATGGTAACTCTATTTTTAGTTTTTAAAGGAACATCCATACTGTTTTCCATAGTGGCTGCACCAATTTACATTCCCACCAACAGTGTAGGAGGGTTCCCTTTTCTCTACACCTTCTCTAGTATTTATTTGTTTATTTAAAGAATTAATTATTTTTTAAATTTTATTTTATTGTTTTATTTATTTACTTTTTGGCTGTGTTGGTTCTTTGTTGCTGCATGCGGGCTTTCTCTAGGTGTGGCGAGTGGGGGCTACTCTTTGTTTTGGTGCACAGGCTTCTCATTGCAGTGGCCTCTCTTGTTGCAGAGCATGGGTTCTAGGTGTGCGGGATTCAGTAGTTGTGGCACATGGGCTCAGTAGTTGTGGCTCGCAGGCTCTAGAGCGCAGGCTCAGTACTTATGGCACGTGGGCTTAGTTGCTCCGTGGCATGTGAGATCTTCCCAGACCAGGACTTGAACCTGTGTCCCCTGCATTGGCAGGCAGATTCTTAACCACTGCACCACCAGGGAAGTCCTCTCCAGTATTTATTATTTGTAGATTTTTTAATAATGGCCATTCTGACTGATGTGAGGTTATACCTCACTGAAGTTTTGATTTGCATTTCTCTAATAATTAGCAACATTGAGCATCTTTTTGTGTGCCTGTTGACCATCTGGATGTCTTCTTTGGAGAAATGTCTATTTAGGTCTATTTAGGCCCATTTTTTGATTGGGTTATTTGGTTTTTTGTTATTGAGTTGTATGAGCTGTTTGTATATTTTGAAAATTAAGCCCTTGTTGGTCACATCATTGGCAAATATTTTCTCCCAGTCCATAGGTTGTATTTTTGTTTTGTTTATGGTTTCCTTTGCTGTGCAAAAGCTTTTAAGTTTGATCAGGTCCCATTTGTTTATTTTTGCTTTTATTTCTATTGTCTTGGGAGACTGATCTAAGAAAACATTGCTATGATTTATGTCAGAGAATGTTTTGCCTATGTTGCCTTCTATATTTTTCTGTTTTTCCTAATCTCTTATGTGTCTGCTGGCAAAAATGTGAGGAGAACAGCACATGAGCATTTTACATGGACCCTTGGTTCTGAGCAAAGTTGGCTTCCCCATGCACTAATCTCTGTGCTTTAGCCCACAGAGACCAGCATTAGGCATGGCTTTGAATTCTGATAATGACATATTTCAGCTGATTTGTCAACCAGAACTGTTTGTCAGTGGCCAGCCTCTTTAAGTGGCATAAGGAATCCAGTAAAACAGAACCTTAAATCAGAATTCTAATGATTCATAAAACATAAAACAAACCTTAAATCTAAAGGGTACTTGAGTACCATCTTTTGGCCATGAGGCCACATACTACAAACTAAGGCAAAAACTGAAAACCTGGAGCGGCCTGATGTATGAGAATAGGAAAGTTGTCCACAGCCCCAAATAAATGGCAGACCACACAATTCTGCCTCCAGAATGGTTAATAATGGTGTGTGGAGGCTCTTCTCCAAAGATGGCCTTCCAATGAGGCATGCCTCCCTTGACAGACTTTCTGGCAGGTGGGTGTGCCAACAGATGGGTGTTCAGACACACAGGTGTTCAGATGTTACTGGCAAACTTGGATCTACACGCCCTACATGTAGCAAAGCCAATCTACTGACATTGGTTGTAGTGAAGGAAAGTAAAGTGCTTATTGCAAGGCACCAAGCAAAGACAACAGACAGTTCTTGCTCAAAAGACCAGAACTCCCTAATGGCATACAGGGAAGTATTTTTAAAGGCAGCACTAGGGGTGTGGGTTTCAGGGTGTATGATCAGCTCATGGACACTCTTCTGACTGGTTGGTGGTGAGGTAACAGGGTGAAGTTTCAAGAATCTGAATCATCAACTTCTGGTCCCAATGAGTTCAGAGTCTATGTACTTGTGGTCAGCAGTTTCCATCTGGTGGGAATCTGGTTTCTGTAAAAACAACTTAGGAATGTGCATCAGACATTATTATCTATGTCCTTCAGAGAGAAATGGAAGGTCTGGTGACTCTGCTATATGGCTGATCTATTGTTTAAATTTTTACCAGTTTCCCTGCCTGACAGCTATTCTTTGTTTCTACATGTTCACATTTTCCTAATCATTAACTCTTGAGCCAGCTTTTGAGACTCAGGGGAGCCTGAAGCAAAGCCTTTTACTTAAGAGAGAGGGAGCACAGGGTGGTAGGCTTGTATACCTGAGAGGGTCCCAAAGAGTCCTGCTTGGTATAACAGACAGACAGATGTTCAGACTGATTTCAACAGATTGACAGATGTTCTGACAGACAAGTGTTTGGACACATGGACATTCAGACACACGATTATCAGACACATGGACAGGGGTTCAGACAGACGTTTGAACAGACTGACATTCAGAAAAATGAACAGATGTTCAGACAGATGGTTGGTTGGACAGATGTTCAGACAGAGAGCCATTTTTGCAGATAAGCATGCAGACAGATGGATGTTTGCACAGACAGACTGATGTTCGGACAGTGGGTGTTCAGACAGATGGACATAAGAAAGATAGACATTCCAACAGATGGACATTGGAACAGATTGATACACATTCAGACAGATGGGCATTCTGACAGATGGGTGTTCTGACACACAGATATTCTGAGATGGACTTTCTGAAAAATGGATATTCTGATAGATTCACATTTAGACAGATTAATATTCAGAAAGACATTCTTACAGATGGACATTCAAACACATGGACAGACATTCTGACAGAGAAACTTTCTGGCAGACAGACTTTCTGACAGATGGGCATGTGGACAGATGGGTGTTCAGACAGACCAGTGTTCAGATGGATGGATGTCCCCACTAACTCACAGTTAGGCAGATGAACAGATATTCACAGAGAGGGAAGTTCAGACAAACAATTCTTCTGACAGACATTTCAGCAGACAGGTGTGCTGACAGATGTTTGGTGGCAACCCTGGATGAAGTGAGTCTATCCGTGCCATTTTTTCCAATACCATTTGCTCACTCAATGTCTCTGTATCACATTTTGGTAATTCTTGCAATATTTCAAACTTTTTCATTATCATTTAATTTGTTATGGTGATCTGTGATCAGTGATCTTTGATATTACTATTGTAATTGTTTTGGGGTGCCAAGAATGGCACCCGTACAAGATGGTGAACTTAATTAATAAATGTGTGTGTTCTGATTGCTTCACTGACAGGCTGCTCCCCCATCTCTTTCCCTCTCCTTGGGCCTTTCTCTACCTTAAGACACAACAATATTTAAATTAGGTCAATCTAGAGGCCTACAATGACCTCTAAATATTCAAGTGAAAGGAAGAATCACATGTGTCTCACTTTAAATCAAAAGCTAGAAATGATTAAACTTAGGGAGGAAGGCGTATCAAAAGCCCAGATAGGCCAAAATCTAGGCCTCTTATGCCAAACAATTAGCCAAGTAGTGAATGCAAAGGAAAAGTTCTTGAAGGAAAGTAAAAATGCTACTCCTTTGAACACATGAATGATAAGAAAGTGAAACAACCTTATTGCTGATATGAAAAAAGTGTTAGTGGTCTGGATAGAAGATCAAACCAGCCACAACATTGCCTTAAGCCAAAGCCTAGTCCAGAGCAAGGTCCTAACTCTCTTCAATTCTATGAGGGCTTTGAGTAGTGAGGAAGCTACAGAAGAAAAGTTTGAAGTTAGCAGAGGTTGGTTCATGAGTTTAAGGAAAGAAGCTGTCTCTACAACATCAAAGTACAGGGGCTGATGTAGAAGATACAGCAAGTAATCTAGGACATCTAGCTAAGATAATTAATGAAGGTGGCTATATCAAACAACAGATTTTTAATATAGCCTCATATTGGAAGACGATGTCATCTAGGACTTTCATAGCTAGAAAGGAGAAGTCAATGCCTGGCTTTAAATCTTCAAAGGACAGGCTGACTCTCTTGTTAGTATTTAATGCAGCTGGTGATTTGAAGTTGAAGCCAGTGCTCATTTACCATTCTGAAAATCCTAGGGACCTTAGGAATTATGCTAAATCTACTCTGCTTGTGTTCTATAAATGAAACAACAAAGCCTGGATGACAGCGCATCTGTTTTCAAAATGGTTTACTGAATATTCTAAGCCCACTGTTTAGATCTTCCACTCAGAAAAAAAGATTCCTTTCAAAATATTACTGCTCACTGGCAATGCACCTGATTATCCAAGAGCTCTGATGGAGATGTACAACAAGATTAATGTTTTCATGCCTGCATCCGTTCTGGGTCAAAGAGTAATTTTGACTTTCAAGTCTTCTTATTTAAGAAATACATTTTGGAAATTCCCTGGTGGTCAGTGGTTAGGACTCCATGCTCTCATTGCCAAGGGTCTGGGTTCAGTCCCTTGTTGGGGAACTAAAATCCCACAAGACACGCAATGCAGCAAAAAAAAAAAAAAAAAAAAGGAAAGAAAGAAACACATTTTGTAAGGCTATAGATGCCATCGGTAGTGATTCCTCCGATGGATCTTGGCAAAGTAAATTTAAGAACATTCGTGATTCATGGGAAGAGGTCAAAATATAAACATTAACAGGAATTTGGAAGAAGCTGATTCTAACCCTCGTGGACGACTTTTTGAGAGGTTCAAGACTTCAGTGGAAGAAGTAACTGCAGATGTGGTGGAAATAGCAAGAAAACAAGCACTAGAAGTGGAGCCTGAAGATGTGATTGAATCGCTGCAATCTCATGATAAAACTTTAATGGAGGAGTTGTTTCATATGGGTGAGCAAGAAAAGTGGTTTCTTGAGATAGAATCTACTCGTAGTAAAGATGCTATGAAGATTGTTGAAATGAAAACAAAGGATTAAGAATATTTCATAAACTTAGTTGATAAAGCAGTGGCAGGGTTTAGAGGATTGACTACAATTTTGAAAGAAGTTCTACTCTTGGTAAAATGCTACCAAAGAGCATCGTATGTTACAGAGAAATTGTTCATGAAAGGAAGTCAATCGATGCCACAAACTTCATTGTTGTCTTATTTTAAGAAATTGCCACAGCCACCCCAGTCACCTTCAGCAACCACCATGCTGATCAGTCAGCAGCCATCAACAGTGAGGCAAGACCCTCCACCAGCACAAAGATTACAACTAACTTGCTGAAGGCGCAGATGATGGTTAGCAATTTTTAGCAAGAAACTACATTTAAATTAAGGTATATACATTATTTTTTAGACATAATTCTATTACACATTTAATATACTACAGTACAATGTGAATGTAATTTTATATGCACAGGAAAACCAAAAACTTCATGTGACTCTCCTGCGTTGTCTGCTTTATTGTGGTGGCCTGGAACTGAACCTACAATGTCTCCACAGTATGCTTGTATTCAGACACAAAGACCTACGTTGAGGCATATGAATGTTCCAAAGGGTGGACAGACATACTAACAGATGGCTGTTCTGACACATGGATGATCAGACAGAAGGACAAACCTCAGATGACTGGATGTTTGGACAGATGGACAGAAGATGTTCTGCCAGATAGATGTTCTGCCAGAAAGGCAAAATTACAACTATTTACAGAGAATCTATTGATGAGAATTACCTAAAGACTAGCCAAAAAGATACTCCATAACAAAATACATAAAGAAGGAACCACAATGAGATGGGCAGGAGGGGTGGAGACAAGGTATGGTCAAGATCCACAACCAACAAACTGGAAGATAATCATAATTGCAGAGGGTCTCTCAAAGGAGTGAGGGGTCCAAGCCCCACATTAGGCTCTTTAGCCTAGGGGTCCTACACCAGGATGATGAGCCCCAGAATGCCTAACATGGAAGGCCAGTGGGGCTTGTGTAAGGGAGAGTTGGAGGGCTGTAGGAAACAGAGACTCTGTTCTTATACAGCGCATGAAAAATCTCACATGATTCAAGACCCAGTGTGGGGGCAGTAATTTGAAAGGAGATTGTGTTAAATCCACTTGTTGATCTTTGAGAGCCTCCTGGAGAGGCAAGAGGCAACTGGGACTCCCTCGGGGGACACAGACACAGGTGAGAGCCATTTATGGAAGCTCGTTCTACCATGAGGACACTGGTGCAGGCAAGCCCCATTTGGAGTCCTCCCTCAGGCCTATTAGTGCTGGGAGCTTACCTGTCCACCAACTGGTTGGCACCAGTCCCAGGACTCCCCAGGCTCAGAATTCAGCCATGAGGGACACAGCCCTGCTCACCAGTGGGCCAGCACCAGTCCTGGGCCTTGTCCCCCAAGGCTCACAGCCAGCTGCTGGGACCCAGCCCCATTCACCAGTGGGTCACCACAGCTCCAGGTCCCCCAGGCCATGCAGCCAGCCACACTGAACTGATGCCACCCATCAGCAAGCCAGCAGCCTCCACACAAAGCAGGGCCTAATAGCCAAGTAAGCCCAGGGGCTAGCCCTGCCTACCAGCATGCCCACAGTAGTCAGCCCCATTACAATAGAAGGGCCCACGCAGCCCACATAGGGGGCACCCCTAGAGCATATAGCTCTGATGTCCAGAAGGAAGGGTGCTGCTGGACCCCATAGGACGTCTCCTACATAAGGTCACTTCTTCAAGATTGGGAAACATAACTGAACTGCCTAATACACAGAAATAAACACAGAGAATTAGGCAAAATGAGGAGATAGAGAAATGTGTTGTAAACAAAGGAACAAGACTAAACTCCAGAAGAAGAACTAAGTGAGGTGGAGATAAGCCGTCTACCCAATAAAGAGTTCAAGGAAATAATCATAAAGATGCTTAATGAACTTAGGAGAAGAATGGTGAAAATTCTCACACAGTGAGAATTTAACAAAGAGTTAGAAAATATAAAGAAGAACCAAATGGAGCTGAATAATACAATAATCAATAAAAAAAAATACGCTAGAAGGAAGCAACAATAGATTAGATGATACAGAAGAATGGAGCAGTGAACTGGAAGTCAGAATAGTGGAAATCAACCAAGCTGAACAGAAAAAAAGAATTAAAAAAAATGAGGATAGTTTAAGAGACCTCTGAAACAGTGTCACATGTACTAACATTCACATGATAGGGGTCTTAGAAGGAGAAGAGAGAGAGAAAGGGACTGATAACATATTTGAAGACAAAATAGCTGAAAACTTCCCTAACCTTGGAAAGACAACAGACATCCAGGTCCAGGAAGCACAGAGTTGCAAACAAGATGAACCCAAAGAGAGCCACACCAAGATACACTGTAATTAACATGGCAAAAATTAAAGATGAAGAGAGAATCAAGAAAATCAACTAGTTATCTACAAGGGAACTCCTGTAAGACCACAAGCTGACTTTTCAGCAGAAACTTTGCAGGGCAGAAAGGAGTGGCATGATATATTTAAGGTGATGAAAGGAAAAAACCTGTAACCAAGAATACTCTATTTGGCAAGGCTATCATTTAGATTTGAAGGAAAGATAAAGCATATTACAGATAAGTAAAAGCTAAAAGAATTCAGCACCACTAAACTGATTGATAAGAATTGTTAAAGGGATTTCTCTAAGTGGAAAAGTAAAGACCACAACTAGAAATATTAAAATTATAAAAGGAAAAACCTCATTGGTAAAGGCAATATACAGTAAAGGTGTAGATCAACTACTTATAAAGCTAGTAGAAAGGTTAAAAGACAAAAGTAGTAAAATCATCTATACCCATAATAAGTAGTTAAGGGATACACAAAACAAAATGATGTAAAATATGATGTAGAAAACAGTACATATGGATGAGGGGAGTAAAAATTCAGCATTGTTAAGTGTGTTCGAATTTAAGAGATTTTAAGCTTAAAATAATCATATATATACATATATATATATGTATATATATATATAGGTTGCTACATATAAACCTCATGGTAACCACAAACCAAGAATCTATAATAGATACACACACACAAAAGAGAAAGGAATCCAAACATAACACCAAAGATAGTCATCAAATCACAAGGGAAATGAGGAAAAGAAGAAATAAATGAAAAAGAACTACAAAACAACCCCCAAACAATTAAAATGGCATTAAGTATATACCTATCAATAACTACTTTAAATGTAAATGAACTTTTTGCTCCAATCAAAAGACATAGAGCAGCTTGAATGGATAAAAAACAAGACCCATAAATATGCTTCCTACAAGACATTGACTTCAGATCTAAAGTCACACATAGACTAAAAGTGGGAGGATGGAAAAGAGTATTCCTTGCAAATGGAAATGAAAAGAAAGCTGTTTTAGCAATATTTATATAATAAAAATAGAGTTTAGAACAAAGACTGTAATCAGAGACAAAGAAATTATAAAGATCAGAGCAGAAATAAATGAAACAGAGACTAAAAAACCAGAACAAAACAAAACAAAAGATCAATGAAATGAGAGCTGGTTCTTCAAAAAGATACGCAAAATTGATAAACCTTTAGCCAGACTCATCAAGAAAAAAAGAGAGAGGACTCAAATTAATAAAATCAGAAATAGAAAAGAAGTTAAAACTGAAACCACAGAAATATGAAGGATCATAATTAACTGCTATGAAAAACTATATGCCAATAAAACGGAAAACCTAGAAGAAATGGACAAATTACCAAAATGTACAATCTGAAACAGAAAGAAATAGAAAATGTGAACAGACAAATTACCAGTAATGAAATTGAATAAAGAAAAAATTTAAAAACTCCCAACAGGGACTTCCCCGGTGGTGCAGTGGTTAAGAATCCACCTGCCATTGCAGGGGACACAGATTTGAGCCCTGGTCCGGGAAGATCCCACATGCCGCAGGGCAACTAAACCTGTGTTCCACAACTACTGAGCCTATGCTCTAGAGCCCGGGAACCACAACTACTGAGCCCACGTACCACAACTACTGAAGCCCATGTGCCTAGAGCCCATGCTCTGCAACAAGAGAAGCCACTGCAATGAGAAGCCCATGCACTGCAATGAAGAGTAGCTCCTGCTCATCACAACTAGAGAAAGCCCGCATGAACCAACGAAGACCCAACACACCAAAAATAAATAAATAATTTTATTAAAAAAAAAAAAACCATTGTAAAGCAATTATACCCCAATAAAGATGTTAAGAAAAAAAAAAAAAACAAAAACAAAAAACTCCCAACAAACAAAATTCTAGGACTGGACAGCTTCACAGGTGAATTCTATGAAATATTTAGAGAAGAGTTAACACCAATCCTCTCAAACTATTCCAAAAAACTGCAGAGAAAGGAATTCTTCCAAACCTGTTCTATGAGACCAGCATCACCCTGATACCAAAACAAAAAAAGGTATCACACACAAAAAAGAAAATTAGAGGCCAGTATCACTGATAAACATAGATGCAAAAATACTCAAAAAATATTAGCAAACTGAATCCAACAATACATCAGATGGATTATACGCCATAATCAAGTGGGATTTATCCCAGGGATACAAGGATTTTTCAACATCCACAAATCAATGTGATGTACCACATTAACAAACTGAAGAATAAAGAACTCATGATCATCTCAATAGATGCAGGTATAGCTTTTGACAAAATTCAAAATCTGTATATTATAAAAATTCCCCTCAAAGTGGGTATAGAGGGAACATAATTCAACATAATAAAGGCCATACTTAAAAATTATGTATTATATAACATAATACTCAATGGTGAAAAACTGGAAGCATTTCCTCTAAGGTCAGGAACAAGACAAGGATGTCCACTCACACCACCTTTATTCAACATAGTTTTGGAAGTCCTAGCCACAGCAATCAGAGAAGAAAAAGAAATAAAAGGAATACAAAAGGGAAAGGAAGAAGTAAAACTGTCACTGTTTGCAGATGACATGATACTAAACATAGAAAATCCTAAAGAAGGCAGCAGAAAACTACTAGAGCTTATCAATGAATTCGGTAAAGTTGTAGGATACAAAATTAACATACAGAAATCTCTTGCATTCTTATCCACTAACAATGAAAGATCAGAAAGAGAAATTAAAGAAACAATCCTATTTACCATTGCATCAAAAAGAATAAAATACCTAGGAATAAACCTACCTCAGGAAGCAAAATACCTGCACTCAGAAAACTATAAGATGAAAGGAATCAGAGATGACACAAACAGATGGAGAGATATATCATGTTTTTGGATTGCAAGAATCAACATTGTGAAAATGACTATACTACCCAACGCAATCTACAGATTCAATGCGATACCTATCAAATTATTAACAGCATTTTTTACAGAATTAGAACAAAAAATTTTACAATTTTTAATACAAACACAAAAGACCCTGAATAGCCAAAGCAATCTTGAGAAAGAAAAACGGAGCTGGAGGAATCAGACTCCCTGACTTCAGACTATACTACAAAGCTACAGTAATCAAGACAATATGGTACCAGCACAAAAACAGAAATATAGATCAATGGAACAGGATAGAAAGTCCAGAGATAAACCCACACGCCTATGGTCAACTAATCTATGACAAAGGAGGCAAGGATATACAATGGAGAAAAGACTGCCTCTTCAATAAGTGGTGCTGGGAAAACTGGACAGCTACATGTAAAAGAATGGAATTAGAACATTTTCTCACACCATACACAAAAATAAACTCAAAATGGATTAGAGACCTAAATGTAAGGCTATAAAACTCTTAGAGGAAAACATAGGCAGAACACTCTCTGACGTAAATTGCAGCAATATCTTTCTTGATCCACCTCCTAGAGTAGTGAAAATAAAAACAAAAATAAACAAATGGGACCTAATGAAACTTAAAAGCTTTAGCACAGCAAAGGAAGCCATAAACAAAATGAAAAGATAACCCACAGAATGGGAGAAAATATTTGCTAATGAAGTGACTGACAAGGGATTAATCTCCAAAATATACAAACAGCTCATGCAGGTCTACGTCAAGAAAACAAACAACCCAATCAAAAAATGGGCAGGGGCTTCCCTGGTGGCGCAGTGGTTGAGAGTCCACCTGCTGATGCAGGGGACACGGGTTCGTGCCCCGGTCCGGGAAGATCCCACATGCCGTGGAGCAGCTGAGCCTGTGAGCCATGGCCGCTGAGCCTGCGCATCCAGAGCCTGTGCTCCGCAACAGGAGAGGCCACAACAGTGAGAGGCCCGTGTACCGCAAAAAAAAAAAAAAAAAAAAAAAAGTGCAGAAGATGTAAATAGACATTTCTCCAAAGAAGACATACAGATGGCCAAAAACCACATGAAAAGATGTTCAACATCACTAATTATAAGAGAAATGCAAGTCAAAACTACAATGAGGAACTAATGAGAACCTGCAGTAAAGCACAGGGAACTCTACACTTCTACTGTGTACAGTAAAACTAACACAACATTGTAAAACAACTATACTCCAATAAAAAAAAAAAAGCTACAATGAGGTGTCATCTCACACCAGTCAGAATGGCCATCAAAAAATCTACAAACAACAAATGCTGGAGAGGGTGTGGAGAAAAGGGAACCCTCCTACACTGTTGGTGGGAATGTAAAGTGGTACAACCATTATGGAGAGCAGTATGGAGGTGACTTAAAAAACTAAATATAGAACTACCATATGATCCAGCAATCCCACCCCTGGGTATACATCTGGAGAAAACCATAATTTGAAACGTTACATGCACCCCAATATTCATTGTAGCACTATTTACAATAGCCAGAACATGGAAGCAATCTAAATGTCCATTGACAGAGGAGTGCATAAGAAGATAGAGTATACATATACAATGGAATATTACTCAGCCATAAAAAAGAATGAAATAATGTCTTTTGCAGCAACATGGATGGACTTAGAGATTGTCATACTGAGTGAAGTAAGTCAGAGAGAGAAAGACAAATATCATATGGTAGTGTTTATATGTTGAATCTAAAAAATGGTACAAAGGAACTTATTTACAAAACAGAAATAGAGTCACAGATGTAGAAAACAAACTTATGGTTACCAGGGGGCAATGGGGGAGGGGACAAATTGGGAAATTGGGATTGACATATACATACTACTATATATAAAATAGATAACTAATAAGGACCTACTATATAGCACAGAGAACTCTACTCAGTACTCTGTTATGACCTATATGGGAAAAAAATCTAAAAAAGAGCAGATATATGTATAACTGATTCACTTTGCTGTACAGCAGAAACTAACACATTTTACATCAACTATACTCCAATAAAAATTTTAAAAACAAACAAATTAACAAAAAAAAAGTTTCTTGTTGGAGAACATTCCAAGGACAGGTGATATTATATGCATAGGTCCTGAAGTGGTATGAAGATGATCTGTTCAATGTATAGAAAGAAACCTAGAGGCAAAGGGCAATGAGGATTTAAAAAATATTATAGTTATGTCTTATTTTTTCCCTGAATTCTGTTAAAAAATGGACAAATAAATTCTTTCCCCAAGTTCAATGGTTGTTTTGGGGGTTCACCATATATAAAGGTTCATGATGACAACCTTCTTCCTCTGAGCTATTATACATGAATTTTTAAAAAATAATTAAAATTGACAGCATTTGTCTCAGTTCAAAAGTAAAATACTTCAGTTCCAACAATAACAAGAATAAATTAATCAATAGAAGCATATCCAGAGAAGACACTGATGACCAAATTAGACAAGAGCCTTATACATCAGTTATAAATATACTATTTCCTTTGTACAGGATAGAGGAAATTATGAGCGTAGGTCAGCTGCTCCTGAGACACATCCTAAAATCTAGGGCATCTTGACTCCCCTGACTGGTTTCTGGGGGAATGTGGGGTAAGAGGTGCCCTTGACTTCTGGGTCATCATGCCAACAGGGCATCATGGTATTCCACTGAGGCTCCTGGAGACTTCCATGCCCTCAAACAGTGTGAAGTTGTTGCTAGCATCCTGTGGCAGATGGGGAACAGGGAGAGGGGGAATGAGGGTTAGGGTCATTCCATCCCAGGAAGCTCCCTGCCCATAGATGAAAACCCCAGTCGCAGCCCCCAGAGCCCTTGGTGAGCCTGGGTCTGCTTCTTCTGTCTGCTCTCTGGAGGAGAGCCACTGAATGTCTTGGCATCCTTGGGGGATCTGGAGCTCTTGGGCATCTACCTCAGGGCACAATGGCTCCCTTCAGCACCAAGAGTTAGTCCCATGGGGAAGGGCCACTGAGCCCAGGTTGGAGTGCTACAACCACATCTTGGTATGCCAGTGACTACACTTTCCTAAGTGGCCTATCAACGTGTCCTTGGCACACACCCAAGGGACCTGGCAGAGCCCCACCAGTCACCTGGGATTTCCCAAACAAGCCCAAAGATCTCGACCTCCTCGAAGGATTTTTCACCTTCAGGATTAGTGAATGGAACCCTATAGTTGGCCACACATTCAAGTGAAGTTCTCACAAAGCTCATAATCTCCCCTGGAAAGCAATATTGGACAAGTGATGCAATTCTCATATATTTTTTGCCTTATATGCTTTATTGTTAGAAAAGTGAAAATAAAGTGACATGTTTGTGTGTGTGCATGTGTGTGTGTGTGTGTGTGTGAATGACAGTAAAAGTTAAGAGGAAGACTTGTGAAAGTGGGATCGACACAGAGGAGAAGTGTTTTCTTTTTGACAAATACCTCCTAGGACATGTGCAGAAAGCAATGAAAGAGACACAGAGATAATAACATGTTATTATGTTATGTTATGATGGTCAAAGAAACTGTGAAGGAAGAAGCACCTGCTGCAACTTTGCCAAGAGGGACAGGAGGTCCAGTAATGCTCAATCAAAGGATGATGATGCCTGTAAAAATTAATAAACAGGGGAATTCCCTAATGGTCCAGTGGTAAAGAAATTGCCTTGCAATGCAGGGGACGTGGGTTTGATCCCTGGTTGAGGAACTGGGACCCAGACGCTGCGTGGCAACTAAGCCCGCATGCCACAACTTCTGAGCTCATGCACCTCAACAAGAGCCAGCGTGCCGCAAACTACGGAGACCACATTCCCTGGAGCCCATGCACAACTAGACAGAGAAAACCCGCACACCACAACTAGAGAGAAACCCGCGCACCACAACGAAGAGCCCGCACACTGCAACGAAAGATCCCACGTGCCCCAAGCAAAGATTCCACATGCCGCAACTAAGACCCGACGTAGCCAAAAAAAAAATAAATCTTAAAAAAAATTAATAAACAGAAACCTCAACTAAAATAGAGCCAGGAGGCCAGAAGGGGGAGCTCTCACACTCTACAACCATAGTGGAACCCCAAAGGAAGACTTCCTCCTCTTGTCTAGCAAGAGCTCAGCCAACGAACGATTGTCACAATTCAGTCAATAAGAAGTCACTATACTCTTAATTCTCAATTCCTCCAAGGAACTCTTTGTTTACTAAAACCCTCCCAACTTCCTTTTCCCCTCTCTCCTTATGTGAAAGACTTGCATGTGGCTTGCCATGGTTGCAGACGCCAAATTGCAGTTCTTTGATGATCATGAGTAAACCCATTTTTGCTGGAGAAATAACTTGCAGTCTATTTAAGGTCAATATTTTTGGCCCCCACAGGGACCCAGAGAAGACCCCCAACAACTGGAAGGTGGGCAAGCAAACAAGTGTGATACCAACCCTAACCTCATTGATGCTTGCTGGGACTCTGGGGTTTGAGGGTAAGTCTTTCTCCTGGATCTGAGCTTCTGCCCTCTTTGCTTTGAGGATCTCCAGGTTTTATTCAGGATCTATATTAAGGCTTTGTCCTTTCTGATTAAAGCCTTGTTTATTTGGCACATTGACCCGGCTCTTGAAATCAGGCTGCTCCAACTGGAATGCCCTTGCCTTCAGCCTGATTCCCATTGGAACAGGGGCTCTTCTGTTGGATCTATGCTGTTAAGCATTCGGCCTGAGTCTTTCAGAACTAGGCCGTGCCCTTGGAACTGGCTGGTGTTAGGCCTGCAGGCTGTTTTAGCTGTTAGGGTTTTTTGTAATTTATCCTTCTATTCTAGAGAAAGACCTCTGGGAAATAGGATCCCAGTTATCTAAACATTTTGAAGGAGCATTTCCCCCCCATCCCTCAACCACAGGGACCCTGGCTGATTTTATGTTTAAAATCTGTGGTCCTTCCTCATGTGCATTTCTACGTGGACCTGAGGCAGGAGATAGATGAGCCCCAGGCCAGACATTTACAACTAGCCTCCTGTACATATTTCTTGAGGCAGGGTATAGATGGGCTCCAGATTAGACATTTACAGCCAGCCTCCTGTTTATACTTCAAGATAGAAATAACAACAGGAATAGGCTAAGCACTGCCTGGGCAAAAGATCAAGAGGTCACATATTTCTCATCCTTGGGATCAGGGAGATCTTGACCGCACATGCGCAGATAGGATCCTTGGGGGTCAAAAAGGGAGGGGACACCAGACTATACTAAGTTTTACTAACATCCCAAAGGTCCTTGTGCTAAAATCCATCTTGGCTAAAGTATGCGTGTGCACATAGGGGCGGGCCCTGAGTCAAAGGACAAAGCAGGATGACTGGCCAGAGAAAAACAAAGACCTGGAAGACTGCCCCCTTAAAAATGATTTAAACTTCCCAGAGGCGTGACTTTTCTCTGAAATCAACCTTGCCTCTGTCGGCATGTACTCTGCTTTTCTAATATACGCCTACTTTCCTCTCTACCTTCTGTCTCCTTGTCAAAATTTTTTTCAAGGCAGACAAGAAATGGGGCTCAGAATTTATCCACTGGCCCTCATGGTCTAGTGGTTAAGATTTGGCACTCTCACCGCCGCAATCAGGGTTCAATCATGGTCTTGCTTCCAGCTGCTACTCACTGCACTCTGAAATTAGACTAACCTAACCAAAGGCAGTTACGGGAAACCTTTGAAATCCCCAAACTTACCTTTCTTAAAACTCAATTGGACAACCTTACCTATAAAACTTCTAAAACTGAACAAAACACTTATTTTTATTGGTATTTTGAGGTTTCCAAATGTTATCAGGAGCCTAAAATTGCCTCTCTGCAAAATAAGATTTTAAGATTAATTGAGGCAAACAAATGATTTAAGAAGGATAAAATAGCTTCTGAAGCCTCACATTCTTCTTCTGCAGCCTCTTTGTCTCAGGCTCTGCCTTTAGCACCATCTTGTTCCCTTCCTCTGGGACCCTGTGCTCAGGCCCTGCCTTCAGGGCCATCTTTTTCCTTCCCCTTTATACTGCCTATTCCTCCTCTGTACCCTCAGTTCCTCCACACTAATTCTCTCGCTGAACTTCCCTTTTCCCCTGAAAATCTCCTCACCCCATTTTCCTCTGAATCTATCAGAACCTGTCCCTTTAGAATTTAGCTTTCTGAGGATCCAGAGGTTAAACCCTTAATTTTAAATATTCCTTGGGCTAAAACTGAACTGCGATCCATAGTTAAAGAGTTTCCCAAAGTAACCAAAGATCCTCACAGATTTGCTGAGGAATTTAATATAACAATCTTACTAATCTTGTTCTCTGACTTACATCAGCTAGGTCATATGCTTGTTGGTGAAGGCCACGCCCAGCACTGGATGAAAATTGCTGACTGGGAAAGTCCTGAAAGGTCTCTAGAATTACAACAAGGAAAGCAACCTGCTAACTTATATGGTCAGGCCAAGGCAATTGCTAGGTGACTTCATCGGGCAATTTCTAGGGCTTTTCCAAAGCCTACTGATTGGAATAAAATTCAGGCTTACACACAAAAAGCTGATGAATCTGTTCATAGCTATTACAATCAACTTCAGATTATTTTAAAGAAAATTCTGGTCTTCCTTCAGATGTTGATCCCACCCAGGTAGATTTAACTCTATTTATTAATGGTCTGAACCAGGGTCTTTCCTTTCTAGTAAAAAAGAACAGGATGGAATGGGAAATGATGTCCACTCCAGATTTAGTTAATCTTACAAACCAGCTCTCTCACACTCTAGATGAGTCACCTAAAAGGAAAACTGCCAAAATTCTTAATCTTAAACTTCAGCAAATAAAGTTCCCTAAATGAAACAAAAACCTCCTAGTTTCTGCTATTAGAGCAAAGAGCCAGGGCATTGGAAAAGAGATTGTTACAGATTCAAGCCCTTCAGTCACCATCAGCCCTCTAACCAGGCTTTCCAACTTCCTCCCAATTCCCAGTAGTGGGGCTCCAAGGAACTACAGGGGCTCTTCCCAATTCTCCCTCTTAATCAGCTTGGAGAAACATTCCTTCAGATTTGGGATGGATCTCTTCTCATCCTAATTCACACTGCAGCCACACTCTTGGTGCTCAACCCCACTACTGTAAAGCAGCCCCTGCCTCGGAGTACTAATACAGTTCCAATAGTGGGGATCTCTAATAACCTCAAGAGGTTCCTGCCTGTGAACTGATTCCCTTTTGTTTAGGCCCTTTGAGAAACACATACTCTTTTCTCCTTAGTTCCTCTGCCGCTATCCATTTATATTAGGCTGAGACTTCTTACAGAAGCATCATGCTAAAATTTCTTTCCCCTGAAAGGGGAAAATAATTTTGGAATTAGACAGTAGTTATCAAAGCAGCCAACCAGATGAATTAAATGACTTTGACATCTTTTATCAGCTCTGTCTCTGAGCTGATTCTGGAAACACTGATCATTTGTCCCTATTGAATCAACAACCACCCCCCTTATAGGCAAAATCTCCAACTGATATTGGCAAAATTCACAGTGCATCAATTCAAATAGATCCCTCAAAACCTCTCCCAGAATTAATCAATATCCTATAAGTAAAGAAGCCTTTAATGGCATAAAGCCCATAATAGGACATTACAAGTCTCAAAGACTCATTATTTCTTGTAATAGTACCTGCAATACCCTTATTTTACTAATGAAGAAACCCAAGGGCTGAGGGTGGAGCTTTGTTCAGGACCTCAGAGCAATAAACAACATTGTCATCCCTCCACACCCTGTTGTTCCTAATCCTCATACTTTACTAACATCCATTCCCACTGGATGTAAATTTTTTACTGTAATTTGATTTATGCAGTACATTCTTTAATATTCCAGTTGATGAAGATGGACTATTGTCTATCGTTTTTGCCTTCACTTGGAAGAAAAACAATTCACCGCGACAGTAATGCCTCAGGGTTTTACTGAGTTCTTATTTTTCAAAAATTCTCAAGGCTGATCTGGATAATGTAAAGTTCCCAGAAGTTCTATTTTGTTGCAACATGTGGACAATTTGCTTCTTTGCTCTCCTCAGACCTCTTCACAGGAAGACAGCACCCACTTCCTAAAGCTTTTAGCCTTAAAGGGACACAAGGTTGCCAAGGAAAAATTGCCATTTGCCCAAACCCAGGTTTGATATTTGATATTTAGGGCATCTGATATCAGAACAAGAGCTATACCTAGTTCCAGATAGGCTTCATGGTGTCCTGAGTTTCCCCAAACCCCAATCTAAGCATTGACTGCAAGGTTTTCTCAGGCTAGTCAGTTATTGCTGAAAGTGTATTCCAAATTTCTCTATTTTTTTAATTTAATTTAATTTATTTATTTTATACAGCAGGCTCTTATTAGACAAATTTCTCTCTTATAGCCAAACCTCTGTATGTTTTACTCAACAACAACTCTGACCCAGTTTTATGGGAAGAGCCAAACAGCATAAACTTTCAGGCCTTAAATGAGAGCTCGATAAACCCACCTGCCCTTGGGAATCTCAGTTATCAGATCCTCTTTTTCTTTTTTGTATATGAAAAGGAAGGGAATGCCCTTGGGATACTCACCCCAAAACACAGGGACTACCATTGACCCATAGGGTATTACAGCCAGCAGGTGGACCCTGTGGCACACCTTAGAGCCATTAGAGCCACTGTCCTTTTGGTTGAGGCCACCAAGAAAATCATTGTGGGATTCCCTTTAATCATCCTTGTACCTCATGCAGGAGAAGCCCTCCTGAATTCTCATCACACTCAACATTTCTCAGTTAGCCACCTCACCTCCTATGAAGTCCTTTTGTTAACTGCTCCTCATATAACTCTTTTATGTTGTAATAACCTTATCACTACTACTCTTTTCCCCTCCATCATCACCAATGAAGTCCCTCACAACTGCTTAACGCTGAAGGATCTCCTCTTTCTCTTTTTTTAGAAATTTATTTTATTTATTTATTTTTGGCTGCATTGGGTCTTCGTTGTTGTGAAAGGACTTTCTCTAGTTGCGGTGAGCGGGGGCTACTCTTTGATGCGGTGCACGGGCTTATCATTGTGGTGGCTTCTCTTGTGAAGCATGGGCTCTAGGAGCGCGGGCTTCAGTAGTTGTGGCACATGGGCTCAGTAGTTGTGGCTCACTGGCTCTAAAGCACAGGCTCAGTAGTTGTGGCACACAGGCTTAGCTGCTCTGTGGCATGTGGGATCTTCCTGGACCAGGGCTTGAACCCGTGTTGCCTGCATTGGCAGGCGGACTCAACCACTGCACCACCAGGGAAGCCCTGAAGAACCTCCTCTTGACTCCACTTGATGATTTGCAGGAAATTCCTTTGGGTAACAGTGGTTTCTCATGGTTCACTGATGGTTCTTATTTAAAAGGTGACAGTGGCAAATATCGTGCTGGGTATTCTACTGCAACTTCCTTTGAGATTGTTGAGGCAGCATCTTTACTTATGGGTAATTCAGCCTAATAGGCTTACACAGGCTTGAGCTCTTACACAGGCCTGTACTTTGGCCAAGGGAAAAACTGCCAATACTTATACTGATAGTAGATATGCTTTTGGTGTAGCTCATGCTTTTGGAATGTTGTAGAAGCAACATGGTTTCTTTACTTCCAGCTGAAATAAAATTTAAAATGGCCCCTATGTTTAGGTGTTATTGGATGCAACACTTTTACCTGCCACTTTAGCCATTAAGATTTCAGGACATTCTAAACTTGACTCTCTAGAAGCTAAGGGAAATTTATCTTACTGACATTTCCACAAGGAATGCTGCTATTAAAGGGACCAAAACCAGCCAAACCTCTGTCATGGTCCAAAGGGACATTTCCCCAAATGATAACTGAGGAAAACTGGACCAGAGAATTTCAACAATTGGCCTCAGAAAAGGAAAAACAAGATTGGAAATTCAATAATTTTTTTGATAACAAGAGAATGCTCTGGTTTGGACCAATAACAACCCAGTCTTACTGAAGACTCTAAAATTCCCACCCTGGCTGGACCTGCACATCATCTGGTGACCTGAAAGTAAAGATTTCCCAGAATTGAAGCAGATGATGTCTGAGTTCTACTTCTCTATTTGGGGGACTTGCATGTGACTTGCCATGGTTGCAGACCCTGAATTGTAATTCTCTGCTGAATAAACCTATTTTTTCTGGAGAAATATCTGGCAGTCTATTTGTTTTCAGTCAACACAATTTGGTGACATCTAGTACAACCACTTTTGCACAACCCTCACCACTATGTAGCCCCAGAACATTTTCATCATCCCCCAAAGAAAACCCTGTACCAATTACGCAGTCACTCCCCATTCATCTGTTCCCCAGCACTGGAAACCACTAATCTACTGTCTCTTGGATTTGCCTATTCTGGATATTTCACATAAATGGAATCATACGTGGTCTTTGTGTCTGGCTTCCTTCACTTAGCATAATGTTTACAAGATTCATCCATGTTGTGGCATGTATCAGCATTTTATTCCTTTTTCTTGCTGAATATTTCATTGTATGGATATACTATATTTTGTTTATCCATTCATTGAGTGATGGATACTTGGGTTATTTCCATCTTTTGGCTATTGTGAATAGTGCTTCTATGAACAGTTGTGAACAGGTTTTTGTGTGAACAAATGTTTTCAATTCTCTTGGGTATATACCTAGGAGTTGAATTTCTTGGTTTATGGTAATTCTGTATTTAACACCACCAAACTGTTTCCCACAGCAGCTGCACCATTTAACATTCCCACCATTAATGCCAAAGGGTTCAATTTCTCCACATCCTTACCAACATTTGTTATTTTAAAAAATAGCCTCCTAATGGGTGTGATATGATATCTCGTTGTGGTTTTGACTTGCATTTCTTGCATTATGACTAATGATGACAGACACCTTTTCATTTGGTTATTAGCTATTTGTATATCTTCCTTAGGAAAATGTCTATTCAATTACTTTGCCCCTTTCTAATTGGATTGTGTTTTTTACTTGGATTATGAGTTAAAAAATATTTCAGACATGAGGCTTTTAGAAAATATTTGCAAATATCTTTTTCCATTCTGTGAGTTGTCTTTTAATTCTCTTGATAGTGTCTTTTGATACACAAAAATTTTAATTTTGATGATGTTCAATTTATTGAATTTTTGTTTGCTTGTGTTTTGTGTCATATCTATGAAAATGTTGCCTTATTCAACGTCATGCAGAGTTTCACCTATGTTTCCTCTAAGAATTTTATAGTTTTTAAAATAGTTTTAGCACTTACATTTAGGTTTTGATTCATTTGGAGTTAATTTTTGTATGTGTTGTGAGGTATGGGTCAGATTCATTCTTTTGCATGTGGATATCCAGTAGTCTCAGCACAAGTCATTGAAGAGACTATATTTTCCCCCATTGAATGGTCTTTTTAGTCTTGTCAAAAATCAATTGACCATAGATATGTAGGCTCTCAATTTGATGCCACTGAGCTATATGTTTTTCTATATGCCAACACATAACAAATACAATACATAACAAAAACAATACATTGTTTTGATTACTGTAGCTTTGTAGTAAGTTTTGAATCTGGGAAGCGTTCTTCTTCCAAAAGTGTTCCTCTTCTAAATTATTTCCACTATGTGGGACCCCTTGCAATTGCATATGAATTTTAGGATCTGCTTTTCCACTTCTGCAAAAATGCTATTGGAATTTTGATAGTGATTTGCATTGAATTTGTAAATCATTTTGGTAGTATTTTAACTATACTATGTCTTCCAATCCATGGATATCAAATATATTTCCATTTATTTAGGTCTAGGTCTAGATCTTCTTTAATATATTTCAACAGTGTTTTGTAGTTTTCAGCGTGCAAGTCTTGGACCCACTTGGTTAAATTTCTCCTTAAGTATGTTATCATTTTTGATGCTATTATACATGAAATTGCTTTAATTTCCTTTTAAATTTTCTATTACTAGCATATAGAAATAAAACTGATTTTTACATGCTGATCTTATATCCTGAAACACTGCTAAACTCATTTATGAGTTCTAATTGAATTTTGGTAGTTGTTCAGCTTTTCTATATATAAAGTCATGTCATTTGCAAATTGAGAAAATTCTTCCTTTCTAATTGGGATGCCTTTTATTTCTTTTCCTTGCCTAACTGCTCTGACTACAACTTCCAGTACAGTGTTGAATAGAAGTGGCAAAATCAGGCACCCTTGTCTTGCTCCTAATCTTAGGGGGAAAGCTGTCAGTGTTTCACTATTCAATATGACGTTAGCTGTGGATTTTTCATTACTGTACTTTATCATGTTAAGGAAATTCCCTTCTATTCCTGGCTTGTTCAGTAATTTTACATGATTGGATTTTGCATTTTGTGAAATGCTTTTACTGCATCAAGATGGTTTGTGTGTGTGTGTGTGTGTGTGTGTGTGTGTTTTGCCCTCATTCTACTAATGCAATGTATTATATTGATTGCTTTTCTTATGCTGTACACATCTTCAATTTCTGGGATAAATCCCACATGTTCATGGTGCTTTATCCCGCTAGATTTAGTTAACTTGGCTAGGAGTTAGGCAACCATAGGTGCCAGAGACTTCAAATTCCTCTAGTATCCTTGTTTTTGTCTCCACTATTGACAAAACACTAAACACTCCCTAAACACTCCTCCTCAAGGAGAGTCTGTATCTCTCTTTCTGCTGTAATCCAGTGTTGTTGGTGTGTTGGCAAGCTGTGGGGGTGGGGGTGGGAGTAGGGGTGGGGGAGCAGGATTCTATAATCTTCCAATTAAATCTCAGTCTTAGTAGGCCTATGTCTAGAGCAAATGTTTATCGGGTGGTATAGCTTTTTCCCAAGCTCCTTGCCCTATATTCCCTCCTCTAGTTGCAGCATTCCCAATCTTTTTCCTTGAATCCCCCCCCCCCAACCCCATCTCTTTGACTGTTTTCTCCTCCTTAGTGAGACACGAAGGTTAGAGGGGGCTAAAGTGGGAGGAATGTCCTTACCTCAGCTAGGACAAGACTCTGAGAAACTCTTTTCCCCAGGAGAGTAGGCATTTTTGGTGGAGAAGACTCTGAGTGTATTTCACAATGGTTACCCTTCCTCCACTAGACCCCTGAGGGAATATTTCTCAGGTCACCACCACGCAAATCCAACTGGGTTTCTGGATCTAATGACAATGGAAATGTGGGGGACTCTTAAGACTGTGGCCCCCCAGGAGTTTCTCACTCTCAAGACAGTCCACACAACCTTCAGCAATTTATCAAAATGAGCATTTAAATATTTCTACCAGTTTATGGCTCCAGTAATTTCTGTTCCAGGTGAGCAGATCTCAGCTATATCTTTCTGGATATGCCTGTCTCTCCAGATTTCAGTGTTGCAATTTGCCCACCAACCTCAGTTCTCAGGAAGATAAAAGAAAAGTCACTGATTTTCAGCCTGCTCCAATTTTTCTTGTTGTAAGGATACAAGCTATCACTTGCAAGCTGTTTACATGTCATAGCTGAAACAGGAAGTCCAAACAAGTTTTTGAATGCTAGAAAGTTGAAGATTATGAAATGCAAACAAAATCACAAAAATTCTTTAACTGCTCAAATGTTTAAATGCTGAAGTAATGCAACAGTTTCACAATAAGTACTCCAGTGTCAACAGAAAGAATATCACGGGTTGTCTATGCAGAATTATACAGAAATGCAGAATATGGACAAGATAGCCAACACCCTGCATAGAATCCATTACACTTTGATTCAACTTTGAATAAATTGTTTGCACTTTTGCACATCCACCATAATTTGCATTTGTATTATCTCTATGAAAAGCAGTACACTTATTAATTCAATAAGTGAGCAGCAGCCTTCTAAGCAAGTCTTTTTCACGAGAAGAACATACAAGCAAAGGGAATTTTTTTTTTTAGTATTGTGATTACTTGCATCTTGGGCTGTTGTAAAAAGACAAGGCATTTTAGATCTTTAATAATCTCTGTAATAGTAAATAGAACTATTACATTTTTTATTATTGCAGCATTTTATCCTGGCACTTAAAATTTGTTTGCAATTTTAGAATCAGAAAATACTCCTGGTATGTTTGATCAGTCATTTGTGCTGAAAAGATTGATAATGATGATACACAATGTGGACAGTCATTAGAACTTCTGCTGTGATTATTTTCATCCGAATTTGTTTTAATTAGAAAATGTATTTTATCTGTTTATAGCTAAGATAATCATATATCTCTTAGGTTTAGCTGTTAATAGATACTGGTTTATAAATGACTTTCTATCACTTTTTTATATTGAATGAACAGTTTCATGCTGTGGAAAAGGTTTCAAAAGGATTTTTTTCCTCATTTAATAGATAACCAATGTTCTAAAAATTAATCATGAATTTACATTTGCATTTGGGATTCAAATACTAGATGATAGCAAACACCACAGGAATTGAAAATATTGAATTTGATAGTCTCATGGCATCATTATTATGTTTGTCACTTACGAGGCTAAAGTTATAACAGTAAATTGGGGTTGAACTGTAGAAGTTGTTATAAACTAACAATAAATTGAACTTTGATATGTGATGCGGAAAAGGTGAACTTCATGTATGGCTGCAAGTGAGAGCTGTATTTGCAAGGAAGAACCTCCCCAAAGAAAGCCACAGCTGATCTCATACAAGGTTTTGGGAAGCTTGGTTCAAGGATTGGTGGATTTTCAGAAGCAGGAGTGTTTATTGGATTGACAGACTTTCAATTATGTTAGTGTGATCACTGAAATAAGGCAGTTGTTGACTGGCATACTTTCAGAAGTATGGTCACTGGAGTGAGGTATCTGCTGACTTGTCTACAGGCATGGGATCGTAACAAATTGGCTTTCAGAAGCTGAAGTCTCTTTAACTTGCTAACTGTCAGAAGCATGGCCACTGTTGATTTTCAGAGCATGTGTACTGATCCAAAGTAATCTCTAATTAATGGTGATTACTTGCTTACAACTTGAGACTTTGACAAAAAGAAATCTTTTCCTTTCTTTAATATGGAAAAGACGACTTTCAATTCTCATTTACCTTCTCCTACCCCCACTCGGCCCCCCAACTTTGGTCTTTCCTCAGCCAAAAATATGAGAGAGACTATAAGGGACTGTTTCAGTCTTTGTGGAGATATAATTTTCAGCTAGCATTGCCACCTAAGTAATTTAAGTGCCAATTATTGAAGCAGAAAAATAGCTTCAACTGCTCGATTTTCATTATTGGGTAAAAGCACAACTGATTACAATAAGGGTGACCTGACAAAATCAATACAGGATGCAGTTCAAAAATCATTCAATACGAGACATATCCAGTATACAGAGGATACCTGGCAACCCTACCTTCGAGTCAGCTTAGCCTTCTCATTCACCAACCTCATCTGTTTGCTTGTGAACACCATGTCTTATTTCTAATACATTATCTTGTCTCCTGTTCTCCATATATGCTGTCCCTGCTTGAGTTTGGACTCTCATTCACCTATCACTTGAATTACCATAGCCCAGATTTCTAGGCATCAGTCTATACAGCTTTAATATATACTAAATACACCCTCTACACATCGTTGCCAGAACAATGTTCCTTGCTTAACATTTTTAACTGACTCCATCAATTTCAGGATAAAATCCAAACTTTTCAAGGCAAATAGGCCCTTTGTTATCTGGCCTCTGCCTTCTACTCAGACTTTAACACCTGCCATTCTCCTGCTCATTAGTTTTATACTTGAGTTTCCATAAAGGTGTCATGGTATTACTCACCTCTGCCTCTCCTATTTGGAATGCTTATCTCATCCTCTGGAGAGTTCTTATTATTCTTTCAAAACCTGGCTCAGGCATCATTGCCCCTGGAAAGCTTTCTCTGATGTCACAGGTTTCCTTGGTTACATTCAATCTCTCCTTCATCATGTCTAAATCTCTACAACATTCTTGCACTGCAACATATTGTCACAACCTATCTATTTGCCTGTTAAAACAACCACACTTACATACAGTGACATAATAATTTGCTTTACTCATCTGATTGTCTCTTAACTCCATCCCTTTTCCTCCATTCATGGTTTCCTGAAGGCCTGTGACTTTTTTCTTAAAATTCCCAGTGTGCAGTATAGTACTTGCCCCAAAGCTGGGACTCAACCAACCAACCAACCAAACTACTGAGTTGTTTATAAATTACTCCTTTTGTTTTCTTAAAACTGTTGGACACTACAGAACACCAAGTAGGAAAAACATACGCTTTATTTCATGAAGTGACTGATGTACCTTTCAATATTTTGGCACATATGCTAGATTCATTAAACTACTTTTGACAGCCCCTTCTGTTGTGAATTTAGAATATATGTTATTAAATATATATGTATAATATATATTAAATATACATTTAATAGCCTTAAACTTGAAAATCACTTATTTTTCCATTTAATATACTTAAGATGACAGCTCACAGTATATAGCATGTATAATTTCATAATAAATGACTTCAGAGCAAAAAAAATAATTCTGAGAACAGAATTAAAAATTGGGTAGAAAATTTTCAATTCACAGCAATTACTAGAAGAACAAAGGAAGAGAACACTTTTATTTCTATTTTTAAATGAAATCCATGCACAAAGTTTGCCATCAAGTCAGAAAAAGGACAAACCCCAGAAAGTGAGAGGTAGTTTACATTCATTTTAATCTTTTATTTGGTCCTTTTCTCTAAAAATGTATAATTTCTTTGACCACATCTTTTATATACTATTACAATGTCAGTTATTTTTTAAAAAGTATTAAGTTTACAGTTTAACAGGAAATCCAGTGCACACTTCCCTTCATCACCCAGATGTTTATAACAATTACATATGATATGCAGCATATGATGCTGTAGAGAAAACAATTATTTTACAAATGCCCAAAGTCAATGTCTCCAGTCAGGAATTCTTCATTTTAGGTTATTATAAAGTGTCTGATAGGACTGAACAATTTCCACTTTCCTCATTATCTATTACATAGGTTTACCCTTGGAATTTATTATTTGATGACTAAACCATAGAATAGCTTTTCATATCCATTACATTTATTACATCACTTTCATGTATTCTGATGAGCTTTGGTTTCAGAATTTCACACATGCAAACCTACTTTCTAGGGGTTCTCTTCAATATGAATTTTATAATGATTAGTAAGAGATGACCTGTGATTGAAAAGTTTCCCACATGTATTACATTCATAGGGTTTCTCTCCAGTATGAATTCTCTGATGGGCAATACGTGATGAGCTCTGTCTAAAAGTTTTCCCACATGTATTACATTTGAAGGGTTTCTCTCCTGTATGAATCCTTCGATGTTGAATAAGAGCTGAACTTTGGCCAAAAGATATCCCACATTCTTCACATCGATATGGTTTCTCTCCTGTGTGAATTCTCTGATGATTACTAAGGGACGAGTTACACCTGAAAGTTTTCCCACACTCATTACATTTATAGGGTCTTTCTCCAGTATGCATTCTCTGATGTTGAATGAGAGCTGAACTTTGTCTGAAGGCTTTCCCACACACTTTACATTTACATGGTTTCTCTCCAGTATGAATTCTTTCATGAATGATAAGTGTTGAGTGGGAACTTAAGGCTTTACCACATTCATTACAATTATAAAACTTCTCACCAGTATGAATTATTCGGTGTCTGTTAAGTCGTGAAATAGAAGTGAAACCTTTTCCACATTCATTACATCTATAAGGCTTTTCTCCAGTGTGAATTCTTTCATGTTGAATAAGAGATGCACTCTGACTGAAGGCTCTCCCACATTCACTACATTTAAAAGGTTTCTCTCCTGTGTGAATTCTCTGATGATAACGAAGGGATGAACTAGACTTAAAGGTATTGCCACATTCATTACATAAATAGGACTTCTTTCTGGAATTCATTCTCTGACATCCAGGAAGGGATGTGTTGCAACTAGATGCCTTCCTACCTGGATTATATTTATAGGGGTTTTCTCCAGCATGGATTTTTTGATGTATAAAAAGGCCTGACCTTCTGCTGAAGGATTTACCACATTCCTTACATCTATAGGATTTCTCCACAGTGTGTGTTCTTAGGTGTTTATAAAGGGATGTACTGAGAGTGAAAGCTTTCCCACATTCTTTACATATATAGGGTTTCTCTCCAGTATGAGTTATTTGATGTTGAATAAGAGCTGAACTTTGGTTAAAGGCTTTCGAACAGTCTTTACATTTAAATAATTTCTCTCCACTATGGTTTTTCTCATGTTTACGAAGGGATGAAGTATTAATGAAGGTTTTCTCACACATACTACATTTATAACGTTTCCCGGCTGTGTTGATTTTTTGTTGATTAAGTAAATTGGAATTCTGTTTGAAGCTGTTTCCTTGTATTTCACATTTTGGTGGGGTTTTTTCTCTGGGAACCATCTGTTGCCTAACAAGGACTGACTTTAGGCTGAAGTTTTGGCCAAATTCAGTATTTTTATGTTTTCTTTCTACAGTGAAGATTTTTTTGTGAGTGACTGAAACTATCTGAACACTTTGGTTTTTCTTCTGCTTTTTCTCTAATCTGTCTTCATATTTGCAAGGTTTTTCTGATTTGAAGTCCCAGGGTCCATTCCTTTTGGATCTTTTCATTATCATCTCCTGAAATGAAGAACCTTGTGTTTGAGTTGACTTCGTGGTTTTATAACTGTTCTTCCTTCCTGGAAGGGACAGAAAAAACTGGAGATGTTTCATGTGATACAGCATTTGGTTACTGAGACTAAATGTATAGACTGAATATTGATGGTATTTAAATAAGGTCTTGGGGGACGAGGGGAAGATGGCAGAAGACTAAGACGCGGAGATAACCTTCCTCCCCACAGATACACCAGAAATACATCTACACGTGGAGCAACTCCTACAGAACACCTACTGAATGCTGGCAGAAGACCTCAGACCTCCCAAAAGGCAAGAAACTCCCCCACGTACCTGGGTAGGGCAAAAGAAAAAAAGAAAAAACAGAGACAAAAGAATAGGAATGGGACCTGCACCAGTGGGAGGGAGCTGTGAAGGAGGAAAGGTTTCCACACACTAGGAAGCCCCTTCACGGCTGGAGACTGCGGGTGGCGGAGGGGGGGAGCTTCGGCGCCACAGAGAAGAGCGCAGCAACAGGGGTGAGGAGGGCAAAGCAGGGATATTCCCGCACAGAGGACTCACCAGCCCAAGAGACTTGTCTGCTCACCCGCCGGGGCGGGGCTGTGAGCTGAGGCTCGGGCCTTGGGTGGATCGCAGGGAGAGGACTGGGGTTGGCAGAGTGAACACAGCCTGCAGGGGTTAGTGCACCACAGCTACCCAGGAGAGAGTCTGGGAAAAGGTCTGGAGCTACAGAAGAAGCAAGAGACTTTTTCTTCCCTCTTCGTTTCCTGGTGCACGAAGAGAGGGGATTAAGAGCGCTGCTTAAAGGAGCTCCAGAGACGGGCGTGAGCCGCGGCTAAAAGCGCAGACCCCAGAGATGGGCAGGAGACGCTAAGGCTGCTGCTGCTGCCACCAAGAAGCCTGTGGGCAAGCACAGGTCACTATCCACACCTCCCTTCTGGGGAGGCTGTGCAGCCCGCCACTGCAAGTTTCCCAGGATCCAGGGACAACTTCCCCGGGAGAACGCACGGCGGGCCTCAGGCTGGTGCAACGTCACGCCAACCTCTGCCGCCGGAGGCTCACCCCGCACTCCGCGCCCCTCGCTCCCCCTGGCCTGAGTGAGCCAGAGCCCCCGAATCAACGGCTCCTTTAACCCTGTCCTGTCTGAGCGAAAAACAGATGCCCTCTGGCGACCTACACACAGAGGTGGGGCCAAATCCAAAGCTGAGCCCCTGGGAGCTGTGAGAAAAAAGAAGAGAAAGGGAAATCTCTCCCAGCAGCCTCAGAAGCAGCAGATTACAGCTCCACAATCAACTTGATGCCCCCTGCATCTGTGGAATACATGAATAGACAGCAAATCATCCCAAATGGAGGAGGTGGACTTTGAGAGCAAGATTTATGATTTTTTCCCCCTTTCCTCTTTTTGTGAGTATGTACGTGTTTGCTTCTGTGTGGGATTTTGACTGTATACCTCTACTTCTACCATTTGTCCCAGCGTTCTATCCGTCTGTTTTTTTCTTTTTTTTTAATAATTATTTTTTATTTGAATAACTTTTATTTTACTTTATCTTCTTTCTTTCCTTCCTGCCCTCCTTCAGACAACAAAACATCCCAAATTGAGGAGGTGGACTTTGAGAGCAAGATTTATGATTTTTTCCCCTCTTCCTCTTTTTGTGAGTGTGTATGTGTATGCTTCTGTATGAGATTTTGTCTGTATAGCTTTGCTTCCACCATTTGTCCTAAAGTTCTATCCGTCCGTATTTTTTGTTTTTAAAATTTTTTTTCTTAATAATTATTTTTTTAATTAAATAACTTTATTATATTTTACTTCATTTTACTTTACCTTCTTTCTTTCTTTTTCCTTTCTTCCCTCATTCCTTCCTTCCTTCCTCCCTCCCTTTCCTTCTTTCCTTTTCTTCTTCCTTCCTTCCTTCCTTTCTTTCTTTCTTGCTTTCTTCCTACTTCTACTAATTCTTTCTACTTTTCCTCCCTTTTATTCTGAGCCTTGTGGATGAAAGGCTCCTGGTGCTGCATCCAGGAGTCAGTGCTGTGCCTCTGAGGTGGGAGAGCCAACTTCAGGAAACTGGTCTACAAGAGACTTCCCAGCTCCACATAATATCAAATAGAGAAAATCTCCCAGAGACCTCCATCTCAATGCCAGCACCCAGATTCACTCAACGACCAGCAAGCTACAGTGCTGGACAACCTATGCCAAACAACTAGCAAAACAGGAACACAACCTCACCCATTAGCAGAGAGACTGCCTAAAATCATAATAGGTCCACAGATACCCCAAAACACACTACCAGATGTGGACCTGCCCACTAGAAACACAAGATCCAGCCTCATCCACCAGAACACAGGCACTAGTCCCCTCCACCAGGAAGCCTACACAACCCACTGAACCAAATTTAGCCACTGGGGACAGATACCAAAAACAATGGGAACTACGAACCTGCAGCCTGCAAAAAGGAGACCCCAAACACAGTAAGATAAGCAAAATGAGAAGACAGAAAAACACACAAAAGATGAAGGAGCAAGATAAAAACCCACCAACCTAACAAATGAAGAGGAACTAGACAGTCTACCTGAAAAAGAATTCAGAATAATCATAGTAAAGATGATCCAAAATCTTGGAAATAGAATAGACAAAACGCAAGAAACATTTAACAAAGACCTAGAAGAACTAAAAATGAAAGAAACAACAATGAACAACACAGTAAATGAAATTAAAAATACTCTAGATGGGATCAATAGCAGAATAACTGAGGCAGAAGAACGGATAAGTGACCTGGAAGATAAAATAGTGGAAATAACTACTACAGAGCAGAATAAAGAAAAAAGAATGAAAAGAACTGAGGACAGTCTCAGAGACCTCTGGGACAACATTAAACACACCAACATTAGAATTATAGGGGTTCCAGAAGAAGAAGAGAAAAAGAAAGGGACTGAGAAAATATTTGAAGAGATTATAGTTGAAAACTTCCCTAATATGGGAAAGGAAATAGTTAATCAAGTCCAGGAAACACACAGAGTTCCATACAGGATAAATGCAAGGAGAAATACGCCAAGACACATATTAATCAAACTGTCAAAAATTAAATACAAAGAAAGCATATTAAAATAAGCAAGGGAAAAACAACAAATAACACGCAAGGGAATCCCCATAAGGTTAACAGCTGATCTTTCAGCAGAAACTCTGCAAGCCAGAAGGGACTGGCAGGACACATTTAAAGTGATGAAGGAGAAAAACCCGCAACCAAGATTACTCTACCCAACAAGGATCTCATTCACATTTGATGGAGAAATTAAAACCTTAAAAAAAAAATTAAAACCTTAAAACCTTTACAGACAAGCTGAGAGAGTTCAGCACCACCAAACCAGCTTTACAACAAATGCTAAAGGAGCTTCTCTAGGCAAGAAACACAAGAGAAGGAAAAGACCTACAATAACAAACCCAAAACAATTTAGAAAATGGGAATAGGAACATACATATCGATAATTACCTTAAATATAAACGGACTAAATGCTCCCACCAAAAGACACAGACTGGCTGAATGGATACAAAAACAAGACCCATATATATGCTGTCTACAAGAGACCCACTTCAGACCTAGAGACAAATACAGACTGAAAGTAAGGGGATGGAAAAAGATATTCCATGCAAATGGAAACCAAAAGAAAGCTGGAGTAGAAATTCTCATATCAGACAAAATAGACTTTAAAATAAAGACTATTAGAAGAGACAAAGAAGGACACTACATACTGATCAAAGGATTGATCCAAGAAGAAGATATAACAATTGTAAATATCTATGCACCCAACATAGGAGCACCTCAATACATAAGGCAAATACTAACAGCCATAAAAGGGGAAATTGACAGTAACACATTCATAGTAGGGGACTTTAACACCCTACTTTCACCAATGGACAGATCATCCAAAATGAAAATAAATAAGGAAACACAAGCTTTAAATGATACATTAAACAAGATGGACTTACTTGGTATTTATAGGACATTCCATCCAAAAACAAAAGAAAACACATTTTTCTCAAGTGCTCATGGAACATTCTCCAGGATAGATCATATCTTGGGACACAAATCAAGCCTTGGTAAATTTAAGAAAATTGAAACTGTATCAAGTATCTTTTCCGACCACAACGCTATGAGACTAGATATCAATTACAGGAAAAGATCTGTAAAAAAAACAAACACACGGAGGCTAAACAATACACTACTTAATAACAAAGTGATCACTGAAGAAATCAAAGAGGAAATAAAAAAATACCTAGAAACAAATGACCATGGAGACACAACGACTCAAAACCTATGGGATGGAGCAAAAGCAGTTCTAAGAGGGAAGTTTATAGCAATACAATCCTACCTTAAGAAACAGGAAACATGTCGAATAAACAACCTTACCTTGCACCTCAAGCAATTAGAGAAAGAACAAAAACACCCCAAAGTTAGCAGAAGGAAAGAAATCATAAAAATCAGATCAGAAATAAATGAAAAAGAAATGAAGGAAACGATAGCAAAGATCAATAAAACTAAAAGCTGGTTCTTTGAGAAGATAAACAAAATTGATAAACCATTAGCCAGACTCATCAAGAAAAAAAGGGAGAAGACTCAAATCAATAGAATTAGAAATGAAAAAGAAGAACAACTGACACTGCAGAAATACAAAAGATCATGAGAGATTACTACAAGCAACTATATGCCAATAAAATGGACAAACTGGAAGAAATGGACGACTTCTTAGAAATGCAAAACCTGCCAAGACTGAATCAGGAAAAAATAGAAAATATGAACAGACCAATCACAAGCACTGAAATTGAAACTGTGATTAAAAATCTTCCAACAAACAAAACCCCAGGACCAGATGGCTTCACAGGTGAATTCTATCAAACATTTAGAGAAGAGCTAATACCTATCCTTCTCAAACTCTTCCAAAATATAGCAGAGGGAGGAACACTCCCAAATTCATTCTACGAGGCCACCATGACCCTGATACCAAAACCAGACAAGGATGTCACAAAGAAAGAAAAGTACAGGCCAATATCACTGATGAACATAGATACAAAAATCCTCAACAAAATACTAGCAAACAGAATCCAACAGCACATTAAAAGGATCATACACCATGATCAAGTGGGGTTTATTCCAGGAATGCAAGGATTCTTCAATACACACAAATCAATCAATGTGATAAACCATATTAACAAATTGAAGGAGAAAAACCATATAATCAGCTCAATAGATGCAGAGAAAGCTTTTGACAAAATTCAACAAACATTTATGATAAAAACCCTGCAGAAAGTAGGCATAGAGGGAACTTTCCTCAACATAATAAAGGCCATATATGACAAACCCACAGCCAACATCGTCCTCAATGGTGAAAAACTGAAAGCATTTCCACTAAGATCAGGAACAAGACTAGGTTGCCCACTCTCACCACTCTTATTCAACATAGTTTTGGAAGTTTTAGCCACAGCAATCAGAGAAGAAAAGGAAATAAAAGGAATCCAAATCGGAAAGAGGAAGTAAAGCTGTCACTGTTTGCAGATGAAATGATACTATACATAGAGAATCCTAAAGATGTTACCAGAAAACTACTAGAGCTAATCAATGAATTTGGTAAGTTGCAGGATACAAAATTAATGCACAGAAATCTCTGGCATTCCTATATACTAATGATGAAAAATATGAAAGTGAAATCAAGAAAATACTCCCATTTACCACTGCAACAAAAAGAATAAAATATCTAGGAATAAACCTACCTAAGGAGACAAAACACCTGTATGCAGAAAAATTATAAGACACTGGAGAAAGAAATTAAAGATGACATAAATAGATGGAGAGATATACCATGTTCTTGGATTGGAAGAATCAACATTGTGAAAATGACTCTACTACCCAAAGTAATCTACAGATTCAATGCAATCCCTATCAAATTACCACTGGCATTCTTCACAGAACTAGAACTAAAAATTTCACAGTTTGTATGGAAACACAAAAGACCCCGAATAGCCAAAGCAATCTTGAGAATGAAAAACGCAACTGGAGGAATCAGGCTCCCTGACTTCAGACTATACTACAAAGCTACAGTAATCAAGACAATATGGTACTGGCACAAAAACAGAAAGACAGATCAATGGAACAGGATAGAAAGCCCAGAGATAAACCCACGCACATATGGTCACCTTATCTTTGATAAAGGAGGCAGGAATGTACAGTGGAGAAAGGACAGCCTCTTCAATAAGTGGTGCTGGGAAAACTGGACAGGTACATGTAAAAGTATGAGATTAGATCACTCCCTAACACCATACACAAAAATAAGCTCAAAATGGATTAAAGACCTAAATGTAAGGCCAGAAACTATCAAACTCTTAGAGGAAAACATAGGCAGAACACTCTATGACATAAATCACAGCAAGATCCTTTCTGACCCACCTCCTAGAGAAATGGAAATAAAAACAAAAATAAAGAAATGGGACCTAATGAAACTTCAAAGCTTTTGCACAGCAAAGGAAACCATAAACAAGACCAAAAGACAACCCTCAGAATGGGAGGAAATATTTGCAAATGAAGCAACTGACAAAGGATTAATTTCCAAAATTTACAAGCAGCTCATGCAGCTCAATAACAAGAAAACAAACAACCTGATCCAAAAATGGGCAGAAAACCTAAATAGACATTTCTCCAAAGAAGATATACAGACTGCCAACAAACACATGAAAGAATGCTCAACATCATTAATCATTAGAGAAATGCAAATCAAAACTACAATGAGATATCATCTCACACCAGTCAGAATGGCCATCATCAAAAAATCTAGAAACAATAAATGCTGCAGAGGGAGAAAAGGGAACACTCTTGCACTGCTGGTGGGAATGTGCATTGGTTCAGCCACTATGGAGAACAGTATGGAGGTTCCTTAAAAAACTACCAATAGAACTACCATATGACCCAGCAATCCCACTACTGGGCATATACCCTGAGAAAACCATAATTCAAAAAGAGTCATGTACCAAAATGTTCATTGAAGTTCTATTTACAATAGCCCAGAGATGGAAACAACCTAAGTGTCCATCATCGGATGAATGGATAAAGAAGATGTGGCACATATATACAATGGAATATTACTCAGCCATAAAAAGAAACAAAATTGAGCTATTTGTAATGAGGTGGATAGACCTAGATTCTGTCATACACAGTGAAGTAAGTCAGAAAGAGAAAGACAAATACCGTATGCTAACACATATATATGGCAGTTAAGAAAAAAAAATGTCATGAAGAACCTAGGGGTAAGATAGGAATAAAGACACAGACCTACTAGAGAATGGACTTGAGGATATGGGGAGAGGGAAGGGTAAGCTGTGACAAAGCGCGAGAGAGGCATGGACATATATACACTACCAAACGTACGGTAGGTAGCTACTGGGAAGCAGCCCACATAGCACAGGGAGATCAGCTTGGTCCTTTGTGACTGCCTGGAGGGGTGGGATAGGGAGGGTGGGAGGGAGGGAAACACAAGAGGGAAGAGATATGGGAACATATGTATATGTATAACTGATTCACTCTGTTATAAAGCAGAAACTAACACACCATTGTAAAGCAATTATACCCCAATAAAGATATTAAAAATAAAAATAAATAAATAAATAAATAAATAAGGTCTTGGTATATGGCCAAAAATAGTAAGAAGAAAAATTCAGGAGATTTAAGTGGTACAGAGAAACAATCAACAGGAGTTGAGAAGAACAGAGTGAAGAAAAGATTAAACAAAACCATTTAAAGAGGGTGAGTGTAAGAGTGATCAGAAGAATTGGCTAATGGAAAATGGAGAAGAGGGATTCAAAAGGGATCCATGAATTGGAAAAGGCAGCCTGGGATCAGAGTCCAAAGCCCATGATAGAATCCTAAATTTTCTTCATGACATTTTTCTTCTTTCTGTAATCATTCCTAATCTGGAAAGTCTTCATCCCTTTTCCCTCATGCCAAATTCCTTTGTATCCTTCAGATTCAGTTCAAAAGTTAACTGAGTCCTTTCTTGACTGTGAGTTTCCAGAGTGCATTTCTCTTATTACAGGCACTCACCAGTGTAAAAATATATATATATATATATTCTATATATGTAATTATATTTATCTATATCTAAATATTTTTCACCTTCCTTTTCTACTCTAATGTTCTCTGCAAGCAGATTAGCATGCCCTATTAACCTACAGATCCTCCTAATGGCATCTGAATTATACACAAAATGTTTGTTTTGTTAACCTTCCTTAATAACCTACATATACCTAATTTGAACAATGTCAAATAATCTCTTATTTTTATATTAATTTCATACACACACACACACACACACACACACACACACACACACACACACACATAGGATTCAAGCACTTGTATGAGAAGTTGCCTTCCAGGACAGTACATTATACAAGCAATGGAAGGGTTTCAGAGCCAGTTCAAACAGGAAGTAATTACTGAATTAATCTACAGAGGTGCCAACAGGTAGGCATGAAGCCAAAAGTTGCAAGATAAGAAAGCAGCCTTGCTCATGCATCAAGCAGGAGATGCTATGCAAGTGGCATAGAAAAGAGTCAAAGATCAATAAGACAGGAATAAACATAAAAAGGTAAAAAGGGCTAACATGATAAGGTGGTAAAAAACAGAATTAAATTCAATAAATTTTAAAATGGGGTAAGGACACAATTCATTGAATATTAAATTCTGTCAGGGAATAGGTACACATATAGTTTGGCGTTTTCTCCTGGGCTAGAGTAACCATTTAAAGGGCTCCTTTGCAACTCACTGTATTTTGAGATTCCTATCTGACATTCACTATCTCACCTGTATACAGATTCTCTCTGCTTGGTGAACATAATATATTCTGCTTTCCTCTTTTCTTCTACAAGTGTTAACTTCTCAGTTTCCTTCATGGGTAACTTTTTCTATTTCCACTTTAAAAATTGCTTTCCCTAAGGTTTGGGGGTTTTTTCCCCCACTCTACACACCCTCTTTTTTTTTTTTTTTTTTGCGGTACGTGGGCCTCTCACTGTTGTGGCCTCTCCCATTGCGGAGCACAGGCTCCGGACGCGCAGGCTCAGCGGCCATGGCTCACGGGCCCAGCCGCCCCGCGGCATGTGGGATCTTCCTGGACCGGGGCACGAACCCGTGTCCCCTGCATCGGCAGGCAGACTCTCAACCACTGCGCCACCAGGGAAGCCCGACCCTCTCTAATTTTATATGCACCCATCTTTACTATTTTTTTTTAAGGGACTGATATTTGCCAAACAGAGCAAGTGAGAATAAGACTCATTTTAAAATACATATATAGATAAGTATCAATAAATCACTCATTAAATTAGGAACCACATCTTCTGGAAGAGCCCATAATGTGCATTCGTGTAATAGCTCTTCTTCACTTAGCCAATCACAAAACCTATCTGCTCTCTAATCTTTACTATTTGTTGTAACAGAAAGAGGAGTTTTTTATTTTCTGTTCAACACCTTTCAATTTCCTTGTCCATCTAAGTCTTGCTTAAGTGATCCAAATTTCAATAACATTATTTGGGCAGAAGTGTGGGAGGCAGTGGCAAAAATGGAGTACTTTCCCTGTGAACATCAGTCACTGGTTCTAGGTTACTACATGAGCTGGGAAGAAGATAGCAAGATTCCGAAATTTTGGATTGTAGTTTATAAGGCAAAGTTAGAGACCCTGCCTTAGGTCTGTATGTAAAGACTGCAGTCTTACAACCAACAACTTTACTAGAGCCCTGAGCACTGGGCTCGGGTACCTAAATGGTACTCTGTTTCTCATGCTTTACTGTTCCACCGTAGTCTCCTAACTAGTCTCCCCACCTCATATCTTGCTGTCAATTCAGTCTCCACACTGTAGCCACAGTAATCTTTCTAAAATCCACATCTTACCATGTTGCAAACTTCTGTAAGATCCTCCAACTTATCTTCAATGATTTGTATATAAGTAAGGTCCTGAGTACTTAACATGGTCAACAAGGTGTTTCATGATCTGACCTTCATTCACCTCGGTACTCATCTCCCTACCCTGGTTTCTTGCCAGGTATGCTGAACTGCATGCAGTTTCTGGAGCACTACATGTTTTTATCTTATTTCGTTATCTTTGCATATGCTGGAGACATCCTTTCCATTCACAAATATTTATTAACTGCCTACTATGGACCAGGTAATGTTCTAGGGAATGCAGAGAATGTGATAAGACAGAGTTCCGGTCTTTGAGGAGCTTATACCTTGGTTTTGTGTATGTGTATTGTGTGTGTGTGTGTGTATGTGTGTGTGTATGAGGGAGGGATGGACTGACAATAAGTAAACAAACAACCATATGGATGTGTGAAGCAAGAGCTTCCTGGGCAAAGAAAACAGCAAACACAAAAGTGTGGTGACTTCTGAGGAACAGCAAAGAGGCTGTGTGGCTAGAGTGCAGCAAGCAAAAGAGAAAATAGTAAATAACATTGGAGGAATAGGTAGAGGCAAGTCATATAAGGCCTCACAGGTCATGTAAGGACTCTGGAATTTTATTCTAAGTATCATGGGGAGTCACAAGGCAATTACATGCTCACTCAAGTTGGCTACTGTGTAGAGAACAGACTGTTGGGGCACAAGTGGAAGCAGGGAAGATTAGGAGGCTCCTGTAGTTAAGTAGGTGAGAAATGGGTTAGAGATATATGGTGACTGCATCCTTATCACATACTAACAGAACTGAAATTGCTGGAGGACTCTATGTGGGGTGCTGAGAGGGAATAAAAGAGTTAGGGATCACTCCTAGGTTTCCAGCCTGAAAATGATGAATGCTGGCACAAGCTACTGAGAAGAAGACTAGGAAAAGGGCAAGTCTCAGGGGTTATTCTGTTTCAGATATGTTCATTATGGCTGAAATGCCTTAAGAGACACTGAAGAAGATACTGAAACATTTTTTATGTATTATTTTGGAGATATTTTTAGATTATTTTGGAAAAGGTTAAAGCTACATTCAGGTGTTTAGGAGTCATCAGTAGGTAAGTTTTATTTAAAGCTGAAGAACTGGGCTTCCCTGGTGGTGCAGTGGTTAAGAATCCGCCTGTCAATGCAGGGGACATGGGTTTGAGTCCTGGTCCAGGAAGATCAACTTAGTTGCTCTAAGGAGCAACTAAGCCCGTGTGCCACAACTACTGAGCCTGCGCTCTGGAGCCTGTGATCCACAACTGCTGAGCCTGCGCACCTGGAGCCCGTGCTCCGCAACAAGGGAAGCCACCACAATGAGAAGCCTGCACACCGCAACAAAGAACCCCCACTTGCCGCAACTAGAGAAAGCCCGCGCGCAGCAACAAAGACCCAACGCAGCCAAAAAAAAAAAACAAAAAAAAACTTAAGAACTGAAAAAGTCACTTAGGCACTGTAATACTAGAGGGCAAGAAAAGGAAGAAAAGCAGAAGAGTATGGTGGTTCAGAAGCCAAAGGAAGAAAGTACTCCAGTGAGCAGGCAATGATCAACTTTGTTAAACAATTTAAGAATTAAAAACTTAACCCTGATTGTGCCAAGATGGAGACTGTCTGGGATTTAATAACTGCTTTTCATGGAACAGTAAGGAAGAAAGCCCCACTGGAGTGCACAGAAGAAACAATGGGAGGTGAGAACATGGAGACATCAAGTATAGAAATGCTTTTGAAAAGTTCTGTTTAAAGGAGAATAGAGAAACAGGACATGGGGAGTGTTCATTTTTTTAATGGAAGTAATTATAGCTACAAGGGTCCATACCAATACTGTGAAACTCACCTCAACTCTACTTCAAGTGCCAATGCCTTAGTCCAGAATGGGACTAATAACTTAAAACAGTCATGTTTCCCAATGAAGGGGACATGAGTCCTGGATTATGGACATCCTAACTGTTCTTTATGGTCTGCTTAAAGTTTTCTGTAGGTCTAAGATATGTCTCCTGAAGTGCAGTTCAACTTTTGCTCTCTCCCAGAATCAAGCCTGGGCCTGAGCTAACTCATGAACAAGGTTATGACTTAGGTCAGAAGTTTAGAGACCAGGTGATCTTGCCAATGACCACCACCCTGACTAGTTCCTGTCATTAGGTCTAGATTCTCCTCCCTTGGTGCTTATGAAACTCTGTGAGTCTCTCTTCAACCTTCTCTCCCTAGATGATTTCATCCACTCCCACACCTCCTATCTGAATGACTATCCTGACCCTCAAAACACTTTACAGAGGTATTTCCAGCTGCCTGCTAGACTCTTCATTTGAGTATTTTTCTTCAAATTCAGCTTGTCCCAAGCCGAATCCAGTGCGTTCCTTTCAAACTCTTTTTTGTGTTTCCGAGTTATGAATTATATCATAACTTCTTCAGCTCCTTTGCCATGAATTCTCAGTTTCATCTCAGAATCTTCTCTCCCCTGCATTCCAAGTCTAGTCAGTCATCAAATTCCCTTGAATCTCTTCACTAAGATGTCTCTAACAACCATCATTAATACATCCAAGTTCAGGATCTCCTTACTCAATAGTGACTATTGCTATTGACCTTCAATTTGATCCTTTGACCCGTTTCTCACCTTTCTAGCATTACTTCCCACTGAATTTAACCTTCTTACTGTATAGAACTCCTCTTATTATTTCAAAAAGCATTGACTGCTCCTTATTTAATTCATTCATCAAATACTTAAAAAGCACCTACAATATGTCAGCCTCTATCCTAGGCATGTGATCCACAAAACATTCCAGATCTGGTAATGAAAAGAAACAGTTAACTTCTTTAAGGAGCTCGCAGTTTGGCATAAGAGACAAAAAAGGAGAAGTGTGATAATTTATACAACAAAAACACAAGACAGAAATGGATGAAAATGTGAGCTTACAACAACATCCAAACTACCCTCAGATAGTAGCAAGTGCAAGCTGGGAAGCCGTACAAGTGTGGCCAGAATTTGGGGGAAGGAATGTCTAAAATGGGATTTTAAAGGATTAGCCATAGATTAGATGGAGGGATAGTGTGAGGGCTAAAGGCAGCATCAAAATCTTTGAACCCAAGCCAACTTTCCAGACCTATATCCTTCCCACCTTATCCTACAGGTGGTCAGATTCAAAATTATTCCTATAAAAATGTCACATGCATTTGCAGTCTCCTAAGGTTTTCTAGAGTCAGAGAATTGAGGGAGCTATATGCTGAGAATTACACACAACACCACCATGGGGGCAGAACTACACATCTGTAAATGTATTCCAGAATGCCTGTGTTGGTGAAAAAGAGAAATGCTGTTTTAGAAATTCTGTTGTTGGTAATTCTGATTTTTAAAGCTTTTTATTATGGAAAATGTTCAGCATGTACAAAAGTAGAATGAATTGTACAATGAATTGCCAAGCCAGCATCAACAATCACTAATGCTGTTTCATCTATTACCTTATTATGGGTTGAACTGCATCACCCAAAAAAGATATGTTGAAGTCCTAATTTCCAACTACTTAGAATATGACCTTATTTGGTAATAGTAACTTTGCAGATTCAATCAAGTTGAGATGAGGTGATTAAGGTAGGTCCTAATATGACTGGTGTCTTTATAAAAGGGAAATTTGGACACAGGCAAGCACAGAAAGACCATGTCAAGATACCCCAGGGGAACACCAAGTGACAAGAGAAGCAGAGACTGGAGTGATGCAGCTGCAAGCCAAGGAACAAGGACCACTGGCCACATCCAGAAGGTAGGGAGAGGCAAGGAAGGATTCTACCTGGAGTTTCAGAGGGAGCATGGTCCCGCAAAACTGTGAGACAATAAATTTCTGTTGTTTAAAGCCACACAGTTTGTGGCACTTTGTTGGAGCAAGCTGAGAAAATTAATACAACTCCCTTACGTCTCTTTCATTAGCATATGCTAAAGTACGCTAATTCCATATTATATCATTTCATCAGTAATATTTCAGAACACATTTCTCAAAGATAAGAACCCTATTTGTAAACATAACCACATATTTTTATTATACCCACCAAAATCAACATTATTTTTGAAGTTATTTTTGCCTTACAGGTACTAATTACATGTTCTTCACCCAATTCCAATGTGGTGGGGGGGGGGGCGGTTTCCACATCAATAATAAGCAATTCTTGGATACCAACTGGGTGTCCTACAATTCAGCTCAACTCTGACATTATCTACCTGGAGATAGCATCATATCCCACAGGTTAAGGGTTCAGTCCTACAAGACTGCCCCCTGCCCGCCTCAGACACCAGTCACAAGCCCAGGTTATCATCTGTACTTCTGACCAACTGGCTATAAATCAGAGGTTCCCACGACCCCCTTCTTAGGTTTGGTTAATTTGCTACAGTGGCTCATGGAACTCAGAGAAACATTTTGCTTACTAGATCACCAGTTAATTATAAGAGGATATAACTTGGGAACAGCCAGATGGAAGAGATGCACAGGGCAATGTATGGGGAAAGGGCATGGAATTTCTAAGCCCTCTCTAAGTACACCACTCTCCCCAGATCTCCACATATTCACCAACCCAGAAGCTTTCTGAATCTGTCCTTTTGGGTTTTTATGGAGGCTTCATTATACAGGCATGATTGATTAAATCATTGGCCACTGGCAACTAATTCAACCTCCAGTCCCCCTCCCCTCCCTGGAGGTCAAGGGGCGGTACTAAGTTTCAACCCTCTAATCACATGATTGGTCCTGGCAACCAGGCCCCATCCTAAGGTAGGGTCCAAAAGAAACCTCATTAACATAACAAAGACACCTTTGTGGCTCTCATCACCTAGGAATTCCCAGGGTTTTAGGAGCTCTGTACCAAATATATATTTCTTATTATAAATCATAATATTTATATAAATCACTAAGGATCTTTATTCAAGCTGCTGTGATTTAAAAGCATTTGAGATAATTTTTCTCTATGTGACTAAGCCAGCAACCTGAAACAAAATTAGGGTCATTTGTTTCATTTTGCTTTCAATATTTATGGAACACTTTTTCATTTTTGTTTAATCTTGTTTTATAATTTATAAAACATTTTTATGGTTCCAAAGTCAACATTATAAAAACAATGTACCTTAAAAAATTCTGCATTCTATCCTTGTTCTCTCAATCCTTTTTCTTTTTCTTCCTTCACCTTATAGGTAACCATTTTTATAGATCTGCTTTTATCCTTTTTTTTTTTTTTTTGGCTTCTCTATTTTTTTTTAATATAAGCAAATATACACTTTTTATTTTTTGGTATTTCCTCCTTTCTTTGATAAAAGTCCTACTCTCACTGTTCTGTTCTGCACTTTCCCCTACTTAGTAATATTATCACCCCACAGTGGAATTTACAGAGTTCTTCCTCATTCCTTTTTACAGTGAGAATTCCACTGTGAGAATGTCCCTCAGCTTATTCAACCAGATTCCTTTGATGGACAGTTGGATTAACTCTAACTGTAATACACCAGGACATCATATGGGTACACAATAAAGGTACAGCTTTAAACCAATATCCATATTGCTAATTAGAAGTCATAGCATTTATAAAATTCTAGCCCAAACTGGACCCACTGGGCTAACATTATCCAAAGCCACATACAACCAAAATCACCTCTTCTGCCAGCCAAGAAGAGAGCCAGCTGAAGGCTGTAGAACTACTCCTTAGAATGAAGACGCTCTTTATGTACTGACATGGAAAGAGTTTCAATATATATCAAGTGAAAGGGGCAGAATAATGTGTGCTGTATAATATAATTTGAGTGGACAGAGGAAAAAAAAGAAATATTTGTTTATATTTGCATAGGAGAGCTCTCCAGCTACTGCCTCCTTGTCACATCTTACTTTGTCGTATCCCACACGTATTCATGTCCTCCTGCTCACTCACCCCTCATGGGCTCCATTCTGGCTTCTGTCCTTACCACTACTCTCTCTAAGGCAACCATGACCTTCATGTGACAAAGGCAAGATGCTCTCTTCAGTCCCCACCTAACTTACCTCTCAGCAGCATCTGATAGTGACCCCTCATTTTCCTTCAGATGCTCACTACCTAAGCTACAGTGACCCTGAACTTGCCTCCAAATTCTTCTCATGTTCCACCACCTTCAATCTCCTTTGCGGCTTTTCAATCTTCTTTGTGCGCTCATTTTCCTCTACCTGATCTTTAATCCTTGGAGTTCCATAGGGTTGAGTCCTAGGCCCCTGATTCTTTTCACTCTGTACCCTTTCCACAGGCCAGCTTCATCTATAAACATACTCTAGGCAAGACTTCTCTCACTCTCCATACCTAATTATACAACACCCTGCTCAAAACAGCAACTTACATGTTTCAAAGACAGCTCAACTGAATTTATGATTATTTCCTCCCCCAACCTGTATAACCTTTTTGTCTCTGTAATTGGCACCAGTTCTGAATCGAAACTTTAAAAGGCATCCTTCACACCTCTCCCTCCGCTAATCAATTACCAAGACTTGTTTGTTCTGCCATCTAAATATGTCTCAAGTTCATCTACTTTTACCTACCTCTACTGATACCATCCTTTATGAGACTTGACTTCAATGACACCAGACTCCTGAGTTTCCTTCTACAGTACACCTTACCTTGTCTTCCCTACGGGTTCATTTCTCTCTGCCTAGCCACGAAATGCCAGAGTTCCTCAAGACTGAGTCCTAGGCTCTTTCTTGCTCTTGCTGTACTCTGAATCCACTCCACAGGCTAACTCAAACTCAACCACTGTTTCAATTATCTTTAGTGACAGGGTCTCCCAAATTTACATTTAATGCCCAGGGTATATTATAAGGGGTGGAACTCCAAATCAAACAGGCTATTTGACGTCTCCACTTGAATAACTGGGTCAACCAAAGACAACTTAATTTAATTCATCCAAAACCATATTTATACCATCCCCCAAATCTGATCTCCTAGCACCACTATCTCAGTGAATGATATCACTGTCCATCCCAGAACAAGCCACAAACCAAGCACGCATCCTTGACAACTCCATCTCCTCTATCTTCCATATCTAAACCATCTCCAAGTCCTGTTGCTTTTATCTGCCAAATATCTCTGCAACTGGTTCCCTTTTTTCTGTCTTCATCACGACTACCTAACCAAGTCATTCGTACATTCACTAACTGGAAGCTGACTCTGACCAGGCACTATTTTAGGTACTGGGGACATGGGAACAAATGAAACAGACAACCCAGCATGAGGGAATTTACAATCCAGAGAAGAGCTGATAATAAATATGTACTATTTTGCAGTAATAAGTACTCTGAGAGAAAATGAAGCATGGTGAGGGGATAAAGAATGTGGAGGACAAAGGACCTGTGTCCTGTGGAGGACAAAGGACAAAGGATGAGCTGTGTCTAACTGACAAAGTGCCATCTCAGCAGAAACCTGTATAGTGTGAGGAAGTGAGTCAAGTGGGCTCCAGGCCGTCAGGAAGAAGAATGGTCCAGAAGAGGAAAAAGCAAGTGCAGAGGCCCTGAGGTGGGAGCCTGCTTGGCCTTCCTGATGAACTACAAGGAGGCCAGGGTGATTAGAGTTCTCCTATGAAGGGCAGAGAGGAAGGAGGTGAAGGCGAAGAGGTAGCTGGGGCCAGACCACAAAGGCCTCTGAGGGCCACGCTGGGGGCTTTGGATTGTGTTCTATGTGATAGAAGCCACTAGAGGTTTTGAGCATGGGAGTGAGATGACCTGATCTATCTTTTAAATAGACCATTCTGGCAATTACAAGGACAGTAGATGTTGGTGGCAGGAGAGGAGCGCAGGGGATGAGAACAAGACTAAATCAAACATAGTAAACAGGGCTACAGAGCATTTGGGCTCAACTTTCACCTTGTAAGAAATTCACTCTTTAAAATTACTGCATGTTATTTCATTAGGCTGCCGCTATAACCCCTATAGCACCTTTCTGCAAATTAGAAAAAGACCCCTACTCTCTGTGCAGATGCAGCCCCAGCAAATCTCGGTGAGTGGAAGGCAGCCCACAAGCAACCCCTCAGCTGACCACCCTTCCAGGTTCAGTCTGCCCTGAATTCTTGTATAAATATAACAAAGAAAGAGAAAAAGACAAAGAAAGAAAAACACCTTTACATTGGAGGTAACTGTTAACCTAGATCATCCCTGGATTTTTAAATTTTTGAATAAAAGAATATTTTCATGTTAGGTGTAAACCAAACTCATGAGACGTTCAAGTTGACTTAATCACATTATTCTTATTTTATATATATATATATTTTATATACATAATATGCCAGAATAGTGATTAGACTTTGGACTCATTTCTTAAGTAAGAGACTCAGATGAGACTGAGGGAAGTGACTGTTCAAAGGGTCGGTTTTTGGTTCTGGTCTAGAGTTAATGATCAAGGTGCTTCCAAGAACATCCAGGTCCTTCACCTGAGCTCACAGGGAAGTGAGCTCCCCTTGGAAGGGAAACTGTTCCGAGGGCACTTTAGTCCAGGTAGATGGGAGATTCGCCAGGGGTGCAGGAGAGACACAACCACAGGCCAGCACTCCCAGGACGCTCCATCTGACTGTCACCTTTGACCAAAGAGAGGAGGTTCATCCCATCAAGAGAAACGCACACACTGGTTGGCTCTGATGTCCTTACTTCCTCCAGATACCCACTCAGAGTTTTCCTTCAGGGACAGCTTCCCAAACCTGAGAAGGACTTGACGTCACCACTAGGTGCCTTCAGGGTCTCTCTGGACAGCTTTCGACTCCAGTCATACTTCCTATTCAGTTTAATCCAACTAACACTTCACTCAGGAAGGGGGATTCCTCATGGATCAGAGGCTCCCAAGGCTCTGATTGAAATGGAAAATGGAAGGGGAACAATTCTTCCTTTGATCTTCCACGCCATACTCAGTCCACACCTGACGCCCCTCCTAAACTCTCTACTGGTTCCCTGCTGCCTGTGTTCTCTGTTTACTTTGTGGTGGTCTCTAGCAATTCCCACAAAATCAGAATATTTCTCCCAAGGGACAGTTAAAAGATATAAGGAGAGATAAGTGTGGTTCCCACCTCAAAAGATCTCACCTTATACAGGGAAGAATGAGCTCTACTAAAGGTGCGGGCGCTTTAGGGATCGAGACAGCCTGTCCCACAGCCCTTCTGCTGGGCCCCCATTGTGTGGGGGCATCACTGACTCGTCTGGACCCAACAGCAACCTCAGACAAGTCCTACCATGTCTATGCCAGGTGGCTCCACATTGGTTGCAGGCTGATCCTTGCAGAATATAAACCTGGGCCCGTGGCCAGGGTACTTCAACTCCTCAGAGGCTGTGCCTGGCTCTCAGGTCCCGGCCCCCTCTCCCCGCTCCCGTCTCCACACGCCGGCTTCCTTTGTCTGGACTCTCAGACATGCTCTTCCTGTGCCTGAACGCTTTTCACAACGTGGGATCTGGCCCTTCCTCGGGAAGCCTTGCCCACAGCACCCCTCCTGTTCCACGTTCTCACAGCACCTGCGGCTCTTCCCCCGAGGTCCTCACCAGTCTGTCATTCCACAGTCCTGTGTGCGCTTAGCCTCCCCCTCCACTGAGCTCCGCCAGGGCAGGACCTGCATCCTTCTGTCCAAGGTTGCACTGCTGTTTATCACGGGACAGGAAAGCAGTGGGCGAGGGTTAGAACCTGGCTCCCCCAGAGCCTTGGCCTCCCCAATTCAACAGCTCTCAGTCCTCAACTTCCATGACAGCCGAATCTGCCAGTTTTCTCCTCTGGTGACTTCTTCTCAGGCTCAGCCACAGATTCTTCCTTCTTAACCCACCTCATAAACACTGAGGTTTCCTGGGACTCTGTCCTCTCCTCCGTTCCCTCATCTTCTCAGCTCAAGGCTTCAAATGCCACCTTTGCACTGATGGCTCCCTGACCTCCCTGTTGAGTTCCAACCCTGTATACCTTCTACAGCTGTCCACTGGTGACCTCTACCCATATTTCACTAACATTTCAAATGAAATCCATCCCACACCGAACCTGTCCTATACCCTTAATGAAGGGACCTCTCCTCTTTCCTGAACTCACTGCACATGCCTTCCTCCAGGTAACGTCTTGCCTACATTATGCAATAATCTCCAGAAGGTTCCCACCTCTAGTTTTTCCTCACTTCAAATCTAAGACCAACAGTGTTTCCAAAGTGACCATTCTTATTTAATTGAAATTGCATAATAAGGACTTCATGAATATATTCTCCGTGAAAATTTTAATAACATTGCATGTAACTAAAGTCCCCTTTCATCAATGCCCATTCTCAATCCCAATCCAAATGTAACTAGCTACCAGCTCAGGTGTCCCCCGACCTTTCTCTCGGCACTTACACGCATATTATGCATATAGACAAACACCCACATAATTTTCTTTACACATAAATGGCAACATGTCATAATAATGCACCGTAACTAGCTTTAGTCCTTCACGTAGCTTGGAGCTCCGCCCACACCAGTGCTGCTGCTTTCTGACTGTGGTGCTGTTGTGCCAGTGTAGGGACCCACCTCAGCTTCTTTAGTCTTTACTGAAGGACGTTTAAAGTATCTCAGACTCAGACTATTTTTTCTAAAATATCAACAACCATACAACTCTTCTGCTTGAAACTCTTGAATTATTTCCAGTCATCCATGGACAGTTCCCATCCCTAAGAACTGTACCAAAGCACTTCATAGTGTGGCCCCCACCTGGCTTTCTAATCTCATTTCCTTCCTTATCTCTCTCTTTTCCCATATACCCTGAGCTTCAGTCTGAATGAATTATCTGCAGTTCCTTAAATGCACTAAGTTTGCTGAATGAATGCATGACAATGTAGCCCTCCTCTGAAACAACAGGAAATAACAAGAAAAAAGATCCTGAGAGATTCACCTGTGCAGTAATTATCAGAGAAGAAGAGGAAGCTTGTGACTCGGGGCCTTAGCGTCCCTTCTCCACAACTTCTAGAGGACTGAAAACCTGCAGAAATTTCCCTGACCAACATCTCCGAGTTGCACATGCACTCATTTACCAGACTGCTGCCTGCAGAGATTCCCCACCCACTTACCTAGAGAGGAGCCTCCAGGGCTTTCTTTCACTACCTTCCAGGGATCTTCTCCTTGCTGCAACAGGGAGATCACCTCGGGTTTGGAAAATGGGAGTCCTGCTCATAGACCAAAAAGAAGAAAAAGAAAAAAAAGACTTGATTTTGCCTTGACACAAAGAGGTATCTGAGATCTGAGCAGAAAACTCAAAGGATGATACAGAGAACTTCTGTGGGATGCTCAAGTTGTGCCCCCACAATGTGAGGGGTGTGTTAGGGTAAAAGCAAGGGGCAATACAACATTTAGTTGTATGTTAGTGAAGTATGATAAACATGCAGACTTGATTAACAGGGTGCTAATAGCTTTCTATACAAGAGGGAATATGTATACACTGTTAAATGTACAGATTAAATTAATATTTGTAACAGGTATCTGTGGAAAGGATTATGTACCAAGTAGCTTGTTTAAAATGAGAAAACACTATCTGACTCCCTTTGAAAGATGGCAGCAATCAGCAAACTATGGGTCATAGGCCAAATCTAGGCCGCTGTCTATGCATGGCCCTTGAGCAAAGAATGGTTGAAAAAAAGAAAAGGAATATGTTACAGAGACTATATGTGGCCCACAAAGCTGAAAATATTTACTCCCTGGCCCTTTACAGAAAAAGTTTGCTGACCCCTGTAAAAGAGAATTGAAAAAAGCCAGTGCTGGGTCAGAGAAAAAGGTTGAGGGATACTCTCTGTTAAGAGATGAGCAAACACATCATAGTTCAATCACAGTGGGAAAATGTTGCCTGCAGTCACTGCAGTCACATTTCTAATGTGCAGCTCTGTAGATTGTCCCATCCATGGGGCAATTCCATACCTACGAGGGAGAAAAAGGTTTTCAGGTTTATTTATGGAGATCCAGTTTGTACACTGCTAAGGCAAAACTCAGCTAAAGTTTTTAATGACCCAGGGCTTTTATCCAGGAAATCAGATGCTGAGGTATCCCAATTTCTGAATTCTGTATCTACAGGGGAAATTTCCTTACCCAATGAGACAAGGTTACTATAGTTCTCCAGCATCACATCTTGGTACAAGTTTCTCTGTGAAGGAGCCAGCTTTCTCCACTCATCCCGCGTAAAGAGCACAGCCACATCTTCGAACGTCACTGACAGCTGTAGAGACAAACATCCCAGCTCATCCAGGACCATCCATCACACAGGGTGAAAAAGGCGGCAGTGGGGAGTAGACGGGCTACCATGAAATGCTTCTATATTATTCTAGGTTCTGAAGGTTCCAGGTCATTTGTTTAATGAACAATTGACCAATGACAAATATATATTGAGTAGCATGAAGTATGAACCAGGCCCCGAGTTAACTGCTACAAGAGATGTGTGGAGGTATTAAGGCCATTAGTGGGAGTGTTAATTAGAATTATCTTCCTGTTGGCAACTTGATAACATACATTACAAGCTTTAAAATGTGCATACTCTTTAACTCTCCAATTACTATATTTGTTTTATAATGAACAGTGAACAAAAATGCCCATGCAAGGACATTTATCATGGTGTTAGTAACAGCAAAGAAATGGAAACAACCTCAATAATCACCGAGAGAGACTAGTGTAAATAAGGCACTCTGTGCTCCCTAAAGCTTGAGGACAGTAATAATGGAAATTAAAATAGCTATAATTTATTGAATGCTTTTTTCAGGCTAAGTACTATTCTTAGAGCTTTATATTAAACTTTAGTGTATATCTTTATTTTATCTTCACAACAACCCCATGAAGAAGGTACTATTATTGTGTCCATTTTACACAAAAGAAAACGAAGAGAAATTTATCCAAGTCACACAACTGGTATGAAGGAAAAACTCACTCCTCCTGCATGTCTCCTCTACTCTTAATACAACACTACTTCACTTCTGACACCAGATGTGGGGTTTTTCCACACACCAAGCAATTGTGGGACACCAGCTGAGTGTCCTACAGTTAAACTCAATTCTGACACCTGAAGATAGTGTCAGATTCCCACAAGACTGGCCCTCTTTCAATGTCAATCACAAGTCCAGGTTGTTACCTGTGCTGCTGACTGACTGGCTATAAATTGGAGGTTTCTACAACCCTCTCCTCAGGTTTGATTAATTTGCCAGAGTGGCTCACAGAACTCAGGAAAACATTTACTTACTAGATTACTGGTTTATTATAAAAGAAGATATAGGAACTGGCAGATGAAAGAGAGGCACAGGGAAGGGGTGCACAGTTTCCATGCTCTCTCGGGATTCACCATTCTCTCCGACTCTCTACATGTTCACCAACCTGGAAGAACTCTGAACACTTCTGGGTTTTTATGGAGGTTCATTACATAGGCATGATTGATTAAATCACTGACCATTGGTGACTGATTCAACTTTCATCTCCTAGGGTGGCGACAGATGGATAAGAGGGGTTATCGGGGGGCAGGACTGAAAATTCCAACACTTTAATCAAGGTTGGTTCCCCTGGCAATTAGCCTGCATCCTTAGGTGGGGTACAAAAGTCACCTCATTAACATAAACTCTGGTGTGGATACAAAACACACCAATTTTGCCTTCATTGCTCTGAAGTAATTTCAGGGATAAAAATCATATATTACTAACCACTTAGGAAATCACAAGGGTTTTGGAAGTTATGTGCCAGGAACACGGACAAAGACCAAATATATATTTAATATTATGAATCACAATATCACAGCTGGTCAGTGGTAGAGGTAGAATTGCAATCCAAGGAACTGCCTCTCAACGCCTATCTCATAGGGTTAAGAAATAAATGATAATCTATACAATGGAGATAAAGAGTAGTGATGGTAGCACAACACTGTGAACATACTTAATGCCAATATACTCAAAAATGGTTAAAGTGGTAAATTTAATCTTATGTATATTTTATCAAAATAAAAAGTTAAAATGATAAAATAAAAAATACATACATACATATGTACACATGTACATAAATAAATAACAAATAAATAAAGATGCACAGAAAATTATTCTGAGGGCTGCATACCAAAGGTATGACCGTGATTATCTCAAGATGTTGGGGTAAGAGTGATTTTACTTTTTTATTCTCTGAAATTTTTAACATTAACATGCAGTGCATGTATAAGATAATTTATTGGCACACGGCGGGGAATACAAGAAATGATCTTTGCCCTCAAAAGAATTTACAATCCAACTGGCAGACAAGAAAAACGCATGAAACAATCTGAACAAGAAAAGTGGCGCTGGACAGGACCATATACCATTTCCTGGTTCAATCCTCATTTTAGAGATGAGAAACACAATGTCCAGGGCAGTTAAGATACTAGGTCACATACTTTTTCAATGGCAGAGACAAGACGATAACTGAAGTTTTCTTTTAACCCAGCACTTGGTGGGTATATTCTCTCTCTGGTCTTAAATGTCCTGTCACTGAGTTTTACACACAAGTCCACGTGGTACTGATGTATCGGCAGCAGGTGAGGTTAGGGAGAAATGTCACATAGGACTCACAAGCAGGGATGGAGAAGATTCTGGGTAAGAGAGCAGCCTGGCTCTGTTGGAATGGAATGGGAAAGGCTTAGAAAAAAGTAGCCCAAATATGCAGAGGCAGGTCCTAGCCACAGTCTCAGAAGATCAACCACTACCACATTTCATGGGTCCAAAAGATACACAACATCACATTGCAGAGAACTCTGGTAATTTGGGGGCCAGGCCTGTCCCGTGTTCTGAAAGATATACCAGAGGAAAGGCTGGATGATAACTAACATAAATTTAGAGGCCAGACATACCTGGGTTTGATTTCAGGTTACCTGACTTCGTTGAGCCTCAGTCTCAAGTGTAAAATGGGGGTAATAACTTCTGCTTCGCTGTGAGAGTGAGAACAAAGGTGAAGCCCTCAGGATATTCCCCAGCGACGTTAACTACTATTGTTAGATGAGGATGAGTAAAGGAAGGACACTGTACAGTCATTTCTATCTACCAACAGTAGATAGATAGACATCATGAACTAGAATAATATCGTTTAGCTACCACAAGCACCACATATTGAACATCTACTATGTGCCTGGCCCTGATATGAACGCTTTCCATGTACTAACTCCCAGGATCCTCTCATCTACCCTTTGAGGTAGGCCCGGTTGTTGTATTCATTTTACAGGTGAAGAAACTGAGGCACACAGAGGTAAGAAACTGAAGCACAGAGAGGTGGACTTATTTGCCCAAGACCCATTAACAGCAACAGAGGAGATGGGCACAAACCTGGCCATCTGGCTCAAAAGCCCCACTGAGTAATCACCGTATACACTGCCTCTCCACTACCAACATCCCATGAAACTCTCACTGCTGCTTCCTGAGGAGTCTTCTCTCTGCTCTTGGGAGTCAAGAGACCTCTCCATCTATGTCCCCACCAACATGGCTATCCTTTGTTCACACAGTGGCTCACCTGGATGGGGTCCCATCCTCATTCTCACAACATAAAGATGAAAATGGCAGGTCAATATCAGTTTTCAAGAGAGTGACAGAAGCAAGGCACATGATCCAGAAAGTTAAGATGGAGAAAAAACTAAAAACTATGGACTGGGAAAAGCCTGGCAAAGGTATCATGAGGATTTCTCACGGGCGGAAAGAAAAAGAAAAGCATTCCGGCCAAGGGTAGGGAGGGGGACGTGACTGAGCAAAGGAGGCAGGCCAGAAAGGAACTCTGCCAAGTGCGCACGTTTGTTTGTTCTGACCCTAAGTGGTATAAGACGTGTGGCATCTTATCTATCAATTCAGTAATCATACAGTGAATTGAGATTAATGAATAAAAGAGTGTCTATTAGAAAAAAAAAAAAGAGAAACACAGGCCATGGATTGGGGGGTTGGAGGCAAGCATTCCCTACGCAATCTACCATCCACCAGGGTGGACCAACTCTTCCAAGGGAGAAGGACATTGGCTCCAAATTCTGGCGAAGACTGTACTGGGGAGAAAACGTCAGTTTAAGGGTAAAAAACCAAAAAAACCCATCTGTCTCTAAGACCTGAGATGGCAATGAACTCACCTGAGACCTTGCTTCCCTCTGTTCAGTAGCCATGTCCTCTTTCTGGGCAGTTTCCCCTTAGGATGGGAGAAGTCTCCAGAAGCCAGATCTGAGAGAAGAAAAAGGGAGCCAGGAGGAAGCCCCTTCTGCTTTCCACCCCTCAGAATCAGCAGCTCTGAAACCTTTATATCACTTGAAAATGATGCCAAGTGCCCTCAGAGAAGGAAGTCAGAAGGAACGAGGGGTAGACAGGACCAGAGAGAAGGGCTGGGTCATCCTGGTCCAGGCCCAGCTCTTTCCCTGGCTCAGAGGAAAAGGTCCTAGGACTCCATCAGCAGTAGCAGCAACTCCCTGAGCCTCACCGCGTGCCAGGCACTACCTATCAATACATCATCGAGTCCCACAGCACAGTTGGCACTGTCAGCACCCCATTTTATAGATCAGGAAACTGAGGGCAGAGTGGGAGCAACTTGCCCCAGTCCACACAGCCAGGGAGGGTGGCACCAGGATTCCAAGCACCGCAGGCTCCAGAGCACCTGCTCTAACTTCCCTGCGTGCATGTGACAACTTTTCTCCACCTCAAGCCTTCCCACCCAATTCCTCCCCCTCCTGTCAAGTAAACAATTTCCAGATTTCTAGAGAAAGCTGTTTCGGAAAGGGAAAACATCAGCTCTCCTATGGCGGGGAGAGGGCTGCTGTCTTGAGGAAAGGGCACAGAAAACCAAAGACCTGGGTCCAGTCCTGGCTCTGCCACTGGGGGAAGCCGGCGACTCACTTCTCGCGCAAAACAAGCCTGTCACTCGGGAGTGCAGGGGTGATGATAAAGGGAGGAAATAATTTTCTCACGTTCACTGCCGGCCCGAAACAAATTCAAATGCCCGCAGGCGCTGGGCACGTAGCGCGCTGGGAACTGGTCGGGAAGAAGCAGGAGGGTGGCTGGGTCCAGCCAATGGGGACGAAGTGCCCGACCTGTCTCGTTCAGGGGCACGTCAGTGGGACGGCTGGGGGCGACAGGCGGACAGAGCCAGGGGTGCCCGGCTCTCGGCCCGCCGGCCCCCACAAAGGCCCGGCTCGCGTCTCTTGGGCCTGTGCCCCATGCCCCCGCGACGCATCCTCCCGAAGCCCGGTCCTCCCTCCCACATCCTGCCTACCCCCCGCCGCTCACCTCGCCCAGGCCTCGGGGGTTCCGCGGGCCGCAGGCTGGAGGCTCCGGAACTGCCACGGCCGGACAGCAGCTTCCGCTGGGGACTCCCCGCGGTGCCGCCTGGGCGGACCTCTGGCGGGTAATCAGCTCGCGCCAGCGGCAAACGCCCGACGCCCCACGTAGGTCCGGGAGGGGCGGGGCAAGGACAGTCGCGAGCCCCTCTGGCAAATGTAGTCCAAGCGAGAACAAAAGATCCTGGGAAATGTAGTTTTTCGAGCTTGTCTGCGAGGAGAGCCCCGGCTGAGCCTGTCACTTGTCCAGACTCCATTCTGGGTTCGTGGTCGAGCTCCCTGGGCTGCTGGCTCCTGAGTTCCCAGTTCTTCCAGGAGGAAACAGAGGTTCCTACAGGGCAGTGACTTGTAGCTCTGCATCTGTGTAAATGATAGCAAGGCAAGTAGACAACCGCCAGGAACAAACCTATTTCCCTTTAAGTCTTTCAACAAGAGTGTATGGAGGACTTCCCTGGTGACGCAGTGTTTGAGAACCCGCCTGCCAATGCAGGGGACACGGGTTCGTGTCCTGGTCCCAGAAGATCCCACATGCCTTGGAGCAACTAAGCCTGTGTGCCAGAACTACTGAGCCTGTGTTCTGCCGGCGAGCCACAGCTACTGAGCCCATGTGCCACAACTACTGAAGCCTGTGCTCCTAGAGCCCATGCTCCGCAAGAAAGAGAAGCCACCGCGATGAGAAGCCCACGCACCTCAACGAAGAGTAGCCCCTGCTCACACCACAACTAGAGAAAGCCTGTGAGCAGCAATGAAGGCCCAACACAGCCAAAAATAAAGAAAGAAAAATTTATATTAGAAAAAAAATGTATGGATCACCTGCTATGTGCCAAGCCCCATTGTAAAGGATTTGAAATACCTCAGTGGGCAAAAGAGAGATCATTGCTCTGGAGAACTGTTTTGGGAGGTGGGGGTGGGGGAAGGAGGTAGAGAGCAGACAATAAGCCATGAATATAATTATATAACATTTTAGGAGATAAGTGTTATGGGAAAAAGTGAAAGGAGAGCAGTGTGGTGGGGATTTGGGGCTCATTTGGGAAAGTGAGTAGGGTGGGTCCTCACAGGCCTCACTGAGAGAGTGAGATTGGAGGGAAGAGTCAGAGGCAGTGCAGGAGAGGAGGGCCATTTCAGGCACTGAGAAGCCAACAAATTTTGTTTTTATTTGTAAAGAAACACATGTCCCATTTAGAAAGTTTGATAAATAAAATAAAGAAAGATGCACTTGATACCACCACACAAAAATAAATGATTAACATTTTGGTGAACATCTTTTAGCAGCCCTTTGAACTCCATATTAATCTCTCTGATAGTCACACCAATCTGTTTTTAACAAAATGGAATATTGCAGATAGCAATTGTAACCTATGTTGGTTACAATTATGTGTGGGTTTTTTTCCCCACTTAAGAATATTCCTTGAATATTTGAACTTGCCAAAAAATATTATCCGTCAGTAGCGTTTTCAGTGACTTCAGTACATTCTATTGCATTTAAATAAATTTTTTTGTTAAACATATTTAAACTTATTTATTTAAATGTATTTACCTAATATTTTACCCCTACTGTTAGTTATATTTTTCCTAGTTTTTTGCTCCATTAATATCCTTATAACTATATCTTTGAAAATTATTTTCTTTTATTTATTTATTTATTTTTGGCTGTGTTGGGTCTTTGTTTCTGTGCGAGGGCTTTCTCTAGTTGCAGCGAGCGGGGGCCACTCTTCATTGTGGTGCGCGGGCCTCTCACTATCTCGGCCTCTCGTTGTGGAGCACAGGCTCCAGACGTGCAGGCTCAGTAGTTGTGGCTCACGGTCCCAGTTGCTCCGCAGCATGTGGGATCTTCCCAGACCAGGGCTCGAGCCCGTGTCGCCTGCAGCAGCAGGCGGGCTCTCAACCACTGCACCACCAGGGAAGCCTGAAAATTATTTTCTTAGTTTAAATTCCCTGAAGTTGAATTGCTGGATCAAGGACTGGTAGATTTCTAAGTACATTGCCTAGTTGCCTTCCAGGAAGATTTAACAATTTATATTTCCATAAGCAGTTTCTGACACTCATGCCCACTCTGGGTTTTTTTCTTTTTAATGATTAAAAAATATGCTCTTTCTTATTTAATAGAGCAAAATTTTTATATTTAATTTGAAATTAAATATAATATCATATTTATTGAACCATTCAGGTATATTAATTGCCTGTATGGGTACTTTGGCCATTTCCTATTGAAATGTTAAAATTTTTGGTATCATTTTGAAATACTGTATATGCACAATTTTTTAAAGAGAAAAGTGCTTTGTTGTTTATCCTGTCTATGAAAATAATGCATTCATTGTTAAAAAAATTTACACACAGTATATGGAATAAAGAAACACGTAATAAAGAAATAAATCCAACAGAAACATTGATTACGTTTATATGCTATTCATATATGCTGTTGTATGTGCATACACACATTTGTGTGTATGAAACAAAAATAGAATCATATTTCTCATACTTTAAAAAATGTAAACTATACATACAGAAAGCTAATTAGAACATATAATCCAGTGTAACACATGATTATAAAGAGATCACCCCTGTAAACATCTACCCAACTTGAGAGGTAGCCCCCTACTAACACTCAGTACCTTCTTCCTAATCACCTACTATCATGACTTTTGAGATAGACCTTTTTTTGCTTTTCTTTATGGTTTTACTACCTACTCATACATCCTTACGTAATAGTTTTACTTGTTTTTAACTTTATAAAATAGAGTCATATAATCGTATTTTTTGTGTGCTTTGTTCTCCAAACATTTTGTCAGCTTTATCCCCATTATTGCAGGTAACTTGACCTATTATACTGTCAATGGACATTTATGTTGTTTCCAAGTTTTATCTTTTAGGAACCATGATAAAACAAATTTAGTAATATGTTATTGGTAGAATCTAGGTGATGATATATGGGCATTCACTGTAAAATTCTTTCAACTTTACTTTGTATTTGAAAATTTTCATAATAAAATGTTGAGGAAAACTCAATACCTGGGGTTTGACCCAAAATGGAGTAGCCCCATTCCTCGCATGTCATCCCTTTTACAATTAAAAATCCATGGACATAACACAACAAACAAGCACAGGAAGACTCTGAAATGTGGAAGGAAGAAGGCAAACTGAGAACTTTAGAGCCAGGGAAGGACATGTGGTAAATTCCCTTGTTTTCCTTATCACCTCCTGTATCTCTCAGCCAGGATATTGCAGAAGCTTCCAAGCCAGAACCAACAACAGACCCAGACAAGAAAAAAAAAAACAAAAACAAAACTCTAAGAAAAGCCTATTTCCCTTAGTTGAAACTGGGGAAAAAGGTGGCCTAACACAGAGAACTTTTTTGGTAACACCCACCTTACTGTAACCAAACACCAGTGGGAAACCGCCCCCCACCCATCTGAACTGTGGAAGCCAAAGGGAGCAGCATGTTTTTCTCAAGTGGAAAGAAAAGGAACTGTCAACCATGAATTCTATATCTGGTGAAAATACAATTCAGGAGTAAAAGGGAAATAAAGACATTCTCAAAGGATAACCAAGAATATTCATTGCTAGCAGAACTACCCTTAAAGAATAACTAAAGGAAGTATTCTAAACAAAGTAAATGATAACAGAAGAAGGCTTGGAACTGCAGAGAGAAAAAAAAAAAGAACATCAGAGTGGTAAAAATAGGGATAACTAAAATAGACTCTCTTACCTATGAGTTTCTTAAAACATAAGTAATGGTTGAAGCAAAAATGATAGCATGATTGGTGCCCAATGTATACAGAGGAAAGACTTAAGACAATTATATTTTAAAAAGTGGGGAGACAGAGGGACCTCAGTGGAATTAAGGTTTCTGTACTTTGCTAAGTTATGTGTGTATACCTAGAGCAACCACTAAAAAATTATACAAAATGATATACTGAAGAAGACTATATAAATCAAGGTGGAAGTCTAAAAAATGTTTAAGTAACCTACGAGAAGGCCAGAGAAGAGAAGCAGAACAAGAAACATGAAACAGAAAACAACGTTAAACAAAATCCTTTCTCTCTCATTAATCAAATGGCTCACAATAGACTATCTCAAGCTTTATTTGTTTGTTTTTCATTTTCAAGTAAGAGTAATAGTAGCTTTAAAAAACATGCTGCTGTAATAAACCAGTCACAGAAAGACAAATACTCTATTATTCTACTTATATGAGGTACTTTGAATAGTCAGAATCATGGAAACAGAAAGCAGAATGGTGGTTGCCTGGGGCTGGGGGGAGGTGCTGCGGGGAGTTATTGTTTAATTGGTACAGAGTTTTAGATTTACAAGATGAAGAGTTCTGGAGATGGATGGTGGTGATGGTTGCACAACACTGTGGATATATTTAATACCACTGAACTGTACACTTGAAAATGGCTAAGATGGTAAATTTTATGTGTATTTTACCACAATAAAATTTCTTGGGAAAAAATGCTGCTATAAATATTCTGTACATGCTGATGTACCTCTTTACATGAGTTTTTCTAGAGTTTGCAGATACCTGTGAATAATTAAGACTTTTCCAGGAGTGCATAGTTACTGATAGTTGTAAGGGAATGAATGTCTAGGCCACAATTTCCATTTGTGTTCTCCTGAGCAAGGAAGGTTCTCTCCTCTTTTCATTCCCTTCAAATAACCCTCTTCCCACTCACCAGAGGACTCTTAAAATGGTGCAGTGCCCAATGGTGTCAAACTCTCTGGAGTACCACAGTCTAGGACTACTGAAACGAGTCTTTTCTAGGAAGACTTCTTTTCTGATTAATGAAAGACCCCACACATGGGGCTTCCCTGTCTTTAGTAACATTTCTGTTAGAAATGGGATACATAGGCCCTTAGCAGGCTCTGAGACCAGATACTTCAACCATTTGAGAGTCGTGGTAGTTTAACTGTCCCTTATCATCTAGTCAACAATCTGTCAAATAATGTACTGCTTTCGAGAAAGAGTGTATGGTGAGAACAATGCAATTAGGGCTCTGGTAAAGAAAATATTGAATGATTAAAATGGCACACACACACACACACACACACATTTTTTTTTTTTTAAAGCAAGCACCATTCTGCAAGAGATGATGTGAAAAGTATTTCAAAATGGATGCCAACTGGAGAAACTTAATGGGCTTACTCACTGATGTGTCAACTTTGTCTTCAGCTCTGCTCCATATTCATCCACAGGAGGGCGCATTAAATGTCCAACCTGTATTTTATCTAACACCACCAAGCTGTTAACTGAATGTGACACAGTTTACCTGGAGATGATATCAGAGGCCACAAGTTAAGGCTTCAGTCCCACAAGACTGTCCACCACCCCAAATCCCACCCCCACTTCAGACACCAATCTCAAGTTCAGATTGTTACCTGTGACTCTGACCTACTGGCTATAAATCAGAGATTTATGCACCCCCTCCTCAAGTTTGATTAATATTCTAGAGAAGCTCACAGAATTCAGGATAACATTTTGCTTACAAAATCACCAGTTTACTATAAAAGGATATAATACAGAAACAGCCCAATGGAAGAGATGCATAGGACAAGGTATGGGGAAAGGATGCAGAGTTTTCTTGCTTTCTCTGAGCACCTCTCTCCCAGCACCTCCACAAGTTCACCAACCTGGATACTCTGAAACCCAGTCATTTTGAGATTTTATAGAGGCTTCATTACATAGGCATGATTGATTAAATGATGATTGATGATTGAACTCAATCTCCAGCTCTCCAGCCCCTCTTCCCTCCCTGATATTGGGGAGTGGGGATGGGGCTACTTCAACCCTCTAATAACATGGTTTGTTCCCTGGCAACCTGCCCCCATCCTAGGTGTTTTCCAAAAATTATTTCATTAACATAAGGTCTGGTGTGGTTGAAAAGAGCTTGTTATGAATATCAAAAGACACATTTATCACTCTTACCACTTAGGAAATCCCAAGGGTTTTGGGAGCTCTGTGCCAGAAACTGGTTGAAGATCATATATATATTATTATAAATCACAATATCACAAACTGGCCAAAACAGCAACTTGAAACAGTCATGTTAATGATGCTTCTTGTCTTTTTATTTATTCTTTTTTAAATGCAGATTTTTAAGTGTACATTTTCGTCAATTTTGATAAATTTGTTTGACCCCAAATAAAACATGGAACATTTTCATTATCCCAGAAAGTTCCCTCAAACTACTTCCCACTCAAAACCACCCATCCAGAAGCAACCACTGTTCTGATATCTTTTGCTATAAATTAGTTTGCCAGTTCTAAAACTTCATATAAATGGAATCTTATAGTATGTACTTTTTTGTGTCTCACTTCTCTCCCTCATCATATTATTTATGAGATTAATTTATTATGGTCTGTGTATCGATACTTTATTTAATTTTATTTTTTGCTGCATCGGGTCTTAGTTGTGGCACGTGGGCTCTTCATTGTGGTATGTGGGCTTCTCTCTAGTTGCTGTGCACAGGCTCTCTTAGTTGTGGCGTGCAGGCTCAATAGTTGCACTGCACGGGCTTAGTTGCCCTGCTGAATATGGAATCTTAGTTCTCCATCCAGGGATCAAACCCACGTCTCCTGCATTGGAAGGTGGATTCTTAACCACTAGACCACCAGGAAAGTCCCACTGTGTAGTATTTCATTGCACAAATGTACAACAGTGTTTATGCATTCACCTGTTGATGGACGTTTGGATTGTTTCTAAGTTATTATGAATAAAGCTGCCATGAACATTGGTGCACAAATCTTTTGGTGGGCATAGATTTATTTCTCTTGGGTAAATACCTAAGACTAGAACAACTGATTGTGGGGTAGGTGTATTACTCTGCTTGGGCTGCAGAGTAATACAAAATACACAGACTGGGTGGTTTAAACAACAGAAATTTATTTCTCACTGTTCTTGAGGCTAAAAAGTCCTGGGAAGTTCTGATCTGAGAAGTGTAAGATTAAGGCACCAGCAAGGTAGGGTTTATTCTGAGGCCTCTTCTCTTGGCTTGTAGGCAGCTGCTGTATTGCTGTGTGCTCACACGATCTCTTTATGAGTGCAGGAAAGAGAGAGAGAGAGAGAGCAAGATCCCTGGTGTCTCATTTTATAAGGGCCCTAATCCCATCAGGAGGGCCCCACCCTCATGACCTCAACTAGCCCTGATTACTTCCCAAAGGCCTCATTTTCAAATACCATCCACTGGGGGTTAGGACTTCAACATATGCATTTTGGGAGGAACACAATCATTCAGTCCATAACAGTAGGTGACGTTTAACTTTATAACAAACTATTAAATGGCTTTCCAAATTGGTTTTATCATTTTACACTCCCAGGAGCAATGTAGGAGAATTCCCACATGTTCACTAACTCTTGGTACTGTCATCTCTTTCATTTTAGCCTTTTATTGAGTGTATAATGGCATCTCATTGTACTTTGTACTTTCAATTCGTATTTCCCTGAAGACTAATGATTTTGAGCCCCTTTTCAGGTGCTCATGGGCCATTTGTATATGTTCTTTTGTGAAGTATCAGCTCAAGTTTCTTTCAAGTCACTATCACAGTTTTCAAGTTCTCTGTGAAATATGATTTACTTGGTACCAAAGGGTACAAGCAGATCTGAAGGGAGTCAGGAATTTCAGTGATGTGGGATGTCCTCCATCAGAGCTATTTTTCTTATTCTCCCAGCCATAAATTAACTTTTACTAAACCTCTAGATGCTGTAAACTGTCCCTTAGCCTTTTGGTCACAGTAACTTAATTTAGCTGCTCTTAAACATTCCTTGGTGAATTTAGTTGTGTCAAACAATGGTTCTGTAGGTAGGGAGGGCCTCTGGAAGGACTGGCTGAATTTTATCAAACTTAAATTGATAAAATTCATATCAAAACTGATATGAAACTCAGTTCAGTTATTTCATGCTGTTAAGAACTTTTATCCTGGACTTCCCTGGTAGCACAGTGGTTAAGAATCCGCCTGCCAATGCAAGGGACACAGGTTCCAGCCCTGGTCCGGGAAGATCCCACAGGCCACGAAGCAACTAAGCCTGTACGCCACAACTACTGAGCCTGCACTCTAGAGCCCACAAGCCACAACTACTGAAGCCCATGTGCCTAGAACCCGTGCTCCACAACAAGAGAAACCACTGCAATGAGAAGCCAGGGCACTGCCATGAAGAGTAGCCTCCAGTCGCCGCAACTAGAGAAAGCCCACACACAGCAATGAAGACCCAGCACAGCCAAAAATAAATAAAATAAAATAAATAAATTTTTTTAAAAAGAACTTTTATCCTGAGCACAGACTCTACATTCTCGCTATATGCTATGTTCATCATTGCTCAGCTGTGTACCGGAGCTGTGGCAAAGTTTTGTGTCTTCAGATGACCCCAGTTGGAAGCACACTGCTTGCTCTACCACCAGTAGACTTTAAGGGGTCACACTGCCTGTCATCCCCATGGTTCCAATCCTTACATCATCTTTAAAATTTTTCCTATAAGAGGTTTAATTAATGAATTGTCTAATACATAACAACATGTATGTGTAATCAGTACTGCATATCATTATACCTATACCAATTAATAACATTGAAACCCAAATCTTATCTTGTCCTATAGGACTAAAATCACTGGCTAGGTTTAAGGAGCACATATTTTGAAACATTTGAAATTGATCCAGTTCTAACAAGTAATCCACACTTATTCTATTCTCACTCACATTATTTATGACATTACATTAATACTTTCTTTCATTTCTTGGCTCAGCAATACATCAGCCCAAGAAATGTGATTTAGTGGTGCAAATATCAGCAAACAATTCTAGTCGTAAATCACCTCTAATAATCTTATGGGTGGCAGAACAATATCTTAAAGAAGAAAAATTCACAAGAATCTTAAGAGCCCCCTTCACAAAAATCAAGTAGCAATAACTTGTTTAGCAAACATCAAGTAGCAGCAAATTGTGGCATATTAATCTCTTGCTACTGTAGAATATATTTTGTAAAGATTTCAAGATACCCCTTACAGATATCCTCCTGTGTCTAAAGCACTATGCTCATAAGGCATGTGATTCTTTGTGCTCTCAAGGCCTCCAGACACCAGGTAACAATGGCCCACACAGAAGGACAAACCTGAGAATAATCTTTAAGTTGAAGTGCACATTTTCTGTCCCAAAAGGGAAAGGTAAAAAATTATGATTAATAAACGTACCCATACATCTTAACATACAGAAAAATTTAGATCTTATACCTTCTATTCAAGAATATGTAGCTAAGATTAGATAGGTGTAACTTTTGGGCCATTATCCTCCACATCTTCCAAGTGTCCAGAAGTATCTTCTGGCCCAGCAGCCATAATTTCAGCTGGCTTCACACCATTTAATTGTTTCATTTATGTTTTGAAGGAGTGCAGTGTGCCAGCTGGTCTTTGTCAGTTATTTCCCTTCAGTGGGAGTGGTCTTTTCAGAGGTGCATACAACTATTCAGCAGTTGTCTCCTCAGATGTTTCAGATGATAGCTCAGGTACAGGGAAGCAAGACTCATGATGGCTTTGAAGCCCTAGGCCCTATCAGATCTAATGTATCTTGTAACAGCCTATGAGAATAGCTTAGTTTCCAAGGGACTTGCCCAGTGTAAATACACGTTACCAATCAGGAGTCATTTTTATCTTAAGCAATGTTGTCTCATTATGCAGCCGATGGATCTTTTGAGCATGTTACCAAGGCAGTCAGAACCATAAATAAGATTGTTCAGAAACACAGTTGACATACTTTCTTGGGTGGTTACCAGGGGAACAGAGCTAAAATGCTATTCCAAGGTCAAATTCTTTCACAGAGAAAAGAAAGGATTTCCTTATCTTATTACCTATCACCTGTCCCCTTGTTCTTTGGTTAATTTTTTTTTTTCATTAAACTGTATTTTGAGATCATTACTGATTCACATGCGCTTGTCAGAAATAACACACAGGGCTCCTGTGTATACTTTACCGTTTCCCCAGTGGCAACATCTTGCAAAACTATAGTACAATAATGTGCTTGTTAGCTTTTTTAATACAGAAAAGAAGACAAGTTAGTATATACTTGGTCACCAGGACTTATATTGTAAAATAGGCCGTTAACAACCAATTTATTTATTCAATAATTAGGTGATTTTTTGATCAAAATGACTTTTTAGTATCCATAATATTTTTATAGGAAATTTTCTACCAAATAATAGTATGACAGTATTTAACACATCAAACGTAGTGTTATGTCACAGAGTTAATAGTATCTCTTTCATCCTCTCAGCAAGTGTCTCTTTTAGGTATCTCAAACTTAGTATGTTTTAAATTGGATGTTTTATCTTCTCTCCCAAACCAGTTTTACCAACATTTTTAGCAGACTTTATTTTTTTAGATCAGTGTTAGGTTCACAGCAAAACTGAGTGGAAGGTACAGAGAGCTCCCATACACCTCCTACCTTACCCACATACACAGCTTCCACCACAATTGTTTTTTATATATACTGCAGGTTCTTATTAGTCAACCATTTTATACACATCAGTGTATACATGTCAATCTCAATCTCCCAATTCGTCACACTACCCCTGCCCCCCTCCACTTTCCTCCCTTGGTGTCCATACGCCTGTTCTCTACATCTGTGTCTCAATTTCAGCCCTGCAAACCGGTTCATCTGTACCATTTTTCTAGGTTCCACATACATGTGTTAATATGCAATATTTGTTTTTCTTTTCTGACTTACTTCACTCTGTATGATAATCTTTAGATTCATCCACGTCTCAACAAACGACCCAATTACGTTCCTTTTTATAGATGAGTAATATTCCATTGTATATATGTACCACATCTTCTTTATCCATTCATCAGTCGATGGGCATTTAGGTTGCTTCCATGACCTGGCTATTGTAAATAGTGCTGCAGTGAACATTGGGGTGCATGTGTCTTTTTGATTACGGTTTTCTCAGGGTATGTGCCCAGTAGTGGGATTACTGGGTCATATGGTAATTCTATGTTTAGTTTTTTTTTAATTTCTTTTACATCTTTATTGGAGTATAATTGCTTTTACAATGGTGTATTAGTTTCTGCTTTATCACAAAGTGAATCAGTTATATATATACATATGTTCCCATATCTCTTCCCTCTGTGTCTCCTCCCTCCCACCCTCCCTTTCCCACCCCTCCAGGCGGTCACAAAGCACCGAGCTGATATCCCTGTGCTATGAGGCTGCTTCCCACTAGCTATTTACCTTACGTTTGTTAGTGTATATATGTCCATGTCTCTCTCTCGCTTTGTCACAGCTCGCCCTTTCCCCTCCCCATATCCTCAAGTCCGTTCTCCGTCTGTGTCTTTATTCCTGTCTTACCCCAGGTCCTTCATGACATTTTTTTCCCTTAAATTCCATATATATGTGTTAGCATACAGTATTTGTTTTTCTCTTTCTGACTTACTTCACTCTGTAGGACAGACTCTAGGTCTATCCACCTCATTACAAATAGCTCAATTTCGTTTCTTTTTATGGCTGAGTAATATTCCATTGTATACATGTGCCACATCTTCTTTATCCATTCATCCGATAATGGACACTTAGGTTGTTTCCATCTCTGGGCTATTGTAAATAGAACTTCAATGAACATTTTGAATGATTCTTTTTGAATTGTGGTTTTCTCAGGGTATATGCCCAGTAGTGGGATTGCTGGGTCATATGGTAGTTCTATTGGTAGTTTTTTAAGGAAACTCCATACGGTTTTCCATAGTGGCTGTACCAATTCACATTCCCACCAGCAATGGAAGAGTGTTCCCTTTTCTCCACACCCTCTCCAGCGTTTATTGTTTCTAGATTTTTTGGTGATGGCCATTCTGACTGGTGTGAGATGATATCTCACTGTAGTTTTGATTTGCATTTCCCTAATGATTAATGATGTTGAGCATTCTTTCATGTGTTTGTTGGCAATCTGTATATCTTCTATGGAGAAATGTCTGTTTAGGTCTTCTGCCCATTTTTGGATTGGGTTGTTTGTTTTTTTGTTATTGAGCTGCATGAGCTGCTTATAAATTTTGGAAATTAATCCTTTGTCAGTTGCTTCATTTGCAAATATTTTCTCCCATTCTGAGGGTTGTCTTTTGGTCTTGTTTATGGTTTCCCTTGCTCTGTAAAGCTTTGAAGTTTCATTAGGTCCCATTTCTTTATTTTTGTTTTTATTTCCATTTCTGTAGGAGGTGGGTCAAAAAGGATCTTGCTGTGATTTATGTCATACAGTGTTCTGCCTATGTTTTCCTCTAAGAGTTTGATAGTTTCTGGCCTTACATTTAGGTCTTTAATCCATTTTGAGCTTATTTTTGTGTATGCTGTTAGGGAGTGATCTAATCTCATACTTTTACATGTACCTGTCCAGTTTTCCCAGCACCACTTATTGAAGAGTCTGTCTTTTCTCCACTGTACGTTCCTGCCACCTTTATCAAAGATAAGGTGACCATATGTGCATGGGTTTATCTCTGGGCTTTCTATCCTGTTCCATTGATCTTTCTGTTTTTGTGCCAGTACCATACTGTCTTGATTACTGTAGCTTTGTAGTATAGTCTGAAGTCAGGGAGCCTGATTCCTCCAGCTCCGTTTTTCGTTCTCAAGATTGCTTTGGCTATTCAGGGTCTTTGATGTTTCCATACAAATTGTGAAATTTTTTGTTCTAGTTCTGTGAAAAATGCCAGTGGTAGTTTGATAGGGATTGCATTGAATCTGTAGATTGCTTTGGGTAGTAGAGTCATTTTCACAATGTTCATTCTTCCAGTCCAAGAACATGGTATATTGCTCTATCTATTTGTATCATCTTTAATTTCTTTCATCAGTATCTTATAATTTTTCTGCATACAGGTCTTTTGTCTCCTTAGGTAGGTTTATTCCTAGATATTTTATTTTTTGTTGCAATGGTAAATGGGAGTGTTTTCTTGATTTCACTTTCAGATTTTTCATCATTAGTGTATAGGAATGCAAGAGATTTCTGTGCATTAATTTTGTATCCTGCAACTTTACCAAATTCATTGATTAGCTCTAATTTTCTGGTGGCATCTTTAGGATTCTCTATGTATAGTATCATGTCATCTGCAAACAGTGGCAGCTTTACTTCTTCTTTTCCGATTTGGATTCCTTTTATTTCCTTTTCTTCTCTGAATGCTGTGGCTAAAACTTTCAAAACTATATTGAATAAGAGTAGTGAGAGTGGGCAACCTAGTCTTGTTCCTGATCTTAGTGGAAATGCTTTCAGTTTTTCATCATTGAGGATGATGTTGGCTGTGGGTTTGTCATATATGGCCTTTATTATGTTGAGGAAAGTTCCCTCTATGCCTACTTTCTGCAGGGTTTTTTTGGGTTTTTTTTTGTTTTGGTTTTTTTTGCGGTACGCCGGCCTCTCACCGTTGTGGCCTCTCCCGTTGCGGAGCACAGGCTCCGGACGCGCAGGCTCAGCGGCCATGGCTCACGGGCCCAGTCGCTCCGCGGCATGTGGGATCTTCCCGGACCGGGGCACGAACCCATGTCCCCTGCATCGGCAGGTGGACTCTCAACCACTGCGCCACCAGGGAAGCCCTGCAGGGTTTTTTTTTTTTTATCATAAATGGGTGTTGAATTTCGTCAAAAGCTTTCTCTGCATCTATTGAGCTGATCATATGGTTTTTCTCCTTCAATTTGTTAATATGGTATATCACATTGATTGATTTGCCTATATTGAAGAATCCTTGCATTCCTGGAATAAACCCCACTTGCTCATGGTGTATGATCCTTTTAATGTGCTCTTGGATTCTGTTTGCTAGTATTTTGTTGAGGATTTTTGCATCTATGTTCATCAGTGATATTGGCCTGTAGTTTTCTTTCTTTGTGACATCCTTGTCTGGTTTTGGTATCAGGGTTATGGTGGCCTCGTAGAATGAGTTTGGGAGTGTTCCTCCCTCTGCTATATTTGGGAAGAGTTTGAGAAGGATAGGTGTCAGCTCTTCTCTAAATGTTTTATAGAATTCGCCTGTGAAGCCATCTGGTCCTGGGGTTTTGTTTGTTGGAAGATTTTAAATCACAGTTTCAATTTCAGTGTTTGTGATTGGTCTGTTTTTTTTTCTATTTCTTCCTGATTCAGACTTGGCATGTTGTGCGTTTCTAAGAATTTGTCCATTTCTTCCAGGTTGTCCATTTTATTGGCATAGAGTTGCTTGTAGTAATATCTCATGATCTTTTTTATTTTTGCAGTGTCAATTGTTACTTCTTTTTCATTTCTAATTCTATTGATATGAGTCTCCTCCCTTTTTTTCTTGATGAGTCTGGCTAATGGTTTATCAATTTTGTTTATCTTCTCAAAGAACCAGCTTTTAGTTTTATTGATCTTTGGTATTGTTTCCTTCATTTCTTTTTCATTTATTTCTGATCTGATTTTTATGATTTCTTTCCTTCTGCTAACGTTGGGGTTTTTTGGTTCTTCTTTCTCTAATTGCTTTAGGTGCAAGGTTAGCTTGTTTATTCGAGATTTTTCCTGTTTCTTAAGGTGGACTTGTATTGCTATAAACTTCCCCCTTAGAACTGTTTTTGCTGCATCCCATTGGTTTTGGGTCGTCGTGTCTCCATTGTCATTTGTTTCTAGGTATTTTTTATTTCCTCTTTGATTTCTTCAGTGATCACTTCGTTATTAAGTTGTGTATTATTTAGCTTCCATAAGTTTGTATTTTTTACAGATCTTTTCCTGTAATTGATATCTAGTCTCATGGGGTTGTGGTCAGAAAAGATACTTGATACAATTTCAATTTTCTTAAATTTACCAAGGCTTGATTTGTGACCCAAGGTATTATCTATCCTGGAGAATGTTCCATGAGCACTTGAGAAAAATGTGTATTCTGTTGTTTTTGGATGGAGTGTCCTATAAATATTAAGTCCATCTTGTTTAATTTATCATTTAAAGCTTGTGTTTCCTTATTTATTTTCATTTTGGATGATCTGTCCATTGGTGAAAGTGGGGTGTTAAAGTCCCCTGCTATGAATGTGTTACTGTCGATTTCCCCTTCTATGGTTGTTGGTATTTGCCTTATGTATTGAGGTGCACCTATGTTGGGTGCATAAATATTTACAATTGTTATATCTTCTTCTTGGATCGATCCCTTGATCAGTATGTAGTGTCCTTCTTTGTCTCTTCTAATAGTTTTTATTTTAAAGTCTATTTTGTCTGATATGAGAATTGTTACTCCAGCTTTCTTTTGGTTTCCATTTTCATGGAATATCTTTTTCCATCCCCTTACTTTCAGTCTGTATTTGTCTCTAGGTCTGAAGTGGGTCTCTTGTAGACAGCATATATATGGGTCTTGTTTTTGTATCTATTCAGCCAATCTGTGTCTTTTGGTGGGAGCATTTAGTTCATTTACATTTAAGGTAATTATCGATATGTATGTTCCTATTCCCATTTTCTAAATTGTTTTGGGTTTGTTATTATAGGTCTTTTCCTTCTCTTGTGTTTCTTGCCTAGAGAAGTTCCTTTAGCATTTGTTGTAAAGGTGGTTTGGTGGTGCTGAACTCTCTCAGCTTTTGCTTGTCTGTAAACGTTTTAATTTCTCCATCAAATGTGAATGAGATCCTTGCTGGGTAGAGTAATCTTGGTTGCAGGTTTTTCTCCTTCATCATTTACAGTATATCCTGCCAGCCCCTTCTGGCTTGCAGAGTTTCTGCTGAAAGATCAGCTGTTAACCTTATGGGGATTCCCTTGTGTGTTATTTGTTGTTTTTTCCCTTGTTGCTTTTAATATGTTTTCTTTGTATTTAATTTTCGACAGTTTGATTAATATGTGTCTTGGCGTATTTCTCCTTGGATTTATCCTGTATGGGACTCTCTGTGCTTCCTGGACTTGATTAAGTATTTCCTTTCCCATATTAGGGAAGTTTTCAACTATAATCTCTTCAAATATTTTCTCAGTCCCTTTCTTTTTCTCTTCTTCTTCTGGAACCCCTATAATTCGAATGTTGGTGCGTTTAATGTTGTCCCAGAGGTCTCTGAGACTGTCCTCAGTTCTTTTCATTCTTTTTTCTTTATTCTGCTCTGTAGTAGTTATTTCCACTATTTTATCTTCCAGGTCACTTATCCGTTCTTCTGCCTCAGTTATTCTGCTACTGATCCCATCTAGAGTATTTTTAATTTCATTTACTGTGTTGTTCATTGTTGTTTCTTTCATTTTTAGTTCTTCTAGGTCCTTGTTAAATGTTTCTTGCGTTTTGTCTATTCTATTTCCAAGATTTTGGATCATCTTTACTATGATTATTCTGAATTCTTTTTCAGGTAGACTGCCTATTTCCTCTTCATTTGATAGGTCTGGTGGGTTTTTATCTTGCTCCTTCATCTGCTGTTTGTTTTTCTGTCTTCTCATTTTGCTTATCTTACTGTGTTTAGTGTCTCCTTTTTGCAGCCTGCAGGTTCATAGTTCCCGTTGTTTTTGGTGTCTGTCCCCAGTGGCTAAATTTGGTTCAGTGGGTTGTGTAGGCTTCCTGGTGGAGAGGACTAGTGCCTGTGTTCTGGTGGATGAGGCTGGATCTTGTCTCTCTGGTGGGCAGGTCCACATCTGGTGGTGTGTTTGGGGTGTCTGTGAACTTATTATGATTTTAGGCAGCCTCTCTGCTAATGGGTGGGGTTGTGTTCCCGTTTTGCTAGTTGTTTGGCATAGATTGTCCAGCACTGTAGCTTGCTGGTCGTTGAGTGAAGCTGGGTGCTGGTGTTGAGATGGAGATCTCTGGGAGATTTTCGCCATTTAATATTATGTGGAGCTGGGAGGTCTCTTGTTGACCAGTGTCCTGAAGTTGGCTCTCGCACCTCAGAGGCACAGCACTGACTCCTGGCTGCAACACCAAGAGCTTTTCATCCACAAGGCTCAGAATAAAAGGGAGAAAAATTAGAGAAAGAATTAGTAGAGGTAGGAAGGAAGGAAGGAAGAAAGAAAGAAAGAAAGAAAGAAAGAAAGAAAGAAAGAAAGAAAGAAAGAAAGAAAGAAAGAAAGAAAAAGAAAGAAAGAAAGAAAGAGAAAAAAGAAAAGAGGGAAGGAAGGAAGGAAAAAAGGAAGAAAGAAAGAAAGCAAAGAAGGAAAGAAAGAAAGGAGGGAGGGAGGAAGGAAAGAAGGAAGGAAGGAGGGAAGGAAGGGAAAAAGAAAGAAAGAAGATACAGTATAATAAAATAAAGTAAAATATAATAAAGTTATTAAATTTAAAAAATAATTATTTAGAAAAAAAGGAAGTATAGAACCTTAGGACAAATGGTAGAAGCAAAGCTATACAGACAAAATCTCACAACAGAAGCATACACATACACCCTCACAAAAAGAGGAAAAGGGGAAAAAAAATAAGAAATCTTGCTCTCAAAGTCCACCTCCTCCATTTGGGATGATTCGCTGTCTATTCATGTATTCCACAGATGCAGGGTACATCAAGTTGATTGTGGAGTTTTAATCCGCTGCTTCTGAGGCTGCTGGGAGAGATTTCCCTTTCTCTTCTTTTTTCTCACAGCTCCCAGGGGCTCAGCTTTGGATTTGGCCCCACCTCTGCGTGTAGGTCACTGCAGGGCGTCTGTTTTTTGCTCAGACAGGACGGGGTTAAAGGAGCCGCTGATTCGGGGGCTCTGGCTCACTCAGGCCGGGGGGGAGGGAGGGGCGCGGAGTGCGGGGCGAGCCTGCAGCGTCAGAGGCCGGCGTGATGTTGCACCAGCCTGAGGCGCACCGGGCGTTCTTCCGGGGACGTTGTCCCTGGATCCTGGGAACCTGGCAGTGGCGGGCTGCACAGGCTCCCTGGAAGAGGGGTGTGGATAGTGACCTGTGCTCGCACACAGGCCCCTTGGTGGCGACAGCTGCCTTAGCGTCTCCCGCCCGTCTCTGGGGGTCCATGCTTTTAGCCACGGCTCGCGCCCGTCTCTGGGGTCCGCGCTTTTAGCCGCGGCTCGCACCCGTCTCTGGAGTCTGCGCTTTTAGCTGCGGCTCGCGCCCGTCTCTGGAGTTCCTTTAAGCAGCGCTCTTAATCCCCTCTCCTTGCGCACCAGGAAACAAAGAGGGAAGAAAAAGTCTCTTGCCTCTTCGGCAGCTCCCGACCTTTTCCCGGACTCCCTCCCAGCTAGCCGAGGTGCACTAACCCCTGCAGGCTGTGTTCACGCCTCCAACCCCAGTCCTCTCCCTGCGCTCCGACCAAAGCCCAAGCCTCAGCTCGCAGCCCCGCCAGCCCTGGCGGGTGAGCAGACAAGCCTCTCGGGCTGGTGAGTGCAGGTCGGCACCGATCCTCTGTGCGGGAATCTCTCCGCTTTACCCTCTGCACCCCTGTTGCTGTGCTCTCCTCCGCGGCTCCGAAGCTCCCCACTCCGCCCCCTGCAGTCTCCGCCCACGAAGGGGCTTCCTAGTGTGTGGAAACCTTTCCTCCTTCACAGCTCCCTCCCACTGGTGCAGGTCCCATCCCTATTCTTTTGTCTCTGTTTTTTCTTTTTTTCTTTTGCCCTACCCAGGTACGTGGGGAGTTTCTTGCCTTTTGGGAGGTCTGAGGTCTTCTGCCAGCATTCATTAGGTGTTCTGTAGGAGTTGCTCCACGTGTAGATGTATTTCTGGTATATCTGTGCAGAGGAAGGTGATCTCCTCGTCTTACTCTTCCGCCATCTTCCCCTCCGCCCCCATGTTTAACTTTGTAGGAAACTGCTAAATACTTTTCCAGAGTGGCTGTACCATTTTGCATCTCCACAAGCAACATGTGAGAGCTCCATTTGCTCTACATCTTAGCCAGCACTTGGTATTGCTGGGTTTTTTGTTTGTTTTTTGTTTTTTGCGGTACACGGGCCTCTCACTGTTGTGACCTCTCCCGTTGCGGAGCACAGACTCCGGACGTGCAAGCTCAGCAGCCATGGCTGACGGGCCCAGCCGCTCCGTGGCATGTGGGATCTTCCCAGACCGGGGCATGAACCTGTGTCCCCTGCATCGGCAGGCGGACTCTCAACTACTGCGCCACCAGGGAAGCCCGGTATTCCTGGGTTTTTTGTTTCTTGTTTTTAGACATTTTAGTAGTAGCTCATCCTAGATTTAATTTATATTTCCCTATTAACTAATAATGCACATGTTTTAATGTGCTTATTTGCCATCCAAGTATCTTCTTCAGGAAAGTGTATTTTCAAATCTTTTGCCTGGTTTTATTGAGCTGTTTGTTTTCTTACTCCTGAGATTTGAGATTTTCTCATACATTGTGTATACAAGTCCTTTGTCAGGTGGGTGATTTGGAAACAAACTTCTCCTTGTTTTTGACTTTTATTTTGGATTATGATTTTGGTGTCATGTCTAACCCAGTGGTTGGAAAATATTTTTGTAAAGGGCCACATATACAGTGTTGTGTCTGTTACATGTTGCATTTTTTTCATTTTTTGTTTTGTTTTTATTTGCTTTTACAACCCTTTGATAATGTAAGAACAATTCTTTGCTCACAGACTGTACAAAAACAGGCCATAGCTATATTTGGTCAGTAGCCCATACCTCCTCAAACCTGGTCTAAATTAAGGCAACAAAGATTTACTCCTATGTTTCTTCTAGAAGTTTTGTAATTTTAGGTTTTACATTTAGGTCTGTAGTCCATTTTAAGTTAATTTTCATATGTGGTATGAAATATAGATGGAAATACTTTAAAAAAAATTTTTTTTGCCTTATGGGTATTCAATTGTTCCTGTACCATTTGTGGCAAAAGCTATCCTTTCTACACTGAATTGCCTTTACAGCTTTGTTAAAAAAACAATTGCTCTTATATGTGTGAGCTTTTTTTCTGGACTCTGTTCTGTTTCATTTATGCATCTGTCTCTCTTCATGCCCATACCGTACTGTGTTTTTGCATTAGTGTAAGCCTTGAAGTCAGATATTGTTAATCCTGCAAATTTTTTCTTTTGGCCCTTCTACGTTTCTATATCCATTTTAGAATTAGCTTGTCAAATCCCACAAAAAAACTGTTGGAATTTTGATTATGATTGCATTGAACCTATAAATAAATTGGGGAGAATTGACATCTTAACAATAATGAGTCTTCCTAATCATGAAAACAGTATATCTCTTTATTTACGTAAATCTTAAATTTCTCTTGGCATTAGTCTGCAGTTTACAGGTCTTATGCATCTTTTGCCAGATACATCCCTATGTATTTCATACTTTTTATGCTATTGTAAATTGTCCCATTTTTTAATTTCACTTTCCAATTATTTGTTGTTGGTCTATACAATTGATTTTTAAAATATTAATCTTGTGTCCCACATGACATTGCTAAGTTCTAGTACTGTTTTTGTTTTTTGTAGATTCCATAGTCTTTTTCATGTCGGTGATTGTCATTTATGAAAAGAAGACAATTTTAGTTCTTCTCTTCCAATCTGGCTGAATTTTATTTCTTGTCCTTTCCTTAATGAACTGGCTAGAATATCTAGTACAATGTTGAATAGAAAAGATGTAAGTGGATGTATTTGCCTCATTCCTGATCTTAGGGAAAAAGCATTCAGTCTGTCCCATTAAGTATGATGTTAGCTGTGGGCTTTTCAAAATATTGCTAAGAATGTTTATATCTATGTCCAGGAGGGACATTGGGCTCTACTTTACTTTTCTTCTAGTATCTTTATCTGCTTTTGGCATCAGAGTAATGTTGACCTCATAGAATGAGTTGTGAAGTACTCCATCTTCTCTAATTTTCTGGAAGAGTTTATTGATGTTATTTCTTCCTTAAATGTTTGGTAGAATTCACCAGTGAATCCATATGGGATTGAAGTTTTCTTAATGAGAAGGATTTTAACTATGAAGGTAATTTATTTGGACTTTAAGTTTTTTCTTGAGTAAATTATAGTAGTTTGTGTCTTTTAAGAGGTTTATCATGTGATGTAAGTTAAATTTATTGGTATAAAGTTGTTCATAATACTATGTGATTATCCTTTTACTGTCTGTAGAATCTGCAGTAACAGCCTCTCTTGTTCTGGATATTGTTAATTTGTGTCTTTTCCTCTTTATTCTGATTAATCAGCTTAGATTTTCTAGTTTCTTAAGGTAGAAGTTGAGGTCAGTCATTGATATGACCCCTTTCTTCTTTTCTATTAGAAGTATCTAGTGCCATAACTTTCCCTTTAGGAACTGCTATTTTCTGTTTGATTTTTTTCGGTGACCTATGGGTTATTTAAAAGTATGTTATTTTGTTTTCAAATACATGGGGATATTTAAGATATCATCATGCTATTGATTTCTAATTCAATTCCATTGTAGTTAAAGATCAGAATTTGTATGGCATGAATCCTTTAAAATTTGAGAATGATTTTATGGCCCAGAATACGGTCTATCTTAGTAAATGTTTCATATGCACTTGAAAAGAATGTGTATTCTGCTTTTTCGATGGAGTTTCCTATGAATGTCAATTAGGTCTAGTTGATTGATATTTGCTGTCTAAATGTTCTATATCCTTATTAATTTTCTGCCTACATATTCTATCAATTATTGAGAGAGGAGTATTGAAATCTCTGACTATATATATGGATTTGTCTAGTTCTATTTGCAGATCTACCAATTTTTGCTTCATTAGATATATAATACTTTAATATCTTCTTGTATTCTGGATTAACTGGTACTTTTATCATTATGAAATAAAATTCTTTTTTTTTTTTTTTTTTTTTTTTTGCGGTACATGGGCCTCTCACTGTTGTGGCCTCTCCTGCCCCGGAGCACAAGCTCCGGATGCGCAGGCCCAGCGGCCATGGCCCACAGGCCCAGCCGCTCCGCAGCATGTGGGATCTTCCCAGACCGGGGCACGAACCCACGTCCCCTGCATCGGCAGGCGGACTCTCAACCACTGCGCCACCAGGGAAGCCCTGAAATAAAATTCTTTACCCTGACAATATTCTTTAATCTTAAATCTAATTTGTCTGATATTAACATAACCACTGTAGTTTGTTTTTTAAAAAATTAGGATAATTTTAGATTTACAGAAATCTGAAAAGGTAGTCCTTTTATATAGTCCAGACTGGACTATATACAGTATATAGTCCAGAGTTCCTATATACCTCTCAACCAACTTCCCTAATGTTAACATCTTACATAACTACTGTACATTTGTTAAAGATAAGAAATTCTCATTGATCCAATATTATTAATTAAACCAAAGACCAGTTTTCCCACAAATGTCCTTTTCATTTTGTTTTGTTTTGACAGTTTTTAGTCAAGTATTTTGTGCTTAACTCAAGTAGTCAAGTATTTTGTAAAATGTCCCACAATTTCAGTTTGTCTGATGTTTTCTCATGATCAGATGGTAGTTATAAATTTTTGAGGAAGAGCACCATGGAAGTAAGATCCCTTTTTCAGCACAGCATATAAACGGTATAGAATATCAACCTGACTTATCACTCATGATGTTAACATTGATCACTTGGTTAAAGTAGTGTCTGCTAGGTTTCTCCACTGTAAAGTTACTATTTCTTTCTGTGCATACTTTATTCTTTGCAAGTGGAATCCATTTGACTAAATCCATTTGACATTCAAGGGGAGAAGAGTTAAACTTCACCTCCCTGAGGAGGATAGTATCTAAACCTATTATTGGGAATTCTTCATAAGGAAGATTGGTTCCTTCTTCCCAATTCATTTTTTATTTAATGATTTATTAATACCAGTATATAATCATGAATATTTATTTTAGGCTTATAATCTAATTCTGTCATTAATCATCTTGTGGCTCAAATTGTTCCAGCTTTGGCCATTGTGAAGTATTTCAGCTGGCTCCTATATCCTTTTGACATGCTCCATACATTTTTTTTTTTTTTTTTTTTTGCATTTCTATACTTTGTGGCACTACAAGATGCTTCAGGCTGATCATCTATTTTTCTTGCCCTACCCCTAGAATCAGCCATTTTTCCAAGGAGAACAGGATTTAGAAACCAATATCTGAGCACTGGATATGCTTACTGATACTGGAATGTCACTGCTTCTAGACCCTATTAGTAGACTGAACAAGGAAATAAATGTATGTATACTAACCAATGTTATCTATCCATCTATCTAAATTTAAATTAATGTGAGTTCATGCTGGCATCTCTATTTTAATCCAGCACTATAATGTTTATTCTAGCCTTCTCTCAATGTCTGTTTATTTATAACTTCTTTGACAGTGAGAAACCTTATTTCCATTATCTATAATTAATTTACTTATTGCTCAAGCCAAATATATGTGTAAAGTAGTTTCAGAATTGCTAAACTGTCACCCTGTAAGAAACAAATTTACTATTTGCAATTCAGTGCTAATGTACAAATCCTTTGTCTTTAGTGTTATAATATCCAGTTAAAATACTTTTTTCCAAATTTACTTATGACAGCTCTTTGTCTCATCTCTCTTCAGTGAGGTTATATCATATATATGTAAAACACTGAGATTCACATATCAGAGTCTGCATTCCATCCTGGAATCCTCTGTCGTTCTGGTTATTTTTTTAAAAACATACTTACATATAGTAAGTGTATTTTTTTTTTTTTTTTTTTTTTGCGGTACACGGGTCCCTCACTGTTGTGGCCTCTCCCGTTGCGGAGCACAGGCTCCGGATGCGCAGGCTCAGCGGCCATAGCTCACGGGCCCAGCTGCTCTGCGGCACGCAGGATCCTCCCAGACCGGGGCACGAACCCGCGTCCCCTGCATCAGCAGGCGGACTCTCAACTACTGCGCCACCAGGGAAGCCCGTAAGTGTATTTTATTTTTTGCTAGGACTGCCATAACAAATACTACAGACAAGGTGGCTTAAGTTCTGGAAGTTAGAAGTTCCATTCTCAGGCCTCTCTCCTTGGCTTATAAATGGCCATCTTTTCCCTTTCTTTTCTTGTGATCTTTCCTCTGTGAATGCGCACACCTGTGTCCTAATCTTTTCTTATAAGGACACCAGGCATATTGTATTAGGGCCCACCTATATGTCCTCATTTTACCTTAATTACCTCTCTAAAGGCCTTATGTCTAAATACACTCACATTCTGAGGTACTGGGTGTTAAAACTTTAACATATGAATTTGGAGGATGGGCACAATTCAGCCCATAACGGTAAGGTTCACTGTTTGTGTTGTATATTCTCTAGGTTTTTGATGAATGCATAGTTATGTCTTTGATTGTTTTTCAGTTGATTTGGTAGAAGGTAAGGGTCCAATTTATTTCTTTGACATATGAATATATAGCCATCATTTATTGAAAAAGTCTGTTATTTCCTCATTCTTGGAACCCTTGTAAAAAAACAAAAAAAATCAATTGACTATAGGCAGGTTCTAGAGAAGGGCAAAAAGGGCCAGCCTTATTTTGGCTGCTATACCATGGCAGCCAGTGTGGGTCTGATAGGGGTAAGTAGTCTGATGGGAGACGTACAAGTTGCTGAGGAGGCAGTGGCCCAGGAGAGTGATTGGGTGCAGAAGGCAAAAAATTTTAAAAGTAAAAATCAATTGACTACTTTTATAAGGGTTTATTTCTGGGCACTTGTTACCAAGTCCAAGCTCTTACTGTTTGTTGCATGACAGGCCAATAAATCAAGAGACAGGTGTTGGAGCAAGGAATAGTGACTTTATTTGGAAAGCCAGCAGACTGAGAAGATGGTGAACTAGTGTCCAAAGAACCATCTCACCTGAGTTAGAATCCAGGCTTTTTTTTATACTAAAAGGGGAGGGGTTGTGGCTGGTTGTTGCAGACTTCTTGGTGTCACCCAGAAGGGAATGTGGTCTGCTCATGATGTTCCTGTAAACCTCCAAAGACATATGTTATTTTCTGTTCTGCAACTTTTTATCTCTATATGAATAAGAAAGTGTTATGGCTTTAAAGGTCAAGCCTGGGAGGCAAAGCCTTGAGAAAGGTCCATTATGTATATTTCAGGCTATAGGCAACATTCCTTTACAAAGGTGCAGAGCCAGCGTGACTAAGCATAGGCAACAGCACAAAGGTTAGAGCTGAAGGAATAGATCCAATATGGAGTCAGGTTTGTTCTTCTCTGTTACAATATTAAGTCTCTCAATTCATGAACACAGGATATCTTTCCATTTAACTCTTCTTTAATGTTTCAGATATGTCTTATAGTTTTCAGTGTACAAGTCTTTCCCCTCCTTGGTTAAATTTATTCCTAAGCATTTTATTCTTTTTGATGCTATTGGATATAATTTTATTTTCTTTTCAGACTGTTCATTGCTAAAGTATAGAAATAAAACTGATTTTTAGTGTTAATTTTGTATCCTGCAACTTTGCTGAATTCATTTACTATCTCTAGCAGTGTTTTGTGGATTCTTTCGAGATATCTGCATATAAGATCATGTTATTTATCATCAAAGATAATTTTACCTCTTTTTTTATGATTTGGATGACATTTATTTCTTTTTCTTGCCTAATTGCTCTCGCTAGAACTTCTAATATACAGTGGTGAAAGTGGTATCCTTGTATTATTCCTGATCTTAGGAGAAAACATTTTAGTCTTTATTGAGAATGATGTTATCTGTAGGGTTTTCATATATGGCTTTTTAATGTTGAAGAATTTCTCTTTTATTCTTAGTGTTTTTAGTATTTTTTTCCAGGAAAATGTATTGGATTTTGTCAGTTTTTTTCTGAAACAATTGAAATGAACATGTGTTTCATTTTTCCCCTTCATTATATTAATGTGCTATTTTACATTGATTGGTTTTTATGTGTTGAACTACCCTAGCATTGAGAGGATAAATCTCAATTGATCATGGTGTATAATCCTTTTTATATGTTGTGGTATTAGTTTGCTAGCATTTTATTGAGAATTTCTACATCTATACTCATAAAAACATTTGTCTGTAGTTTTCTTATTGAATCTTTGTCATCAGTATCAGGGCCACATAGAATGAAATAGAACATTTTTTTTCTTCAGTATTTTGGAAGAGTCTGAGAAGGATTTGTGTTAATTCTTCTTTAAATAATTGGTACAATTCACCAGTGAAGCTATATGATTCTGGGCTTTTCTTTTCTGGAAGTTTCTGAATTCTGATTAATCTCCTTGCTTGGTATAGATCTATTCAGATTTTCTATTTCTTTTTGAGGCAGTTTTACTAGTTTGTGTGTTTCTAGGAATTTGTTCACTTCATCTACGTCCACTTTGTTGGCATTCAATATTTCATACTATTCTATGATAATCTCTTTTATATCTGTAAAATTGGTCATAGTGTCCCCATTTTCACTTCTGATTTTAGTAATTTGTGTCCTTTTAATGATTTATCTTTGTCAATCTAACTAAAGATTTGTTGAAACCATACCCTGTACCTTACACACTGAAGGTCCATGAGGTAGGAAAAAAAATAGCAACAAAATGATACATCAAGAACACCAAACTTGTTTTGCAGAGTACCAAGGAAACTGCAGATATGGAAACAACTTGCTGATAGCCCTTTCCCCTGAGCATCATGCAGGCTCATTCAGAGACTAGGATGACTGATAGTGAACTTCAGACATCACAGGCCCAAAATCCACCACATGCAACATATACAACCCCCAGAAATTGTACATGTGACCCATGAAGAGGCATGAAGTACAGTCAAGCGTATACAGAGAATTCTTGAAACTTATAAATTGCTCTCCCCTAGTCATTTCTGAGCCCCTCCCCCTCTTGCTCTCTACTTTCACTATAAATATCTTACTAACAGCTGATCAGGAAGACAGGTCACAGCATTGCCTCCTGTCTCCTTGCTTGGCTGTCCTGCAATAAAGTCTCTTTTCAAGACCATTGCCTGAGTACTTGGTCTTTCCATAGCAGAGTGGGCAAAAAGCTCACTTGTTTGTTTACATTGTCAATTTTTTTGATCTTTTCAAAGAACCAACTGTTGCTTTTGTTGATTTCCTTTATCATTTTTAAATTTCTTTATTTTCCTATAATCTTTGTTATTTTCTCCCTTCTGCTAGCTTTGGATTTAATTTGCTCTTCTTTTTCTAGTTCTTTAAGGTGTATCATTAGATTATTGATTTGAAATCTTTCTTTTTTAATATAGATTTTACAGCTATCAATTTCCCTCTTATTACTGCTTCTTCACTGCATCTGGTAAGTCCTGGTATGTTCTGTTTTCATTTTTATTCAACTCAAAGATGTTTTCTAATATCCCTTATTTCTTCTTTGACCATTTGGTTGTTTAAGAGTGTGTGGTTTAATTTCCACATATCTGTGACTTTTCCAGTTTTCTATCTTTTTCCAATTTTGATTAGAAAAGATCAAAATGATTTTTTCCCAACTTATTAGAGCTTGTTTTGTGGTCTAACATATGGTCAGTACTGAAGAATGTTCAATATGCACTTGAGAATAATGTCTATTCTGCTGCTATTTGGTGAAGTGTTCTATATATGTCTGTTAAATCTGATGGTTTATAGTTTTATTTGAGACTTCTATTTCCTTATTAATCTTCTATTTTGTTGTTCTATCCATTATTTAATAGAAGGTATTGAAATCTCCAACTACAGGCAATTCAGAGATACTGTGGGTTTGGTTCCAGACCACTGCAATAAGGCAAACATCATAAATTTTTTGTTTCCCAGTGCATATAAAAAAGTTATGTTTATACTATACTGTAGTCTATTAAGTGTGTGATAACATTATGTTTAAAAAACAATGTACATACATTAATTAAAAATACTTTATTGCTAAAAAATTCTAACCATCATCTGAGTCTTTAGTGAGTCATTATCTTTTTTTCAACAGTAACATCAAATATCACCAGTTACCATAACAAATATAATCATAATGAAATAGCTTGAAATATTGCAAGAATTGCCAAAATGTGACACAGACTTTAAGTGAGCAAATGGTGTTGGAAAAATGACACTGATAGACATGCTCAATGCAGGCTTGCCACAAACCTTCAATTTGTAAAAAATGCAATATCCATGAAGCACAATAAAGCAAAACAATAAATTGAGTTATGCCTGTACTATTGTAGAATTATCTATTTCTCCTTTCAGTTCTGTCAGTTTTTGCTTCATATACTTTGCAGTTCTGTTGTTAGATGTGTATCCATTATACTTCACAGTTCTGTTGTTAGATGTGTATACATTTATGTCTTACATTTTCTGGTTAGATTGAACCTTTTATCAATATTTAATGTCCTCTTTGTCCCTCTTATCTTTTTTGACTTAAAGCCTATTTTTCGGACAGTAATATAGCCATTACATTATAGCTCTCTTATGATTACTATTTGCATGAACTATCTTTTTCCATTCATTTACTTTCAACCTCTTCATGTCCTTGTATCTAAAGTGAATTTGTTATAGGAAGAATACAGATGAATTGTATTTTTAAATCTAATCTGACAATTTCTGCCTTTCTGTAGGAGTAAAATCAGTTTACCTTTATCTAAAATTTTTTCAATTTATTTTTGTTATAATTGACATATAGAATTTTGTAAATTTAATGTGTACATGTTTATTTGATACGTTTATATATTGTAATATGATTGCCACCATAGTGTTAGTTAACACCTCTATTATATCACACAATTATCATTTTTTTAATGTGGGAATAATTATGATCTAGTCTCTTAGCAACTTTGAAGTTTATAATGCAGTTTTGTTGTATATAATTACTATGCTGTGCATTAGATCTACAGGACTTATTTATCTACTAGTTGCAAGTTTGTACCCTTAATCAACGTATACTGAATACGCCCTCCCCAGCCCCTGGTAACCACCACTCTATTCTCTGTTTTTATGAGTTTGGCTTTTTTAGATTCCACATATAAGTGATATAATACAGTATTTGTCTTTTTCCATCTGACATATCTCAGAATAATGCTTTCATGGTCCATCCATGTTGTCTCAAATGGCAGTAGTTTATTCTTTCCCATAGCTGAATAATATTCCATTATATATCATAATTTCTTTGTCCATTCATTCACTGATGAACACTTAGGCTGTTTCCATATTTTCATTATTGTGAATAATGTTGCAGTGAACATGGCAGTGTGTATCTTTTTGACATCCTGTTTTCATTTACTTTGAATATATACCCAGATGAAGAATTGCTAAATCATAAGTAGTTCTGTTTTTAATTTTTTGAGGAAGCTTCCTACTGTTTTCCATAGTGACTGAGCCAATCTGCATCCCTCCCAGTGAACAAAGGTTCCCTTATCTCTGCATCCTCTTCAACACTTGATATCACTTATCTTCTTGACAATAGCCATTCCAACAGGTGTGAGGTGATATCTCACGGTGTTTTTTATTTGCATTTCCCTGATGATTAGTGATATTGACCATCTTTTCATGTTCCTGTTTGCCATTTGGATTTCTTCCTTGGAAAAATATCTATTTTGTTCCTTTGCTTGTTTAAAAAATTAGATTGTTTATTTGGTATTGAGTTGTATGAATTCTTTATATATTTTATATATTAACCCATTAACTGATATATGGCTTGCAATTGTGTTAGTCACCTGTACGGCAAAGTGATTCAGTTATACATATATACATATTTTCTGATTCCTTTCCATTATAGGTTATTACATGATATTGAATATAATTCCCTGTGCTATACAGCAGGATCTTATTGTTTATCTATTTATATCTAGTGGTGTGTTTCCCTTAATCCCGTACTCTTAATGTATCCCTCTCCCCCTTCCCCTTTGTCAACCATAAATTTCTTTTCCATGTCTGTGAATCTATTTCTGTTTTGTAAATAAGTTCATTTGTATTATTTTTTAAGATTCCACATATAAGTAGTATCATGATATTTGTTTTTCTCTGTCTCACTTCATTTAGTATGCTAATCTCTAGGTCCATCCATGGTACTGCAAATGGCATTATTTCATTCTTTTTTATGGCTGAGTAATATTTCATTGTATATATACTCATCTTCCTTACCCATCCATCTGTCGATGTACATAAAGTCCAGCTTTCTAATTTCAACTGACCTTGCTGAACTGACCCTTCCTGACCTTGTTCCTATTTATTCCTCTGATTGCATTTCCTACCAGCCACATGGGACTTCATACCCTTCCTGCCTCAGGGCCTTTGCACTGGCTGTTCTTGGCCTGGCATTTTCTCTACCTGAACCTTCAAATGGCTGATTTATTGTCTTTGTATTTCTGTGGGAGGTGATCTCATTTGTCAGGTAACTTGTTTGTAGTGTGGTTTCCCTATGAGGCTGTGTCTTCCTGAGAACAGGGCATGTCCATCCCATTCACTGCTAGGTGACCAGTGCCTGGAATAATACCTAGCACATGGTCAGTGCTCAACAATGTAGTCAAATAAAAGAATGAACTTTCACAAAGGTATTGCACACAAAAGTCACCAGGACAAAATCAAGACCCTGTGTTGAGTGGGAAATATTTTGTTGTAGTTAATGAATGCAATTAAGAAACAAAATTGTGGCTTAAAGCATAAAATGCAGGCTTTTTTTTTGTTGTTGTTGTTTTTTGTTTAAAATGCAGGCTTTTCTAAGTGAGTGGAGTGGAAAGGAGGTAGTGTCATCACTGTCAATGTAGGTAAGCCCAAGGTTCCATGTCAGTGGGAATTTCCTCAAATGTGTGAATAAGGAGAAGGAATTGTGTGGCTGATGTGACCCAGGACTTGTGACCACTATAGACCAGAGGGATGCAAACTGGCTCCTGTGAGCCAGATGCAGCCTGCCAGAAGACCTGGTGTGAAGCTTTAATGTTTTATGAAACATTTCACATTTGCTGACATTTTTAGAAATCAATGATTTTATATAAAATCTGGAATTCTACCTTTTCTAGAAAAACTAGCAGACCTGGAGTCCTTGGACTCCTGTTCTTGGAGAGCAGAAATCAGCTAGAGAAGGAGAGGTGCTAATACTCACTAAGTACTCCTTGTGCTTAGTTCTGAACATAGATGCCCAGGCATCACTCAAAGCCTTCCTGTGCAGTCAGTATGCATGTCACCATTCTACATGAGGCAGGGAATGCACAGCAGAGCTAAATGACTTTCCCAGAGGAGCAGAGTAGTGGTCCTACTCTCCAGGCTGCCCCACATCAGCATGATTTTTATAGCTGTGGTCACTTCCTGTTCTGGCCTCTGGAATCACTTGGAAAAAGTCTACTCACTTTCCATGCTCCATCCTCTCTAGTATCTGCTGGAAGCTATCATTTCTGGAAATTTTCTTATCCCAGGCAGTTTAAATTGTGAAGGACTTTTGAAATCTGGGATGAAGAATTTGGACAAAGTTCAGTAGGTTATGGAAATCTTACTTTGATTTTAGATGCAGAGTTTTTCAGGTCTATAATTTTAAGCAGAAAATCCAATAAAATATTTAACATAATGTTGTTTGGCTGCAACCAGTAGGCCTACAAGGCCTACATTTGCCCAGCTTTAAGACTGAAGAAAGAGCCTGGAGTCAGCAACAGAGACATTAGTGGTTTAATGAATGGGGGATCCTACATGTCTGAAACCAGGTTCCGGAGTGACACCCTACCATGTGCGGCACACAGTGGGCAGGACATGGTGGCAGTCTTCATTCCCGGGTGAGGGGGGAAAGGAGATTGCCAGTTATAGGGGAAATTAGGTCAGGTTGGCTCATTAGTCACCAGGGAAACTAGCAGAGAGGCATGCCCCACACCACCCCTTTGATAAGGACAATCACTAGCTGGGGTTTGGGGTAAGCATGTAGGAAGGTCAGTCAGGTGAGTAGGGTATAGGTGAAGAAGGCACTGGTCGAGCAGGGGATGTACAGAGAGTAAGAGAGCCCCCATCTTGAGTGGCCTGACAATACACTCCACCCCTACATACCCTGCATCACATTAAAATCTTGGTCTGCCCCTCTTCCACAATATCCCTGTGGTCAGGTATGTAGGGGGCGCTGCCACCAGATACCACAGATACAATACAGACAGAAGCAGCCAGAGAGCATCAAGAGTAAGAGACCTAGTATGCTCAGGACAGTCATTTGCCATGATGTGTGCAAATTTTGGAGACAAGCACTTACCAGGTCAATGGAGAGGGAATAGCAGCAGTGCCCTGTGCAGTTATAAGGAAGGTAAAGCCACCCCTGGTTTTCACAAACCCAGAGCCACTCCCATGGGGAGGGGAAGGCCCCAGCTTTAAAAGAAACATTCTGTTGTCGTAGCCAGGAGTCAGCACAGTTACAGGTCTGCCACCCAATATTATTTTGGGTGCCATTAGGAGTGGATCCATTAAGTCTTTCTAAACAAAAAAACAGTTAATCCCACTAGTTGGACTTGTGTGTTCTGAGGCCAGCCTATTCCACTCCACACAGCATAGCCCAGGGGGCTCATGGGCAGTCAGTTGTACAGTTAAGTTTACCGACGGGGGTCCTTCTGATGTGTTGGCATGTGAGACAGGAAGGTGGTGAGAGTCTTTCTCCCCCAGTTTCAGTCATCCTCACATAGTCACATTAGCCGGTTTGATTTTTCATGGAAGTCCAGAGGAGGATGACAATGGCATCTCACTGTAGACGCAGGAATTAGACTCATTTTGCAGTGAGGCCCTTGTTGCTGCTCAGTACTCAAATAGAGATCCTCCCTCAGACTAAGGACAAAATGTAAGACATCTAACAGGCACAACACAGGGGAGATCATGACAATAAAGCAAAATACCAGCAGTACCCGCATTCTGAGATAATACCACACCCACCCGTGGTTTTTGTCTTAGTCTGCAATACAATTCAGAAAACTCAAGTTTTCAGTAATACAAGAACGTGTCTAAAATGATCTACACAATGGCCACCTAGTTTTACCTTGGATGTCTGAACCACAGTTACTCCAGTTTGACTTTCAAATGCATTTCCTCCGTCAATGGCCAAAGCAGATGCACAATGCATGTCTGAAAGTCTGCAAAACAGGCTTCCCTGGTCAGTAAAATTTAAGTTATAACACGCATAAGCCTTCTGACTTCCCCCGTATCTGAATATGTGCATATTTTCCATCATTTCCACTTTTGATTGCAAATCTTTTGATAGAAAGCAATGATACTCAAAATATCCATCCCTCAATGCTGGGGTGCTGGCTCCTACCCCAGGTTCAGATCATTTCGCTCGCCTTTAGGTCTCCTTTATTTTAACCTAGTCATTCACGTTGGGGGAAAACTAATCTGAACTCGTGAACAGGCTCAGAGATATGTTAATTGGGAAACACTTTATAGGCTATACATTTTATCACTTACACTCAATTGCCACACAAGCATTGCACATGTGCTATTAGCTTAAAGCAAGCAGTGTCACATTTCATGAGTAGTTATAATCTGAAAATTTCACTAGATAATTTTCTTTCCATCCAGAACATCAGGGCAAAAGCATGGTTAACACAATAACTGTCATAAATACAGACCTTAACTAACAGAACTAGAATTTAACATCCACTAAAACATTGTCTTTTTTCTCTCTGAAGTTACCCTCATCTCCACCAAACACAGCAAAATCAAAACTAGTTTGTTTGCAATTGACCATATCAGCTCCTTCAAACTGGCTGAGGTAGAAGTCCTCAGGAGTCTCAGACTGAATTCCCCAAAGGCCTCTCAAGGCCAGGAAAGCCATGACAAAAGCCTGCCATAAGCCTCCACCTCAGTGTATTTCTCTCTTCTAGAGGTCCCCCAAATATCAAGATTCGTGCACATGCCAGGAGACAGTCTTTCCCATTCACCTGATAAGGCTGCTTAGAAACCAAGAGTCCCAGTTTTTGGAGGGACTGGGCAGAGAGAAAAGAAAAATGTTTCAATTCTACCTCTAGGAGTAGTTTACCCAATTGCTGTAAGTCACAACTCACTTGAGGGGAAGGGCATCCCTCTATCTGGAAAACACATATCAAAACATTCCAGACAAAACCCATAAATATTATAACCATATTCACCAGTTCACTCAGTAACCAATCCTTCCATTAACTTTTTACGAAGCCATCAGGTTTTCCTTTAGGATTATTTAAGTTCTTACCCAGTTCTGCAGTGTAATCTGAAATTTATCAGAGACTTGTTATTGTCAAAAGTCGTTCCTATGAATCTTGAAGATAAAGCACTTTTGCAAAAGCATCAGCATACATAACTGTCTATAAAAGACAAAAGATATAAAGTCACAGTTAAACATCTTATCACAATGTAAGTGATAAACTTGGTTATAACTAGAATTATGACTGATTATAATCTTAACCCTCAAAAACCTTAATCTCTGGCAAAAACCAAGAAACAATTGTGCATTTCCTGATTGGAAAGCTTAATGCTTTAGTCTTATGCTCCTAAGCAGGCAAAAGTAGATAAACTTAGACCTGCTCAGCAATTAATGTTACAATATTTTACCTTTTTTGAAATTACTTAGTTAGTCAATGAATTCTCTTCATGTAACTTAGTTTAGTTTCAAGTTACCAAAATCTTGAGAGACTATTTTAGATAGACATTCCCAAAACATAATTATTCCCATGAAGATTTTAAAAAACCTTGTTCCTTTTTCTTCAGTTTCTCTTAGAGATCACATATGATTAGATTAAACTTCCTGAGAACCCAGGTAGATCATATACATCTCAAAGGTACAGGAAGAGAAATACCAATTCCTTCTAGAGAGCTAGCTTAACCAATTACAGAAGGCTCACTTTGATACAATAGCAGAGCCATGAGGGGCCATTTTTCTCCAGATCTCTTGGCAGCCCCCATTCATCATGCACAAGCCACTACAGGGTCCACATTCTAGTAGACATCCACTGCAGTACTACCCCTGCAACTTTCAGGATTACCCCCTCAACTTTTGGACCCCTTGTGTGAATGGCCGGCCACCCCGGGATAAAGCCCACAACTTTCGGGCCCCACCAGCTTGTGGACAGCCCCTGCAACATTCCATTCCCCATCCTGTGTTTCCCACCATCTCAGTGCTCACAGGAGATTCCTTGTTCTCCTGGCTGGCTCTGCCAACTGTTGGGCTGCACCCAGCAGGCCTATAATGCCTACATTTGCCCAGTTTAAGACCAAAGAAGAAGCCTGGAGTCAGCAACAGAGACATCAGTGGCTTAATGGAGGGTAGGGGGTGTAGATTGCCAGTTATAGGGAGAATTACGTCAGTGTGGCACATTAGTTACCAGGACCCATACTACCCCTTTGATAAGGACAATCACTAGCCTGGGCCTGGGGCAAGCATGTAGGAAGGTCAGTCGTGTGAGTAGGGTATAGATGAAGTAGGCAGTGGTTGAGCAGGGGATGTACAGAGAGTAAGAGAGTCCCTATCTTGAGTGGCCTGACCATATAAATGTCATCAGTATTATACCATGTCCCTGTTCCCTCCTTCCTGATCCTCTACTCCACACTTCATGTAGTAAAGTCAGAGTAATTTACCTATTTGGCTTTGAATGATTTCTTTACCAAAATATTATATTAGATATGATTTCTCAAGACTACTTTTGGCTTCATTATGACAATTTTTAAGGATATAAGCTGATGTGACAGGGCGAGAGAGAGTCATGGACATATACACACTAACAAACATAAGGTACGTAGCTAGTGGGAAGCAGCCGCATGGCACAGGGATATCGGCTGGGTGCTTTGTGACCGCCTGGAGGGGTGGGATAGGGAGGGTGGGAGGGAGGGAGATGCAAGAAGGAAGAGATATGAGAACATATGTATATGTATAACTGATTCACTTTGTTATAAAGCAGAAACTAACACACCATTGTAAAGCAATTATACCCCAATAAAGATGTTAAAAAAAAATGCTAAGATAATGTGCCTTAAAAAAAAAATAATAATGCACAATGCAGGCAATTAAGTTCTATGGGCAAATAAAGGAGGAAACATTAGCGTTAGAGGCAGACTTTTGTGATACTGCGTGTTCAGTTCCAGACCACCGCAAGAAAGCGAGTCATGTGAATGTTTTTGGTTTCGCAGTGCATGTAAAAATTGTTTACACTATCCTGTAGTCTAAAAACTGTGCAATAGCATTGTGTCTAAAAATAAAAGCAATGTACATGCCTTAAAAAAAAAGGATATAAGCTGAATTTGTTTACGATAGAAATTTCTTGAAACAACTGGATCACTAGGCAATTCTTTTTAGGTTCTATAGGGAGTTTGTGTTGTAATCATGGCTTTGTATTGTGGGATTTGATCTGCATCATCAAGTCTGAATTCTTAAGGGACATGTGCAGCTACTTTCATGCAACAAAAATAACCTCACCTCCTTCTTGGCAAATATATCTACCCACAATACAGGGGCAAGTTTGTGCCTTTATATCAGTTGTATCTCACATTTAGAAATCACGATGAACCTGAACCAGTAGTTTTTGACGAGCAACAGGATATGCTTGAAGTTTAGAATGAATAAAAGGTGGCTTGTTTTGACGGTGGGCTTGGCAATACACTGTGTAGCTCTGTGTGGTTCACAAATGAAACGTTAATCTAGAAAACCAGATTCAGTTGGAATCAGAGTTCATAAATTAGACATAGCCAGCTTTCAATATTCAAGTGACAAAAGGTCAATGCCAAGAACAAAGTCATCTGCTTGAAGGCCAATTGACAATGTGATAGATAATGTTCATATAAAGCCTAGCTTTCTGCCTTCAAGCACAAGGAGACAAGATATTACAGGCAGAACATTAAGAATCTCTACTAGGCTACAATAACTGGGGACTAGCAGGAAGGGCTTCTTCAGCTCATGAGAGATGGTGCTGGACTCTGATGGAAACCGTGGCCTTGGAACAGACACTTGAAGGACAAGTTAGAGGAAAATGATTCCATGAAACTTGAAAATACCTCCAATGGCCGTGACGTGGAGCAATCCTTGTTCCCTCCAGGGAGAACAGTATCTGGGGAAATGTGCCAGGAAGAAGGATGAGCCTTTATTTCAACATTCACTGAGGTGAAGCCCAACTTTTCTCTTCAAATGGTTTTTTGTTTGTTTTTGCAGTATGCGGGCCTCTCACTGTTGTGGCCTCTCCCATTGCAGAGCACAAGCTCCGGACGCGCAGGCTCAGCGGCCATGGCTCATCGGCCATGGCTCATCGGCCTAGCCGCTCCGCAGCATGTGGGATCTTCCCGGACCGGGGCACGAACCCATGTCCCCTGCATCAGCAGGCAGACTCTCAACCACTGCGCCACCAGGGAAGCCCTGTTTTTGTTGGTTTTTTTTAACATCTTTATTGGAGTATAATTCCTTTACAATGGTGTGTTAGTTTCTGCTTTATAACAAAGTGAATCAGTTATACATATACATATGTTCCCACATCTCTTCCCTCTTGCGTTCACTTCCCTCCCACCCTCCCTATCCCACCCCTCTAAGTGGTTTGGGTCCAAATGGTTTTAATTGTCTCACAAAGAGCTGTTCCCTGTTGGCTAACTAGTGCTAGATGGAAGTTGCCTGTGGCGAAGTGGGAGTGGTGCCTTTAGGGAGTCCCAGCTGCAGAGAAGAGGCTCCTGGCACAGGCCTGGCCTCTGCTAACTCAGGCCCTGGAGGGTGAATTCCCAGACACAATCCTGGTTTCCTGGCTGCTCCCAGGGGGTACTCTGCTAGCCTGGCACTGCTTTGCTTCTATGGGGAGAGGGCACAGAAGCCCTGCATGAGGCTGAGCTTTAATTTATGACCACTTCATGTCATGTGTGACTCTCACATGCAGGAAACCACAACAGAGGCTGGACCTAGAGTAAACCCCTTTTCTTATTTCCCCTTCATTCCCCTTAAGTGGTTGAAGTAATGCAAGGAGCCAGTGAAGATGGAGTTGAAGGTGGTCCCCAGCAGTAGGAGGATTAAAGATTTGAGGCTCTGGTAGAATTAAACAGCATAATAACCTTTCACACAACAGCCAGTCTGAGCAAGACAGAGGCCTTTCCTCTTTCTGCTAACACGACACTGCTGAGATTTCTTTTCCCCTTCAGACAGGATCTTCTGTCTGGTGAATGATGATTTCTCACCTGAGATGAACGAGTGGGGACCATGTAGATAGAGACTGATTTTCCCTTTGACTTTGTACCCTATTGTAAGTTCACTGATTTCTCTGTATTCTCATGCTCCTTCTCACAGCCAACTTTTGACTGAGAATTGAGGGAGAGAGGGATGAGCAATAAAACTATATCCCAAACATGGCTCTTTTCATTCAACCCTGCTGCTTCTTTGGGTCCCAAAATGCATTGAAATCTTTCTGTGTTCTGGAGTAACCTTCTCAGTACTTTAGTTCCTAGATTTAAATTTTTACCCTTCTGATTTTTTTGTGTCTAGGAATGTTCACTTCCCAGTTTCCCATTAGACTTGCCTACCACATCATCAGTGATTTTTCAATACATGATTATTTGGGATGAACAAAAACTCTACTGAGCATTGTATGGGATGTGCCCATGTATAATCTATGGTATTTTATCAAAGTGAATATGTAATGTAATAACCAGAGGAGACATGTATGCAGATATGGGTAATACAAGGAAGAATATGATGAGACCAAAATGAGTCACGTGACCTTAAATACCAACATTAGTCCATGTTATTATATCTCAAACATTTGCACTAAACTACTTCTAAAATAAAACAACAGTTCTGAACACTACATTGATTTTATCACATGTAGTCAGGTTCCCACTGGCACCAACATACATTTGGGAGCTCATTTACTACATCCAAGAAGAACTATGCTGTGTGCTCAGTACACGCCTGTGAGATGTAATTAGTAAAGGAGTTAAGGGGAATGCACGATTATTAGAGTCTTAAAAAAATCAAGGGAGTCTTTCAGCAGATGAATGAAAGAAAGAGGAAGAGAATTAGGAGAAAGTCATGGAACATATAATTATGTGAGTTGATGACAAAGTTGTAAGTATGGCTCAGGGCCAAGTCATCTTGGGCATTGTATTTGAAGGTAATACTTGGATTTATCCTGGCCTCTTCAATATTTCTGTAAGGATTGGCTGACAGGATGCCATCAATGTTTTAGGAGGATTAAACTGATTCTGTGTGCAGGACAGGTATGTGTAGGGGGAGGCAGGAGGCAGTCAGAACCACTATAAGCCTGTTGCTGTGCTCATGGTAAGAGCTGGTCAGTGTTGGGACCACGAGGGAAAGGAGGTGATAGTGAGCACAATGAGTACTGATTTTTCACGAGATAAGAGAAGATTGAGAAAGGAGAGAAGGCCAATGAGGAATTGAAGGCTATTGAAGAATGACCACTGGAGATTTAGGTGAGTGTTCTCTGGACACAAAGGAAGACGAGGTGGGAACCCTCAGATGTACAGTAGGAAAAGAGGCAAGGGCTCCTGGAAACTTGCCCCATGGATTGGAACAAATTCTGGACTTGGCGTCAGAATTTCTGGGTTCTAATCCAAATCCTGTAATTAATTCATGTTTTCATGTTCCTAAGGTGCTATAGTAACTCTGGACACTTTAGCATTAAGGGAACCTCTGCTTCTCTTAGCACATCTAAATTTGAAGGGATACCGAGATTTATATGAGGAAGTCTAGCTACTGTCTGAGGCTCACCCTCTGATACTCATCCCTGACACCCATGCCAGGCAATAAAGCACCAAAAAGTTAGATTGGTGGTGGGGGAAGAAGAATAGTGCAGGGGTAGGTTCTGAGCTGTGAGAGGTGAGGGTAGGAATTGAGCCTAGGAGAGAGGAAAAATTAACTAATTCAGTAATGACAAAAGACCCTGAAAGTAACAGGACCATTTGTAACCAATAATTGCCAGTTGTACAGTCCTGGAAAAGGTAACTTTTCTGTGACTCAGTAAATTGGGGATAATTTAACATCTCCTAATGTAAGGCCATAGAGGACAGGTGACACTGAGGAGAGCCAGCTCTAAAGTTTTCTGAAATTCTCAGACCATATGGTAGCCACGGTCTTATAGGGTTGCTGGACGCAATCCTGTCTTTTCCTGAATTTTTGTTGTCTTTAAAATGAATGTTTTAAAATCATACCTTTTTATAGATAACTAATGGTTTTATGACTTATGAGCACCTATCAGCCTCATATTTAAAAGCATGACCATGATAACATATCATTAATTAGAGGAATAGTCATAGGTAAATTTACACCTATAGGGACTCAGTTTCTTGGTTTGTAAAATGAAAAAATGTATGCTATCCAAGAGTCCTCGCAATTCTAAAATTTTTAAAGTATAGAATATAAAATTAGTTTCCTTAAAGCTCCCTTTGTGTCATGATTTCTCAGGCTGCAGATGAAGGGATTGATGAGGGGAGTCACCACTGTGAAGATGACAGTAGTCAACACATCTTGTACTGAGTAGGAGGATGAAGGGTGCTTATAGACCCCCAGGATTGCCCCATAGAAGTGAGAGACCACAGTGACATGGGATCCACACGGGGACAAGTTTTTCCTTATTCCATGGCCAGATGGCAACTTCAGTATATTAGAGAAGATGTAATCATATGAAATGATGATACATATAAATTGTGTCATAAATACCAATTCACCCACAGTGAATACCATCAGGTCACTGATAAAGGTATTCAAACAAGAGAGTTTTAGAATAAGATAAGGGTCACAGAAAAAGTGATACACAGCATTGTTGGAACAAAATGTGAGTTGAACCATGAAAAGAGTGTGTAGGAGAGCATGCAGATTTGTACTGACCTGAGATGCAGCCACCAGACGGACACAGAGTTTGGGCTTCATGATCATGGTGTAGTGGAGTGGGCAACAGATGACAGTATAATCATCATAGGCCATCACACTCAGGAGGAACCCATCCATGTTGATGAAAATGATGAAGAAGTAGATCTGGGTCATACATTCCATGTAGGAGATAGACTTGTTTCCCAGTATGTGATTCACCAGCATCGTGGGGATTGTGACTGATGAAAAGCAGATGTTAACACAGGAGAGGTTGGCCAAGAAGAAGTACATGGGTGTTTGGAGATGTCACAGCTGATAGCCAAAACAATGAGAAAGTTCCCAATGAGGGTGACCAGGTACATCCACAAGAACAGCCCAAAGAGAACCTCCTCCTGCTCTGACTGCCCAGAGAGTCCCAGGAGAATGAATTCTGTGACTCCAGTCTGATTGTTTCTGCCTATTTCTGCAGGGGAGAAAATGTGGTCAAAAGTTAAAGGAAATATTTATTTAATTGGGCTCCATATATTGTTTAGAGATTACAATTTTTTTTTTTTTTTGCAGTACGAGGACCTCTCACTGTTGTGGCCTCTTCCGTTGCGGAGCACAGGCTCCGGACGCACAGGCTCAGCGGCCATGGCTCACAGGCCTAGCCGCTCTGCGGCATGTGGGATCTTCCCGGACCGGGGCATGAACCCATGTCCCCTGCATCGGCAGGCAGACTCTCAACCACTGCACCACCAGGGAAGCCCTACAATTTGTTAATGGTACCAGATCCAAAATTTATTTCTTAATTAATAACATTTCAAATATAAAAGTAGATGAGATTGATAATGTCATAATTTGAGCAAATTTTTAATGATACTGTTTTGTCATTGAGAATTAATTCACATTAAATAATTCTATGAAAACGAGTTTTAATGAAATAAATAGCTGGTTAATTTCTATAATTTTATTTTGTGTTTAATTATCTTTGATTTCATGCAGCTTAATTCATACTTAACTAACAGTTAATGAATATCTGGTATATACAAGTTATTTTCACATACACAATTTCTTTTAATCCATATCATTTATATATATATATATATATATATTTTTTTTTTTTTTTTTTTTTTTTTTTTTTTTTTGCCGTCTCACATGGCTTGTGAGATCTCAGTTCCCCGGCCAGGTATTGAACCTGGGTCACAGCAGTAAAAACCTGGAATCCTAACGACTAGGCCACCAGGGAACTTCAGTAATCCATCATTCATAAATGAGGACCCTGAGAAGAAGAATCAGAGATGAAGAATCTGGAATTCAGAGAAATTAGGTGATGACAGATTAGATTGAAAGAACGCATACCATTTATAGTCTTGAAACAGCTGAAATGCCCTTTTCTTTATATTCCTCCCTAGTTTTACTTCCAAGTTTCAATTATCAACCATTTATTGAGACTATAACCAAGTGCCAGGCAGTGTCTTCCTGCTTTACATACCTTTCTTACAGATTTGAAATATGTAAATTTAAAAAATAACAAGCTTCATTAAGCAGAAGGGAAGAATGAAGCAATGAGATTTAGCTATTTGTTTAAAGTTGTAAGTTCTTTTACCAGAATAACTTTATACAACTCACTCAAATTCATTCTGGATCTCTCTTATTTTCTCAGGATTATACTACTTCTAGGCATTGAAGGATCTGCCTGGCAGTTTTCCCTCAACCTTGTAACTGGATAGCATCAAAATGTCATTGCAGTAGCTCACAAATATTGGCTTGGATGAGCTAAGCATGCTAGTGAGTTTGCAATGTACTGGATTCTATGAAGAGACTTCTTTTCTCCCTGTGCTTGCCAAAACAGGATCACTGGTATTCGGTATTATTTTTAAAGAGGAAAATGAGATTCATAAAGAAAGTAAAGTCATGGGGCATATCCAAGTGATAATCCCAGCCTTAAGGAATTAATGCAGTCAGGAAGAGTCAGAGTATTTTGAATCTGTAAGAATTCACAGTATTCAAATAGTAAAGAGGAGAGGAGATGGCATTTCAGGGGAGGAGATTTACAGGTTAAATGTCTTGACTGACTGAGATAAAGGATGTCACAGGCTATACTTTTAGGAGAGTGGTTGCAGGATGTATATAGTATGGTGACTATAAATTATCCTAGCATTTTGAGAGTTAAATTAGTAAAACCAATGGAAAATTCTGAGATCTGAAGCCATTTTTCCTACAAATTATATCACAGAATTAAAAGGTAGAAAGGCAGTAGTTGGCAGTACCCAGAGCTATTGAAAGAAGGTACTTCAGGGAAAGGATGTAGAATGTAGAAGTGGGGGGTACAGAGGTTGCATCAAGGAAAAACCAAAACAATATTTGTGCCAACTTTATCATTGTGCTCCAAAGAGTAGATATTGATATTAGGGTCTTAATTATAAGCTATTTCCCGTAATGGAGATGGTAGTAGAAGGTGAAAGTCGTATAGCAGGATGGTGGTAGGGTTTTCCTATTGTCTGGGAACTGGCAAAGGCAAAAACAGGTCTACAGGCTCTAAATAACCCAGACTCTATGTCGAGAGATCTGCCAGCATTAAGGTTAGCCACTTCTTGTCAATGTTTGCTGGGATAGTCCTATCAGGAGTACAATCAACGTTGCCCCCAACCCCCAAGTCAATATGGTAAGAGGGCCTGGTTTCATACTCCCTTGCAAGTCTCTTTAGTTTGTGACTGTCTCTGAGACATCTGATGTTTTGCAGCATTGAGTGTTTGTGTTCCTGGACCTTAAAACTGAGGATGCTTAGTGCCTGGACCCCAGGTCAAGCTGACCCCCTCTGTGGGGTTCCATGTAGCATCCAAGCAACCTCCTTCTGAGACACTTCTGTAATGTGGTCATAGACCAGAATGAAGGTACACAGGGAAGCAACTAATAAAACGGTGGAGATTAAGGGCAGAATAGGAGGGTCTTGAATGTCTGACAGAAGAGTCTCTTTTGTGAGGAAGGAGGGTGGCTCTTGGCTTGGAGCTTTGGCCAGAATTTCGAAGAGCCTGCCATCACTGATCTTAGCACTGCTGCCCTTAGTTAACTCTTTCCTTTCCCACTGCTTAATTTTCTATTTCCACCTTGGAAACATGCTTGCTCTATTCTGTAATGGGCAGTCCATCCTGAAAGAGGAAAGGCTTGTACCCGTTAAACCAGGTGATGTTTCCCGTTTGAACTTGGTGAGATGCTGAAGAATTTAGTGTGTGTTTCTCCAAATGTAAATGTATGTGTTTTTGTCTGTGTGAATCTGTCTTTGTTGGAGATCTGTGTCCTCACCTGCTTTCCAAGATTTTCTTACCTGGCTGCTCTGCTGCTGTGAGAGGCTATCATGGGACCCCTGTCTCCATTGGCTCCTTGCTTGACGCTATCATGGGACCCCTGTCTCCACTGGCTCCTTGCTTGACGCTATCATGGGACCCCTGTCTCCACTGGCTCCTTGCTTGACCCTGAATCACGAGAAAGTCACAGCTAGTGGGGGAGTAAGAAAGCTTTTCTCACTGGAGAACACTTAGATCCAGACAGGTGCCTCTAAGGTGGATTCCCCACAGCTCCTCATTAAAGGCACACTTACTAACTGTTCTTTGTTTCTATCCTCTCTGGATACAGATATCTCAGCCTGAGGGGAAATCAGTTTAGTGCTCAGAGTTGTTGCTTCCCATTGCATCAAGTACATCTCATGCCCATGTCACAGACAAAATATACTTGGTCCGTTGCTCTGTGCTCAGAATTAACCTGAAGAAAAATTGTGAAGCCAGTGAAATTGGACCACAGATATTCATGGTAGCTCCATTCTTTATTCTACAGGGACTCCCTTTTGTATAATCCTTAAGTCTTTAGGACTCTGTACTCTTTCTTCTTTCAAATAAAATGTTTGTCAATTTATAGTAAGAAAGTAATGTCTAAGAACAGAACCTAAATTCTGTCTCAATTAATCTCTGTAATAGTTGCTGTGTACCTGACATAGGAAACCAGAGGTACCACTTAGAAATGCTGGCCTGTGGACGGGGGTAGGGAATACTGGGTGTGGGCTATATATGTGGTCATCTAAATAATATCTGTTGGCTATTGAACTTGGGTGTGTATTTTTAAGTTTCTATTTGTGTGCATATACATAGCAAAATTTTTACAAAGTGAGTTTTAAAACCAATTTTTAAAAAAGAAAGAACACAAATATGAAATTGGGCAAAGATGTTTTAGGCAAGTGCAAAAATTAGAGAACATTGGTGGCGTGATTAATTACAGACAAAGCAATAATTAAGTCAACTACAGGGATAAATCACAAAAGAGGAATATTTTATAACAAAGGACAAATTCATAAAACTTAATCACAGTTATGAAATCAAACAAAACAATGTAGCAACTGTTTGCTATAGCAATGTAAGCAATGCATAATAGAGATAGGTTAGGCAAAAGTTTATAAAAATTTTTTAAAGAAGTTGATTGTCTTAATGATAGATTTTAATATACAATTCCCAGAATTTGATAGATCAAGTAGTTAATTTAAAAATATGGCAGAGAGGGAGGGGAAGATGGCAGAAGAGTAAGACGCGGAGATCACCTTCCTCCCCACAGATACACCAGAAATACATCTACACGTGGAGCAACTCTTACAGAAAGTTAAAACATTTACCAGCCTGGAGGGGTGGGATAGGGAGGGTGGGAGGGAGGGAGACGCAAGAGGGAAGAGATACGGGAGCATATGTATATGTATTACTGATTCACTTTGTTATAAAGCAGAAACTAACACACCGTTGTAAAGCAATTATACTCCAATAAAGATGTAAAAAAAAATCACCATTAAAAAAAGACAAAGAAAATCTGAAAAACATAGGTTATTACAGGATCTAAGAGCTGTCAATAAAACTATGCTAATAATGGGAACTCTTCAACCAGGCCTACCCTCTCCAACAGTCATACCACACAATTATCATCTTTTAGTTATAGATTTAAAAGATTGTTTTTTCACTATTTCTTTGTTTCCTGAAGATAGAAAACATTTTGCTTTTAGCTTGCCTTCCTTAAATTTTAAGGAACCCATGAGGCGATTTCAATGGAAAGTATTGCCTCGGGGCATGGCAAATAGTCCTACATTACGCCAAAAACAAAACAAAACAAAACAAAAACCAAATCATCATAAATTAGAGAAAAAAATATAAAAATCTACGCGAAAATAGCCTTAAATGCTCTTATTAATAATAAAGGAATATAAAAACTGAATAAGTCAAGTATTTAATCAATAATTTTTATTTTAAAATTATTTTAGTCAAATAAATATATTAACATAGCTTTAAAAGTTAAACGTCTTTAAATGAGAAAGGTAGTTCCTACCTATCTTTCCACTCCATGATCCAACTTCCCAATATACTTTTATATGTTTCTAAATAATATGCTTATAATGCTATTTTTGTTCATTGATTTACAATACACTGTCTTCCCATTTTGACAGATGATGAGTTAATACCACTTCACCATCCCTTTTCCTCTTCCTCAAATGCTCCAATTATAGGTACATCACAATTTGGAGGTATGTCAATATCTATTATTGACTTTCTGACTCTGTTATACACTGTCAGTGTACTAATCTTTTTTGTTTTTCCTTGCACAACTTTTGAATGTTCCTGAAGTTAATAATTGCCTATTTTTAAAAAATAATTGCATTTTTTTTCATTTGCTTAATTTTTATGTCTCTTTTCTTCCCATATTGTGAAATTAATTTTGGGGGGGGTTGAGTTATAATTGATAGATAATAAACATTACCCATTTAAGTTACACTTCAATGAATTTTAAAATCATGTTGTCATGTAACCACTACCACAATAAGAAACACAACAGTTATATCACCCTAAAAAGTTTTCTTGTTTCCCTTTGTAGTTAGCACCCTCCCATGATCAGGTAATCACTGATCTGCTTTCTTCCACTACACTTTTGTGTTTCCTAGAATTTAATATAAATGGAATCATACAGTATGTGGTCTTTTGTGTTTGAATTCTTTCACTTAGCATAATGCTTTTGAGATTAATCCATGTTGTCAATGTATCACAAATTTGTTGCATTTATTAACATTGTGTTCCTTTTCATTCCTGTGAAGTATATTCCATAGCAAGGAGATCCACAATTTTTATAACCATTCAACAGTTGAGGAAATTGGTTTGTTTCCAGTTTAGAACTATTATGTATAAATATGTATGCATAGCTCTATATAGGTATACAATGTGTATATAATACCACCATGTACATTTCTGTAGAAGTTTGTGTGTGGCCATATGTTTTCATTTTTCTTGGAATGTGATTACTGGGTTTTATGGTAAATGTTTTAACTTTATAAGATACTGCAATACTGTTTTTGCAAAAAATAGCTGTACAGTTTGCATTCCTATCAGCAATATTTGAGAGTTTTAATTGTTACACATCCTTATCAACACTGGGTATTGTTAGTCTTTTTAACATAAACTATTCTACTGAATGTATAATAATATGTCATTGTGGGTTTAATTTGCATTTTCCTGTTAACTAGTGATGTTGAGCATATTATACTTATCATCTATTCATATATCTTCTTTTGTGAAGTTATGTTGATATATTTTCCCCATTTTTAATGGGTTGTTTGCGGAGTTTTATTGAGTTGTTTTTCTTCTCATTTTTCAGTTGTAAGTTTGTTTTCTTTCTGGACTCAATTGTAAATTTTGCAAATATTTTCTCCCAGTTTCTGGTTTGCTTTTAATTTTCTTATGCCTTATGAAGGGAAAAAAATTAATTTTAATGTTCATCTTATCACTCTTTCCCCTTAAAGTTATGCTTTTTATGTCCTATTCATGAAATCTTTGCCTAAGTCAGTGTAACAAATATTTTGTACCATGTTTTCTTCCAGTAGTTTAATAGAATTTTGTCTTTAACTCTGATTCATTTCCGTGAGTGAATATGATGTGAGGTAAAAAATAGAGTTAGTTTTTATTATACTGATAACCAGCTGTTCCAGCATCACCTGCTAAAAAGATTTCTGTTTCCATATTGAATTATACTTGCACCTTTGTTGAAATTCAATTCTATTTCTGGAGTTTCTGTGTGTTCCATTCATTTCTATGTTTTTCTAACGCCAATACCATACTGTCATGAATATTGAATCTTTCTGTTAAATGTTGAAATCAATAATGTAAGTGATCTGAACTTGATCTTCATTTTCAAGGTTTTATGTTATTTTAGGTCCTTTGCTTTTCATTATAAACCTTTAAATCAGCTTGTTGATTTCTTTAAAATTGTTAAGATTTTGATTGGGTTGTATTGAATCTGTTGATTAATTTGGGGAGGATTAAATTCTAATCTTGTATTGCTAACATATAGAAACAGAGTTGATTTTGCGTATTTACCTTGTACTCTGAAATTAGCTTATTAATTCTAGGAATGTTTCTGTAGATTCCATTGTATTTTCTATGTACTTAAACACGTACACTAAAGCAAGAGTCAGCAAATTTTTACTGTAAAATGCCAGTTACTGAGTACTCTAAGATGTTGCAATGTCACCTCTCGCATTGTAGAAGGAGAGCAGCCATAGATATGAAAAGAATGATGATGGCTATGTTCTAAAGAACTTGTTAAAAAAAAGAAAAAACAAGGCAGAGGGCTGGATTTTGCTTATAGGCTGTGCTTTGCCAACTTTTGTTCTTGGGTTTTGCAGAAATGAAATAACATGTACACTTTTGTCTGGCTTCTTTAATTTAGCATAATTGTTTTGAGATTCATCCATGCTGTAGCTGTAGTTTATTCCTTTTTACTGCTGGTAATATTCCATTTCACGGCTATACCACAACTGCTCATACAAGCTCCTGTCTATGAAGACTTGTGTCGTCTCTTAGAAATAAAGCTGCTAGCAACATTCAACTACAAGACTTGGTATGGATCAATGCTTTTTCTTCTCTTGGATTAATTAGCTAGAAGAGGAAAGTCTGGATCATTTTAAGAAATTAACATTTTTAAGAAACTGCCAAACTCTTTTCCAAGGTGGCTGTATTGCATATATTTCTTGGTGAATTGTCTGTTCAAATTTTTTGCATTTTAAAAAATTACATTGTTTGTCTTTACATTCTTGAATTTGTATATTGGGCATAGTTATCATTTATCAGATATATGAATTAGCAGATAAATGTTCTTATTAGATATATGATTTGCAAATATTTTCTTACAGTATGTAACTTGTCTTTTAATTCATTATCAGTGTATTTTGAAGAGCAGAAGTTCTTAACTTTGATGTTCAATTTACCTGTTTGTTCATTTATATAAGGTCTTTTGGTGTCATAGCTAAGACATATTTATGTAATCCAAGTTCCCAAAGATTTTTTTTTTTTTTTTTTTTTTTTTTGCAGTATGCGGACCTCTCACTGTTGTGGCCTCTCCCGTTGCGGAGCACAGGCTCAGGACGCGCAGACTCAGCGGCCGTGGCTCATGGGCCCAACCTCTCTGCAGCATGCGGTTCAGTATTCACTAATTCAGTGTTTATCGTGACTTTATGGAACAAAACTACTTATATAAAGAGAATTGACTATTATTATCCCTTGATGATAAAGCTGAGGAGCAGATAAAAAGTAATGAGCCCGGTTTCATATAGTTAGTAAGTGGTATAGCTGATATTTGAACCCAGGGCAGCCTGGCTTCAGAACCTGTATTCTTCCCCACCACACCATCCTGACTCTTGTAGGGTGAGAGAACCCTGGGTATCAGGCTTCCTTGGAGGTCAGGGTTGGGAGTGGGAATCAGGATGCCCTGGAAAACAAACTCCTCCTCAGCCTCCTAGGAAATAATGGTATCTTGGGATGTCAAGTCAAACCTGTAGTGTCTCAATGTCTTGGGGAGCAGGGTTGTAGGTCAGAGTTTCTTTGTAATATCAGAGTGTCCTGGGATCATCAGGCTGTTTTGGATGGCTGGTCAGAGTTCCCTTATAGGGTTAGGCTATTTTCAGGCAGCAAGAGTATTGGAATTCAGTGTGTGCTTGTGGATCCAAGTTGACTACTTGAATCTTGGGAGGCAGAGCTGTCATGCAGCTCGGGTTTCTCTAGGAGGTCACAGTATACCCTGGGGTAGGGGGAGAGGGGTTGGCATTTGAATCAGTGCTTCTCGACTTTTATGTTGTTATGACCTGAATGTTTGTGTCTCCCTACCACTTCATATGTTGAGTCCTAACCTCAATGTGATGCAATGATATTTGGAGGTGGGGCCTTTGGGAGGTGATTAGGGTTAAGTGAGATCATGAGGGTGAGGCCCCAAGATGAGAGTAGTGTCTTTATAAGAATAGAAAAGAGACCAGGACTGAGTTCTCTTTCTGTCTTGTGAAGACACAGAAGGTGGCTGTCTAACCCAGGAAAAGGCTCTCAGAAACTGAATCAACTGACATCTTAATCATGGACTTCTCAGCCTGCTGAACTGTGAGAAATAGATATCTGTTGTTTTAGCCACCTTGCCTTTGGTATTTTGTTATGGCAGCCAGAGCTGATGAAGACAAGTGTACAGTCAGTTTTCTTTGGGATCTTGTTACAGTGAATATGCTGATTCAGTAGGACTGAAGTGGGGCCTCAAATTTTGCATTTCTAACAAGCTCTCATGTGTTACTTATACTTCTGATCCATGGCTTTCCTCAGGATCCTGGAAGATTACCATGTTTTTCTGTCTTAAATTGTTCTTTTAAAGGATGTGTGTGAAGGATTATCATAACCTTGGGGATCAGACAGTCTTATGAGTACAGTGTGTTCCAAGGGGATTAGGGTGCCCTCATTGATTCAGTCTATTCTGACACTTCAGAACTTCATGGCGGGGGACAGGGATAATCTCCTAGTTGAGGTTGAATGCTCTAGGTTTCAGTGTGTCCTAAAGGACCCTAGAGTCCTAGGGTATTGTGCTGTCTTTAAAGGGTCAGGATGTCCCAAGGATGTCAGAATGTACTTCTTAGATCTAAGTAATCTCAAGAAGCAGAGTACTGCATGTATCAGGGTGTCCTGACTGCTCAAGGATGCTGGGTATGTCAGGGTTTCCTTGAAGAATCAGGTGGTCAGGATGTCATGGGAATCTCAGTCTTCTGCAGAGTCCTGAGGTCCAGGGAGATCAGGATGCACCTGGAATACAGATGCTCTTGAGGTAAGTGCTCTCTGAATAGCTGGGTGACCTTGGAAGGTCATGGAGTCCTGGGGGATTCTGGGTGAATGAGAAGGTGACATTTCGGAGAGGAAAGCAGAAAGTACTTGAGAACTGTGGTGTCCAGGAGACTCATCCTATGGTTCAGGTTGTCCTGACGGGGTGTCCAGTGTATTCTGAGAATCAGGATATCTATGAGGGGCCAGAATGTACTTGTGTTTTTTAGTTTTTTAGTTTCCTGGAAAGAAGTTTTTGGGAATCACCCACATACCGAGACACAAGGCAGGCCCTACTCCTGGTCTCCATTTGCACACCCTCTCCTTCTCCTCTCATGATGAGGTTCTGAGGAGGGGTCTCAAGAGGAATGTATTTTCTCTTCCTTCCCCTGCCTGCTCCCAGGAGGCGATTTAACAGGACAAAAGAATTTGGTCCTCTGGGAATATGAGCTCTTGGCCCCAGTCCCTGGACCCTCCAACAGAGCACCTTCCTTCATCCGGCTTGTGATCCTCCCCTGATGATGAGGGCTCTGGTGACCAGGCAATGATTGGATGGGCCCACAGGGGTGAGGAACAGGTCACTCCTCCAAGGCTCAGGGAGAAAGAGTTAGTGTGGGATTGCAAGCTGGGAAAGTAGGCAGCTGAGAGCAAAAGGAGAGAACAGCATCCCAGAGAGAAGGGGCAGGGGGAGAAAAGTGGAGACTAAGAGAAACAGGGTGAGGACAAGGCAGAATGAGATGATAAGCAAAGGAATGGGGAATTAGAAATAGAAATAAAAGTTAGAAAAAAGGAGAGAGGGGGAAAAAGTTCTATCTATAGCTACACAGGGAGAGAGATTCAGAGAGAGGTATAGACAGGGGGAAAACAGTGATATACAAGGCATAGAGGGGAACAGAACCAGAGAAAGACTGATCCAAAATCAGAGACTCAGGGACACGAGACTGGGCTGTCTTTGGTCTTTGTTGTGAGCCATGGATGCAGAAGGGAAGAGTGAGCAGGGTAAACAAAAGAAGGGGCGAGTTTGCAGCAGTCTCTGGCCCGAGGGCTACGCAGCCGTTGGGACTTCGACCTCCACGGTGGGTGAGTGAATCTCTGGGGTGGTCCTGAGGAAGCAGCAGGTGTGCATTCTCCATGCCCAGGCTCCATGGGCCAATGGTTCGCCACGAGGAGAGTGAAGAGGAGAAATAAAAAAACAGAATCCTAGAATGTTTAAAACAAGGGAGTCTTAGAATACATGGGGTGATACAACTCCTTTGCTTTACAGAGTGGCACACTGAGGCCCTGACTGATGAGGAAGGGGCAGAGGCAGAGCTGAAATCTGTCTCCTCACTCCTGACCTCAGTTTGCCCACTGCACTGTTTTCTCCAAGGAAGAGATTTGGAGGGTCCAGGGCTTTGGATCCGAGGAGAGCAGGGGGCTAAGGTGGGCAGTGAGCACTGGGTAGGGACTACTCACTGGGTCCCCATGGGGATGGGATCCTCCAGATATCTTTTCTCTGTGTGTGCCTCCCAGGTGTTTCCTTTTGCTCCTGTTCTCTATTCCCTAGCTGGCTCTCAGACTAATTAGTGTGGGGGCTTAGTGAGCCTGTAGGGAGAAGAGGCAAGCCTTTCCCACGAGCTCAGGTTCCTGCAGCCTGGTGGCCAGGCCAGGACTGGGATAGGGGAGAAGATGAAATGTATGTGTGAGGAGGGTGTGTCTGAGTAGAAGAGTGAGGAATGTTTCATCTTCCCAGGTAGAGGGAATAGGACAATGGGAACAATATAAAGGTTTAAGTTGCATGTGAACCATGAGAGCAGGGAGCAACTAATAGGGGTCTTAGACAGAGACCTGGGCAGTTTGTTAGGTTGTCAGAGTGAATAGGAGATCCACAGGGTGAGACCCAAGAAGGTGGTATGTGTGCTGAGAGAGGTGAAAGGCTATGGAGGGGCATGCCTTACATGGGGATGCATCCGGGGGTGTGTAATAGGTAGTGGGCACAAGGTGCAGAAGTGAGGCAGAGGGAGCGTGAGTGCTCAGGACAAGTGAGTCTGAGGGGCGGACTTCATGTCGAGAGGGCAGCATGGGTTAGGGGACTCAGAAGTGAAGCAGGGTCAAGGCTGAGCTGGATTCAGCTAATTCTGAAAGCTGAAGAATTTCTGGTCAGGGCAGAGTGTATGAGCAACACACTGGGTCCTAGTAGAATCTGGAGGTTCCAGCATATGTGGTCTGGGATGGATGGGTGGTCCATGCGGCAGCAAACTCTCCCTCCCCCCTCCTTCTCAGACATGAGCACTCAGCCCTACAGGAACCTCTCTGGTGTAAGAGTGGGGAGACCAAGTCTTTGCTCGCAAGGAGAACAGAGGGGTCGCCCACACTCCCGGCGCCGCCACCGCACCACCTTCAGTCCAGCGCACTTGGAACAGCTGGAGTCAGCTTTTGGGAGGGACCAGTACCCTGACATTTGGGCCCGAGAAGGCCTCGCCCGGGACACAGGCCTCAGCGAGGCCAGAATCCAGGTGATGGCCCAGGATCCTCCCCCTACCATCCCCTGAAGAAATGCAGATTCGGTGATTGGCAACTACTGGGGCATAAATTCTCAGGGCACTATAACCCTAACCCAAATGTTCACCAGAACAGAGTCTTACCCAAGAGTCAGCATAACCTCATCTACATCAGGAATGTCACTTGAGTTTAACCTTGGAGCTAACCTAATCTAACTTGAATTTCAATATCAAACCCCAACCGTAACAGTGATGTGAACTCCAACAGAAATTCAATCCTAACTATTCACACACGTATGCAACCTTGTCCCTAACCATGGCCTTGAAACTCAACCTGATGCTCAATTCTAACCATAGAGTTAGTTAATCTTAAGAATAAACTGTACCCTAAATCTAACCTGGTCTGTAACAATTAAACTCATCCATAGTCTTAGTCTCTAATAACCCTAGCGGAAATTTCCCATTCTCTGTGGAGGTGAAATGCCACTGTGTCATGTTTATCTCTTTCTTTTTACAAGTTGACATTTCTTACTCACCCAAAGTTGTAGCAGGGCAAATTTAGACATGGAATGGGGGAATGGTGTGGGTCTTGCTTTGTCACTAGTCCTGGTTCAACTATGCCTTCTGCAAGAGCTTTACTTCCTCTGGGGATGTGGGGGAGTCTTATGCCCTATACGTCTGTAGCCGCATATGACAATGCCACCTATTTGAGACAGAGGCTCTGATGTGGCTATTCTCCCTCCTCAGGTCTGGTTCCAGAACCGCAGAGCTAAGCAGAGGAAACAAGAGAGGTCACTGCTCCAGCCACTGGCCCATCTGTCTCCTGCCACCTTCTCCGGTTTCTTGCCTGAGCGCCCTGCTTGCCCCTACTCCTACCCAACACCACCTCCCTCAATGACCTGCTTCCCTCACCCCTACAACCATGCCCTTCCCTCCCAGCCCTCTAGTGGTGGTTCCTTTGCTCGACCCCACCAGTCTGAAGACTGGTACCCCACCCTGCACCCAACTCCTGCTGGTCATCTGCCCTGCCCTCCACCCCCACCCATGCTTCCCCTCAGCCTTGAGCCACCAAAGTCCTGGAACTAAAGTTAAACAAGTACTGATAAGGTAATTTCCCAGCCTGTGGCCCTCACAAAACAGAGAAAACTGGGTGGTTTCCTTTCCTTCTAAGGGTGAAGTAGAAATATGGTGAGGGACAGCTCAGAGACTGGGAATGTTAAAATGGGAGCTCATGATGAAGGCTCACTGTGCTGATTAACTGAGTGAATTTAAGGAGGTGAAACTACTGGAAGATATAGGTAAAAAGCCCCAGTGGAGGTGACTGGTGGAAAAGTGGCATTGAGGGAAGCAGTGGTTGCTGCTGGTGGATGGAAATGGTTGAAGGGGATAGAACTTTTGGGACTTCACTCATTGAGATCACAGTTGAGGACCTTCACCCCATTGTTTCTAGCTGATTTCAATAAGGCTTTTTATTTAAAGTCTACCTATACAACCCTTCCCCATCACCACCATCTGAATCCATCATTAAGTTTTGTTTACTCTGTCTTGGAAATAGCTCTTGAATTTATTCCTCTCCTTTCTGTTCCAGCAGACACTTTGCTTTTTCTGGCCTCACGTTTTCTGATTAATTCTCCTCCTTGGTTCCCTTAGCTCCAGCCTTTCCCATTTCCAACAGACTTTGTAAATCTGATCATCAAATATTAGCTCTCCAGTGTCTTATAAGCAATAAATAAATAATACCTGATTTGCTAAGCCTGTAAGAGTCTTCAATGTTACCTTCAATATAACTTGCATGTGGTTTTGTTATTGAGCAAGGGCTCCTGTGACTGCAGCACAGAAAGCCAAACTCTGACAGCCGATGTTTGCAGTAAAGTAAGGGTTTATTGCAGGGCGCCAAGCAAGGGAGTGGGAGACAAGCCTCAGATCTGCTCCAACCTGGCCTTTGAGTTGGGAGTGTTTTTAAAGAAGAAGAAAAAAGAAGTTGGAATTAATCATCGTCTTGTGACATCTCTTAAGCACAGTTGTAGAAGTCAGGATGTTTCCAGTTTACAATTCTCTAGCCACCTGGGGGATCTGTGAGCTCATCCTGCTCTGGAGAAACATCCTGAGTTTGTGTGTTAATGATGATATCTACAACAGCAATTTTAGTACATTAATGATGTTATAGACAATAGCAATTTTAGTCATCTGATTCTGTTTGATTCGTGTTCAGTTAACACATGATTGAGGTCAGAAGAGGCAAACAAGGGAATAAAGTTTTGAGTAGAGAGCTTAATCATAAACTCACAAAGGGAACTAAATTTTAGAGGGGCTCAGTTTCAGTTTGTGATAGAGAAGAAATATTTTGATTAAATACAAACATTTCCAAGAGCAATCCGTGAGTCTTGAGGTTCATAAGAGGTCATTCCCAGGAAAGAAACTGCTGTGAAGTGCCTTAGTCTGAGCTCTCCTAACAGAAACATGCTGTGGCCTAGTTGGTTTGCCATTTATATACCATATTTCTTATAATGTACTTATTTTACTCATAATTTACTTATTTATATGTAGGTCTACCTCACTTATGAGCAGATACATAGAATTCTGAGTAAACAAGCCTCTAGGGATTTTATTTGCAGTTTTTTGTATGTATTATATTTTAAAAGTCTGGAATTGAAACCTCTGTGATGCACAATTACATTTCCATATAATTATCCCCTTGTGCCAGACTGCCTTCCTGAAAGATAATACTGGTTTGCATGCCTCCCAAAATGTCAGTGTCAGTTTCAGCACATCCTTATCGACATTGATCATTTTGGACAATTTTTTAACTGAGAGTGATGTCTCCTAGTTGGTTATTTTTTCAGTTTTCATTTACTCGATTGCTAGTGAAAGTTTAAAAGTTTCACGTTTATTGGCAGTTTACATTTTTTTCTCCTCTGCATTGCTTTTCTGAGTTGTGTATTGATCTAGTCATCTCTTATTAGTGCTTGAGGAACCCCAAGTGAGAAATCTCCCCTTAATTTTACTGGCTTCACCCATGTTTTCCTCATTATTTGGATCAAAATATTATGCCATGAATCATCTTAAATTTATTTTAGTTTGTGCAGTAAATTAGTCATCCAATTTCCCCTCAATCAGCTAGCTGGTTTTTCCAATATAATTTATTTAACAGTCTAACATTGATTTGTAACAACATTTTTCCACACTAAGATCTCATATGGGACAGTTGTAGACTCCTAATTCTTTCCCACCAATTAGCTTCTCTAGTCTGATATCAGTGTAGCTTGTTATTTTTTTCCAGATTTCTCTTATGTTCCTCAGGAAACATCTTGGTATTTTTTTTATGAAACAAATCTTAATAAGAGTTTTATAAATTACAAAAGTTATATAGTGTCTTTGTAACAGTCAACCCAAAAGATTTATATACATATAAGACATATAGATGAATATATATTATACATGAATATATATTTATACATATTAACCTGGATTAATCACAAAACCCCATGTTAAGCAAATTCACCTCAACATGAGATAAACAACATTAGTAGTGTGTATCTGTCCACAACTTATTATGCTTATAGAAAAATACAGGCATACACATAGAACAGGGAAGAACAAAATCTGACCCCATGTTGGATCTGTTTCTTTTACTTTAACCTTTGCTCTCCATTACTTTTTGTTACTATAATCACTAAAATGCTGTTGTCTATAGCTATAGGCATATGTAATGGCCTCCCTCGGGGAACCCTGCCCCTCTGCCTGAATATTAAACTAAAGTGCCTTTGTTCAGCTCACAGGGAAACACCCTGACCCTGCCCAACTGTGAATGGCTGCAGAAAAGAAGAAATTAACACAGCCCCTCCCTGTGGATGGCCAAAAACCAGGAGATATTTTGCAAGACTTATGGCCTTTTACTTTACTTCCTCACCTCTACCCTCTCTCTGTTCTTTAAAAATGCTAGCATCCAGACCCTGATAAGATGTTACTCTAGGACATTAGTCTGCCATCTTCTCAGAAACCTGCTTTCCAAATAAAGTTACCATTCCTTGGCTCAACACCTTGTCTCCTGATTTATTTGCCTGTTATGTGGCAAGCAGAGAAAGTTTGGACTCAGTAACACATACACTAATATTTTTTCCTTTTTAAAAATAAAATTGAGAATCAAGGGACTGAGTCTCTTCTAAACCAATAGTAAAATATACCAGCTCTATTCATTAAATAAACTATCTTATTCATTGAATCAAATTGCTACATTTATCATATATCAAAGTAATTTGTGTGAGGTTTAAAAATCTATTCTTGGTTCTCTATTTGAGGGTTGGTTCTCCCACTAGCTTTTTAGGATCACGCAGGCAGCGGCACACACCCGGGGTACCCCTTGGCCTCATCACACCTGGTGGTGAGCTGGCACATGTGAGGTCAAGTTCTCTGTGCCCTTCACTCCAGTCTTCTTAGCCCTTCTCAGCCTCCTGTCCTGCTGCTCGGCTTGCGGACCCACTACGGAGGAGGAAGGGGTGCGAGCAAAGGAAGGAAGGCAGAGGGTGTTTCCGCACTACTGGCCCCCCTCTCGCTGTCAGCCTGCACGGGTCCTGGTGCCTATAGTGCCAACGACTGAACTGAGGGGTTGAGACCGCTGAGGTTAACAAGGCATCTCAGCGTCCCTGCGGGTCTTAGAAAGCCCAAGAGGCAGGGCAAGGCGTACCTCGACTCTTTGGGTTCCCCTGTCCTTCCTTCTAGGGATTAGAGATACCCTTACAGTTCAAACTGGCAGAAGATTGGAATCTTTGCCCCGAATGGGGTTGAAAAAGAAAAATAACTGCCTTTGAGGCAGCAATATCCCTTCACTCATACCCGCCAACCAAAGGGGAAATGCAGCCAAGTGAGGGTAAAGAAGTCACGAATTCTTTGCGTTGGGAAATCTAAATCCCTGGTTTTTCAGGGAGATCCATTCCCAGCAGGATCCAAATCCGAGTTCAGAAAACGAAATGACTTGGAGTACGAAATGAGTGCGCAGGGCGTAAGGGGCAGGAGCTCTGGGGTGGCGTAGCGGGGCGCACTGCTCCAGGCGACTTTGGAAACAATTAGGGCGCTCCTGCAAGCTACTGAAGACCGCGGGGCTGAACCACGGAGTTTTCGGGCGCTCCTAGAAGGCTGGGAGGTGCGGTCCCGGAGACCTTACTGGTCTGGGCTGGGAATGGGCGGGGCATGCTCGTCGCAATGAAAACAACCAGACCTAAGAAAGCGGAGGAGTTAAAACATTCAGCTCCTGTGAGAAACCCCTCCCAGACACCTGGGGACTCGAGGCCTGGGCCGCTTCTAGCTCTACCAGCCTTACCTTCCGGGGAGCTCGAGCAACGCGTTTCTAAGTGCTTCAGACACTTCTCGGTCCCGGCGTCTGGCTCTTCTCCAGCCCTCGGGATGTCTGCCCAATGCAAACGACACCTGGTCCCTTCACGGTCGCAGGACAAGTTCTCTAGGTTCTGAGCTCTCGGCCTTAAGGGTCTCCGGGCATCCATACCGGGGGCTCCTGGCTCCCGAGATTGGCGGGAGAACACGTGAAGACCCCGGCCCACTGCCTGACTGGCGTCCGCTCCCTACTATACCAGAGACTTCTTCAGTTCACTCGTTCCCAGACTGCACATCTAGGCGCTGTCTGAACTGTCCACCTGCGCAAACAGTGCCCCCTTCAGCTCAATAATTTCCTCTTTGACTCAGCTGCCTTTCGGAGGATGAAACCTGGGAATGTCTTGCAGACACAGGAAGCGAGATCAGTGCCATTAGGGCAGGGAATAGCGGTACAGGGGACCTAGGTATTAGACTTAAGCGGGGGAAGGAGCTGCAGATCCAGGTGGCAAGCGCCCTGGACCCTGAAAGATTCTCACCTGGTAGAGACAGGAGCGGCTAGATGAGGACCAGAGAGGGCCTTCAAAGTGCTGGGTCCAGAGTAGGGGACCCAGTGTCAGGCTCTAAGACTGTACTGGGTGGGTTCCCCCCCCCCCAGGGGTTCCTCCAAACGAATCCTCCTGCTATTTTCCAGGTTTTTCCAAATTCTCCTGGAATTAAAATGCTCACTCTTTTCCACGATAGAAACAAAAGCTGAACCCAAAGTCCCAGTAACAAGAGCAGCTCGGAGACTCAGTGTTCTTTGAATTTGGTCAATTAAGTTTCAGAGTTTTCCAGTTTCCTGCTCCAGGAGGTCCTTCCTCCACTCCCTATGACATGCTCCTCAGATTCAACTCCCTTAATACTAGGCATCTGAAAGCCTAGGAGGTCCTTTACAACTCTGCTAACACAGCTAAGAAGCCCAAGATGGAATAAGGTAGGCGTCAGCCCCACAGGGTGACTCATTGAAGGTGTGTGTGTGTGTTTGTGTCTGTGTTAGCATGTGAGTGTGGGTCTTTGGGGGCTTCAGTGTCTGGATAAGCCTAGGAAGCCACATGGCCTAAGGCTTTGAAATTCAGGGTGCTCAAAATGTGCCCTTATCAATTTGTTTGCTGGACTTCTGGGTCCATCTGAGCCCTGGCATCTCTGTACCAGCAAATAAAACCTGAGGAGCTGGTATAGGGTATCTCAACTAGAAGCTAGAACACCTCTGGGAAATTCTGGCATTTTCTAGAGTGAGATGGGCTCATATGCACTCAGGGTAAGGAAGCCATGGGCACCTCAGAAACTCAGGCTTGGAGCCTAAGCCTGGTCAGGTGAGGGAGGTGAGGGGGAACGTGGGTAGAGACAACTTCTTGTCCATATAAACTCTGCCATCTCAGGGACATGAACCCCAAGGTCAAAGAAGTAGGTCCTCTTGCCCATCTGCAGAGGATAGAATTGACTCCTGACCAAGCTACTAACAGCAATGTGGTAGGGCAAACTGCTTAGTCCCCAAGACTTCCACTACCACCTCCCCCTTTGTTGTTATAAACATTTCTACTTTTTTTTCTTAGACTTCTCAGTTATCAAAGCTAGAATTCTAATATCTTTATAGAATTCCATGCAAACATTTATTGGGTATCTTCCTAGTGCCAAGTGAGAGTCAAAAGCTGGAGATTCATCTCGAATCCAAGAAATTCCTGTCAGACATTGAGACATACCAAGATAGAAGAGGACATGTTAACCCAGACTCTGACAGAGGAAGAAAAGAAGTGTCTGAAAGAAGATTCCCCAACACCCCACTTCAAAAGACTTGTCCTCACTCTGCTGAGCTCCTCTCTGAGCTCACTTACAGGCGTTGTCCCCTTTGTGTGGGGAGCAGAGAGTCTTGCAGAAAAGGAGGAATGTGAGGGTCATGGCAGCCGCTGCACAAGACAGGCACCCACAGAAGCCCTTGGCCTTGAAACCTAGCTACTCTGGACACAGAATCTCTGAGTATATGCTGGCTGCCCAGGAGAGGTATTTCATTGGTTTGCGGTAGACTCTGAAGACCTAATCACAGTGCACTTCCTGACATCTTCCTGGGTAAGCTAGGTGTCTCCAGCAGCGCACCAGCCAGAGAACACTCCTGGCAGCAGAACCTTCTCCCTGGTCCAGGGTAGGGATCTGGGCGCACTCAGAAGTCACGCCTTTGCAAAGCCTTCAATTCAAGGAGCCTCCCCGGCTGCTTCTTCCTTGGAGGCTGTGCAGGGCGTCCAGACACTCTTTTCGGCCCTCCTAAGACCACATTGGAAGTGAGAAGTCTGAGAGGGAGGTCCTGTGCCAGATGGGGGCAATGGTTCTCTGTCAGGAGAGAATGCCTCTGGGCCGGTCCAGGAGGGTCTGAGAGGGATGCAACCCAACATTGGCCCAATCAGGAAAAGAGAAAGTAACTAAAGTGATCTATATATACCCATCCCTTGTTGAACACTCCTCACTTCTTTAACCAAACCAAACCAAAAGAAAACAAAAAGGCTACTTCAGCAATTCTTCCTCCCTACAGGAATTCAGTGTATGAAAAATGAAAATTTCCCTCTGATGCCACTGTAAGTCCAAGGGACACTCCCCTAACCAGAGGCTGCAGGTGCCTGAACATCATCCCTAAAGACCAAATACCAACAGACAGGAATTGATCCCCAAGAGCATACTGAAGAGGTGGCTGCTGCTTCTGGAAGTTGGCAGGGTGTATATTTAAAGTTAAAAATAGTCATAATATAATAACAGCCTCAGTGGTTCAAACCTGCTGTTTTTCTTACTTGCAGAATAGATAAAGCAGTAGCATTGACTGCAGGATCCTGGCAGAGACCCAGGCCCAGCACCATGGTCAGGTGTGGGGGCAAGGCTGGCTTCCAGGATCTGGGATTTTTTCACAGGAGAGAAGTGGCCAGAGTTAAGACTGAGACACTGCATGGGGGCCTGCAGGTGAGCTCACGAACTGCAGGGGGGCTGTGGAGGATGGGCTTAAAGGTGCAGCCATCCCCACTCTCTGTGCCCAGAAATGCTTGGTGCTGCCTGCACAAACTCCCACTAATTACAGTTGTGGGAATTATTTTTTTTTAATTTTTTTATTTTTTTGCGGTACGTGGGCCTCTCACTGTTGTGGCCTCTCCCGTTGTGGAGCACAGGCTCCGGACGCGCAGGCTCAGCGGCCATGGCTCACGGGCCCAGCCGCTCCGCGGCATGTGGGATCTTCCCGGACCGGGGCACGAACCCATGTCTCCTGCATCGGCAGGCGGACTCCCAACCACTGCGCCACCAGGGAAGCCCGGGAATTAATTTTTATCACCCTTAAACTTGAGACATTCAACTTGCCTGAGGTAATGGATGAAAATTGGTGCTTGGGCTTCAGATTGACAGGGCAGGATCCCAGTGGGGTCAGCCAGAGTAGAGGTTTGGTTGTATCATAGTCCTGTGGACCGTGTTTAACTTTTTTTTTTTAAAAAAGGAGGTGGTAGATACACTCAGGTGCAGCAGTTACTCTGAAGAGAAGTGGGGTGGAAGTACTGGTGTCCCCCTTTCACCACAGAGGCAAAGCACAGAAGCAAGGGAAGTGGGAGGAGTGCAGGAGCAGGAGCAGGGGCTTTGAGTCTCTTGTTTTTGAAGGGACCTGTGAAGGATAGATTTTCTTCCTTAGGGCTAAAAGCAAACCACGAGTTCCCCCTTGCTGTTTTGTTTTGTTTTGTTTTGTTTTAGACTCTTCAAATCCCACCTTTTCCTCTGGAGCTTGTACACTCCTTCAGGGCACGTTGTCCTGGGCACACCGTCTCCTGCATTTTCCAGACCGCAGAACCTGCCCCATTCCCACAAATATCAGACACAGCAGGGTCTAGTCCCAGGCCCAGGAAACTTGAATATTGAACTCCTGCCTGTCCTTAGAGTGGAAGTCAGAGGTTTTCCAGGCACATTCATTCATCTGGGCCCTTGGCCCTCAGACCTTGTAGAGACGGTTCTCTCTCCCTTCCTGCATCCTCATTCTTTTCTATAATTGCCCTTTTCCCTCCTTTCCCCCAGGCTCACTCTGCTCTCTTCTTTTTCTCCCCTACATTTATCCTTTAACATTGGGTGAACATGGTTTTACAAAGTTTTAATTAAATGCTTTAATAACCATAGCACTTGGACCAGGCAGGAGTGTAGGATGGCTGCAAATGGTCTTTGCCTCCCTTGCTTCCTCCCTCCCATTACCTGTCTGTCCCTAGTGTGGGGGACAGAGACAACTTCTTACCCCGACCTTCCTTGAGTACAGGATGTGTTGGGAAGTAGGCAGTGGTGACATGAAAAGAGAAAAATAATCATTTGGGAGAGATCAGGTTTAGGGCATCTGGTCCAGCAGGGGGAGGAGGGCAGTGCCCATATTTCCTGTCTGTACAGTTCTGGGAATGTCCCCACTGGGATTGGTAATGCGGACTTGGCCCGTCAGGTCACCTCCTCCTATTCCTGGAGGCAGCTGCTTTGGTTGAAGAGTTTACTTCCTGTGCTCAGATCTCAGAAACCCTTCCTTGCTTCTGGATCTGGGGAGGGGAAGACGGAGGACTGCAGGCCATGTGAGGTATGTCTACTCCATAACTTGCCTCGGTGGGGAGGGTCATATGAACAGAACCCAGGCACCCACCTCACCTTTTCCCCCCTCTACTCCCAACTGGCTACCCTTCCTGGAAGCTATGAGGGTTGGTCACTGCTTGGCATCTGCAGTATTCATCATCACTCCAAGAAAACTTAAAGTAAGTGATTCAGGCTGAAAGACAACAATATATGTCAGAAAACTGAATCTACACAAAGAAATGAAAAACGTTGGAAATAGAATAAATAAAGGCAAAGTGAAATTTTTTATTCCTTATTTTTATCACTCTAAAAGCTAACTGTTTAAACAAAGGTTGTATGTATTGTGAATTTATAGCATATTTAAAAGTGACATGCATGACAACAATGGCAAAAAGATGGAAGGGAAGAATTGGGAATATACACGTATAAGATTGTTACATTACAGGGGAATTATAAAGTAAAAGGTTTAAATAATAAGAAGTCAATAGAGGAGGTGAAGAGAAATCATAAAGTTAAATCCATAAAGGCACAAGAAGAGGGGAAAAAATAAGACAAATTGAATAAATAGAAAACCTCCAGCAAGAAGCTAGATTTTAACCCAATGATATGAATAATCACGTACATGTGAATGGCCTAAATAATCTCTGTTAATAGATTTGGGGAAAAAGCAAGATCGAAGTAACATCTATAAGGCCTATAAGAAACATATTTTAAATAAAAAGACATAGTTTAAAACAATAGTTATAAAGGAGAGTGGGGGAATTTTGCTCATGAGGGTACAGTTGGCAATGTTTGAAGACTTTTTTGGTTTTCAAAACGAGGAGGTGCTACACACATCTAGTGGGTAGAGGCCAGGGACACTGTTAAATATCCTAAAATGGACAGGACAAGCCCCCACAACAAAGAATTATCTGTCCCTAAATTTAATTAGTACCGAGGTTGAGAAACCTTGGGTTAAAATTTAAAAATATGAGAGATGTCATGAAAACAGTAACCAAAAGAAAGTTGAGGTCATCATATTTATTCAAATAAATTAGACTTCAGAACAATACTGGGATAAAGTGGAGCATTACAAATGGAAAAGAGGACCATTCTCCAAGAAGACATAACAATCCTAAATGTGTATGAACCTTCACACATACACAAACTTCAAAATATATGCAACAAAAGTTAATAGATTTGAAGAGAGATATTGATAAATCCACAATAATAGTTGGAACTTCAATACTCTTCTCGCATTAGCTGCAAGAACAAGTAGGCAGAAATTCAGTAAAAATATGGATGCCTTGAACAGAACTATCAACCAACTTGACCTAATTAGCATTCACAGAACATTCTAGGCCCAAAATAGCAGAATCTATAGACCTTTTGATGCACATGGAACATTGATCAGGATAATCATGTTCTGAGAAATAAAACAAACATTAAAAAATTGAAAAAAGGTATTACTGAAAAAGTGGAGCTTGGTCAAGAGGAAGGAGCAGGAAGATCCTGAGCTCACCTCCTTCACACCAAAGTTACAACTGTTTACAGAGCAACTATTGATGACAAAGACCTTAATTTAGCAGAAAAGATCTAAAGAAGGAACCAAACTTGAGAGAGGTAGGAGGAATGAAGTTGTGGAATAGTCAACATCCATACCTCCAGGTAGGGGAAGCACAAATGTGAGGATAATTACAACAGCAGAGATTTCGCCAAGGAGCAATGGATCTGACACCTGCAACAGGATCCCCAGTCTGGAGACGCTGCACTGGGAAGATGAAATTCCAGAAATTTGCTTTGAAGGGCAGCAGGGCTTAATTTACGGACACCCAGGGGGATGTAGGAAATAGAGACTCTAATCTAAAGGGCACAAAAAAACCCCACACACTCTGTGAAGATGGGCAAAACCACTAATTTGAAACCAGCCTGTCTTAGACCCACCTGCTGATTTTGGAAAGTCTCCCAGAGACTTTGAATAGTCCCCATTACTTTCAGGGTTCAGGAAAGCAGGAGAAATGAAAGATGCACAAAGGCGCCCTAAACGGAGTGCGCTCGCAAACTACAGTTCTGCTGGCGGCAGTGACACATTCTGCAAATCAAGATAGTAACGTGGACGGTAACTTTTGGACTCAGACGTGCTTGAGCTCTTTTGAATACTCCTCTACAGCTGCACGCATTTCTCTGTGGCGTATGACAAGCAGGAACCCGTCCACCGCAGCAGAAGACTGTTCCCCCAGCTTAGAAAGCACAGACAAGGGTGAGGGACGAGAAAAAGAGGGGAGCACCAGAAAGTGCTCTCTGCAAACGTGACAGGAAACCCTGTTGGACTCTCTCGCTTAGGAGAGTGGTAGGAGCTCTGTCCACAAACCGTTTGCAGAGATGCAGCCCCAGCCAGGTGGCAGGCTGCGTCCAGAGGGGAACTGGAAGCAGTACGCCTGTGAAGGCTTTGGAATATTGACGTGTGGACGTCGGGCTCAGAGCGCGCAATCGTGGTGAGGCGCTTTGCCCCGGGGACCAGGGCAGGTAAAGCCGTGAGTTGAGAGAAACAGAAGGCTGAACTTTGCACAGGCTACGCTGAGTGTATCCTCAAGGCAGGCTTCTCAAAGAGCAGAGAAGCCGGCGGCCGTGTCGATCAGCGTGACCTAGAGCGTTCACGTCAAGAGAGGAGCCCCTTCAAACAGGCTACCAATGCACAGCTTTCGAGGAAGGTACCTCCACGCCAAGAAAGTGATACCTTGAGGGTGATCCGGGCACCGATGTGTTCCCCCGGAAGGTAATTCTACCACTTGTAACTCCTAAGGGAACTGAGCCGCACAAGGTATGCCCCACAATGGCGAGGCGAAAGCATTTCAGAAGACAGTGAACCACAAAGTACACAGGCCCAGTAGTGCCACCTACTCCGCTCAGAGAACAAACGGTTCCCAGGCAGTGCGCTCCCTCCTCGAATGGAGAGTGCAGGTTAGTGTGTTCAAGGAAACAGTCATGCTCGAGAGCGCTGCAGGAGGGCCCTCTCCAAAGTTAATGAGAAGCTGCCCTCTCTCGAGTGGGTAGCGGCCGAATGGCCAGGAAATCGTTTCCCTGTGTGTAAGAGGAGGAAAGAGAAAGGGCCTCTCTCCAAAAAGAAAAGGAACCTATTGAGCTCCAAAAGAACGACAGCAGTTTTTCAAGGACGGCCCGCTCAGTGCATCGGACCTAACACCATGAATCGCTGTGCCTGGCAAACTTGTAGACGTCCTGCCAAATATTGGGGGGGTGGGGGGGCTTCTCAGGAGACCTTCCGGAAGCCTTCGGTTCAGACGCCAAAGGAACGCGAACTCGCTGCCAGCAGCCTGCCTTAGGCTTCCTCGCTCCACGAGTATGCGTTGTCCCCAGGAGGGAGCTTGAACGTTGACAAGCCCCCGTTACTTTCAGGGGTCTGGAATGTAGGCGAAATGAAGGACGCACGAAGGCAATGGCACAATTCATGGCTTAGCCTAGGAAACAAGTCCTAAAGCAGCGCGTTCCTTCCTGGGCTGGAAGACATCTGTGAACTCTGTGGCAAGGCCACTTTTGGACTGAGACGTCCCTGAGCTCTTTGGACTAGGCCTCTACAGCTGCGCTCATTTCTCTGTGGTGTATGCCAAGCAGTAAGCGAGCCTCGTCCGTCACAGCAGGAGCCTGTTGCCCCGGCTTTAGAAAGTATAGCTAACGGTGAGGGAAAACGAAAGAGATGTGCTACCAGGCAGTGCTGTCTGCAAAACGTTACAGGAAACCCTGCGTTGGGCTCCCTCGGTTAGGGAGAGTGGCAGGAGCTCTGTCCACAAAACCGTTTGCAGCGATGCAGCCCCAGCCGGGTAGCAGGCTGCGTTCAGAGGGGATGTGGCAGCAGTACGTCTGTGACGCCGTGAAGGCTTTGGAAATACTGACGTGTGGACACCGGGGTCAGAGCGTGCACTTGTGGTTAGGCACTTTGCACCGGGGACGAGGGCAGGTAAAGTCGTTAGTTGAGAGAAGCAGAAGGCCGTACTATTTGCACAGGCTACGCCGAGTGTATCCTCAAGGCAGCTTCTCAAAGAGCAGGGAGGCAGAGGGCATCTCGACCAGCATCACCAAGAGCGTCCTGTCGCGAAATGTGCCACTTGCAAGCAGGCTACCGACGCGCAGCTTTCGCGGAAGGTACCTCCTCGCCAAGAGAGTGACACCTTGAGCGTGATCTGGGCAGCGATGTGTTCCCCCGCCCCCCCCCCCACCCCGGAGAGTGATTCTAGCACATATAGGTGCTAAGTGAGCTTAGCGGCACGACGTATGCCCCACAATGGCGAGGCAGAAGCATTTCAAAAGGCAGTGAACAGGCGCCAGTGCTTCCTCTCAGAGAACAAACGGTTCCCATGCCGTTGCGTTCCCTCCTCGAAATGAAGGTGCAGTGTAGTGTGTTCAAAGAACAGTCACGATCGAGAGCGCTGCAGGGGTACACTCTCAAAAGTTAATGGGAAAGATGCCCTCCCACGAGTGGCTATAGGCCGAACGCCGTGGAGTCCTTTCTCCTGCGTGCCAAAGGAGGAAACAAAAGGCCATCTTTTCGAAAAGAAAAAGGGACCTACGGTGCTCCAAAACAACGACAGTATTTTGCAAGTACGACCCTTTCACAGTATGGGACGTAACACCATGACTCGCTGCACCTGGCGTACTTGTAGAGGTCCTGCCGAAGATTTGTGCGGTTTTCCAGGAGGAGCTACCGGATGCCTCGTTTCAGAAGCCAAAGGAACATGAACTTGACGCAAGCAGCCCGGCTTAGGCTGCCTCGCTCCACAAGTGTGTGTGGTCCGCCAGGAAGGGACTTTGAACGTTGAATGAATGGCCCCCGTTACTTTCAGGGGTCTGGGGTGTAAGAAGAAATGAAGGAACCGCAGGAGGCGTTTTTCAACAGACTGCCCTCTCAAACTAAAATTCTCCCTGGCGGCGGTGAGACTCTCTGGAGATCACGGTAGTGACTTGGACTGTAACTAACGCCTCCTCCAACAGGGCCCTAGGCTCTGGAGGCTCCCTGTGCAGTCAAGACTGTTGTATCTGGCAACCAAGGCCATGTTTTGGCCCCGGTTTGCACGCCAGACGTGACGGGCATACCGAATATAATCCCTTCATGAGCTCCTTGGGTGAGCCAGGGTAATGTTAAGGTGAGCTGGCCTCCACAAACACAGAACCAAGGAGACTGTTGGGGAAAGGCTTTGAGATGGCAACGGTCAGCACGAGCTTGACAAACTGCAAGGCCAGAAATCATTTCTTATCCTAGGAAACATCTCCTTCGCGGCGAAATCTTTCCTGGGCTGGAAGATACTAGGACCTCTGCAGCTAGCCAAATGTTGGACTGAGACGTCGTTGAGCTCTTTTGACTAGTCCTCTACAGCTGCACGCATTTCTCTGTGGCGTATGACAAGCAGGAAGCACACCCTGTCCACCGCAGCAGAAGACTGTTCCCCCAGCTTAGAAAGCACAGACAAGGGTGAGGGACGAGAAAAAGAGGGGAGCACCAGAAAGTGCTCTCTGCAAACGTGACAGGAAACCCTGCGTTGGACTCTCTCGCTTAGGGGAGAGTGGTAGGAGCTCTGTCCACAAACCGTTTGCAGAGATGCAAGCCCCAGCCAGGCGGCAGGCTGCGTCCAGAGGGGAAGTGGAAGCAGTACGCCTGTGAAGGCTTTGGAATATTGACGTGTGGACGTCGGGCTCAGAGCGCGCAATCGTGGTGAGGCGCTTTGCCCCGGGGACCAGGGCAGGTAAAGCCGTGAGTTGAGAGAAACAGAAGGGGCTGAACTTTGCACAGGCTACGCTGAGTGTATCCTCAAGGCAGGCTTCTCAAGAGCAGAGAAGCCGGCGGGCCGTGTCGATCAGCGTGACCTAGAGCGTTCACGTCAAGAGAGGAGACCCCTTCAACAGGCTACCAATGCACAGCTTTCGAGGCAGGTACCTTCATGCAAGAAAGTGATACCTTGAGGGTGATCCGGGCACCGATGGTTCCCCCGGAAGGTAATTCTACACTTGTAACTCCTAAGGGAGCTGAGCCGCACAATGTATGCCCCACAATGGCGAGGCGAAAGCATTTCAGAAGACAGTGAACCACAAAGTACACAGGCCCAGTAGTGCCACCTACTCCGCTCAGAGAACAAACGGTTCCCAGGCAGTGCGCTCCCTCCTCGAATGGAGAGTGCAGGTTAGTGTGTTCAAGGAACAGTCATACTCGAGAGCGCTGCAGGAGGGCCCTCTCCAAAGTTAATGAGAAGCTGCCCTCTCTCGAGTGGGTAGCGGCCGAATGGCCAGGAAATCGTTTCCCTGTGTGTAAGAGGAGGAAAGAGAAAGGGCCTCTCTCCAAAAAGAAAAGGAACCTATTGAGCTCCAAAAGAACGACAGCAGTTTTCAAGGACGGCCCGCTCAGTGCATCGGACCTAACACCATGAATCGCTGTGCCTGGCAAACTTGTAGACGTCCCTGCCAAATATTGGGGGGGTGGGGGTGGGGGTGGGGGGCTTCTCAGGAGACCTTCCGGAAGCCTTCGGGTCAGACGCCAAAGGAACGCGAACTCGCTGCCAGCAGCCTGCCTTAGGCTTCCTCGCTCCACGAGTATGCGTTGTCCCCAGGAGGGAGCTTGAACGTTGACAAGCCCCCGTTACTTTCAGGGGTCTGGAATGTAGGCGAAAATGAAGGACGCACGAAGGCAATGGCACAATTCATGGCTTAGCCTAGGAAACAAGTCCTAAAGCAGCGCGTTCCTTCCTGGGGCTGGAAGACATCTGTGAACTCTGTGGCAAGGCCACTTTTGGACTGAGGACGTCCCTGAGCTCTTTGGACTAGGCCTCTACAGCTGCGCTCATTTCTCTGTGGCGTATGCCAAGCAGTAGCGAGCCTCGTCCGTCACAGCAGGAGCCTGTTGCCCGGCTTTAGAAAGTATAGCTAACGGTGAGGGAAAACTGAAAGAGATGTGCTACCAGGCAGTGCTGTCTGCAAACGTTACAGGAAACCCTGCGTTGGGCTCCCTCGGTTAGGAGAGTGGCAGGAGCTCTGTCCACAAACCGTTTGCAGCGATGCAGCCCCAGCCGGGTAGCAGGCTGCGTTCAGAGGGGATGGTGGCAGCAGTACGTCTGTGACGCCTGTGAAGGCTTTGGAATACTGACGTGTGGACACCGGGGTCAGAGCGTGCACTTGTGGTTAGCACTTTTGCACCGGGGACGAGGGCAGGTAAAGTCGTTAGTTGAGAGAAGCAGAAGGCCGTACTATTTGCACAGGCTACGCCGAGTGTATCCTCAAGGCAGCTTCTCAAAGAGCAGGGAGGCAGAGGGCATCTCGACCAGCATCACCAAGAGCGTCCTGTCGCGAAATGTGCCACTTGCAAGCAGGCTACTGACGCGCAGCTCTCGCGGAAGGTACCTCCTCGCCAAGAGAGTGACACCTTGAGCGTGATCTGGGCAGCGATGTGTTCCCCGCCCCCCCCCCCCGGAGAGTGATTCTAGCACATATAGGTGCTAAGTGAGCTTAGCGGCACGACGTATGCCCCACAATGGCGAGGCAGAAGCATTTCAAAAGGCAGTGAACAGGCGCCAGTGCTTCCTCTCAGAAACAAACGGTTCCCATGCCGTGCGTTCCCTCCTCGAAATGAAGGTGCAGTGTAGTGTGTTCAAAGAACAGTCATGATCGAGAGCGCTGCAGGGGTACACTCTCAAAAGTTAATGGGAAGATGCCCTCCCACGAGTGGCTATAGGCCGAACGCCGTGGAGTCCTTTCTCCTGCGTGCCAAAGGAGGAAACAAAAGGCCATCTTTTCGAAAAGAAAAGGGACCTACGGTGCTCCAAAACAACGACAGTATTTTGCAAGTACGACCCTTTCACAGTATGGGACGTAACACCATGACTCGCTGCACCTGGCGTACTTGTAGAGGTCCTGCCGAAGATTTGTGCGGTTTCCAGGAGAGCTACCGGATGCCTTCGTTTCAGAAGCCAAAGGAACATGAACTTGACGCAAGCAGCCCGGCTTAGGCTGCCTCGCTCCACAAGTGTGTGTGGTCCGCAGGAAGGGACTTTGAACGTTGAATGAATGGCCCCCGTTACTTTCAGGGGTCTGGGGTGTAAGAGAAATGAAGGAACCGCAGAGGCGTTTTCAACAGACTGCCCTCTCAAACTAAAATTCTCCCTGGCGGCGGTGAGACTCTCTGGAGATCACGGTAGTGACTTGGACTGTAACTAACGCCTCCTCCAACAGGCCCTAGGCTCTGGAGGCTCCCTGTGCAGTCAAGACTGTTGTATCTGGCAACCAAGGCCATGTTTTGGCCCCGGTTTGCACGCCAGACGTGACGGGCATACCGAATATAATCCCTTCATGAGCTCCTTGGGTGAGCCAGGGTAATGTTAAGGTGAGCTGGCCTCCACAAAACAGAACCAAGGAGACTGTTGGGGAAAGGCTTTGAGATGGCAACGGTCAGCACGAGCTTGACAACTGCAAGGCCAGAAATCATTTCTTATCCTAGGAAACATCTCCTTCGTGGCGAAATCTTTCCTGGGCTGGAAGATACTATGACCTCTGCAGCTAGCCAAATGTTGGACTGAGACGTCGTTGAGCTCTTTTGACTAGTCCTCTACAGCTGCACGCATTTCTCTGTGGCGTATGACAAGCAGGAAGCACACCCCGTCCACCGCAGCAGAAGATGTTCCCCAGCTTAGAAAGCACAGACAAGGGTGAGGGACGAGAAAAAGAGGGGAGCACCAGAAAGTGCTCTCTGCAAACGTGACAGGAAACCCTGCGTTGGACTCTCTCGCTTAGGAGAGTGGTAGGAGCTCTGTCCACAAACCGTTTGCAGAGATGCAGCCCCAGCCAGGCGGCAGGCTGCGTCCAGAGGGGAAGTGGAAGCAGTACGCCTGTGAAGGCTTTGGAATATTGACGTGTGGACGTCGGGCTCAGAGCGCGCAATCGTGGTGAGGCGCTTTGCCCGGGGACCAGGGCAGGTAAAGCCGTGAGTTGAGAGAAACAGAAGGCTGAACTTTGCACAGGCTACGCTGAGTGTATCCTCAAGGCAGGCTTCTCAAAGAGCAGAGAAGCCGGCGGCCGTGTCGATCAGCGTGACCTAGAGCGTTCACGTCAAGAGAGGAGCCCCTTCAAACAGGCTACCAATGCACAGCTTTCGAGGCAGGTACCTTCATGCCAAGAAAGTGATACCTTGAGGGTGATCCGGGCACCGATGTGTTCCCCCGGAAGGTAATTCTACCACTTGTAACTCCTAAGGGAGCTGAGCCGCACAATGTATGCCCCACAATGGCGAGGCGAAAGCATTTCAGAAGACAGTGAACCACAAAGTACACAGGCCCAGTAGTGCCACCTACTCCGCTCAGAGAACAAACGGTTCCCAGGCAGTGCGCTCCCTCCTCGAATGGAGAGTGCAGGTTAGTGTGTTCAAGGAACAGTCATGCTCGAGAGCGCTGCAGGAGGGCCCTCTCCAAAGTTAATGAGAAGCTGCCCTCTCTCGAGTGGGTAGCGGCCGAATGGCCAGGAAATCGTTTCCCTGTGTGTAAGAGGAGGAAGAGAAAGGGCCTCTCTCCAAAAAGAAAAGGAACCTATTGAGCTCCAAAAGAACGACAGCAGTTTTCAAGGACGGCCCGCTCAGTGCATCGGACCTAACACCATGAATCGCTGTGCCTGGCAAACTTGTAGACGTCCTGCCAAATATTGGGGGGGTGGGGGGGGGGGGGGGGGGCTTCTCAGGAGACCTTCCGGAAGCCTTCGGTTCAGACGCCAAAGGAACGCGAACTCGCTGCCAGCAGCCTGCCTTAGGCTTCCTCGCTCCACGAGTATGCGTTGTCCCCAGGAGGGAGCTTGAACGTTGACAAGCCCCCGTTACTTTCAGGGGTCTGGAAGCCAGGTTCCTCAGAAGCCAGGAGCCGCCGTTCCGGCCGGAGAGAAGTCATCCCGAGAAATTGGCGAACCATCTCCTATCCTTGTGTGCCCCCAGGAGCTTCGCAGAGTTAAGGCACTCCGGGGTGGAGTATGGCCTCCTGGAAACCACTGCACACCCAACTCCCCCGACGTGAAACACTGGAACTTACCCTTGAGGCCTGAGGTCACCTTTCGTTCGGCCGGAGCTGAACCTGTGGTGCCGTGGGAGGAGTTTCCTAGAAAGGGATTGCCAGCACGGTTTTCGCTTTGGGAGAACACGCAGCCTCGGCCCACAACGACAATCCTGCCGTGCAGAGACGTCGGGCCGCTAGTGCTGTTCAGGCCAGCTTTGAAGCCAAGCGCAAGGCGCCTCCAAACGGGGAGAAAGCGTACTCTCCCCTCCGCGTCCCACGTTCAAGCTGAATGACGCAGCGTGTTTCTCGGAAGGCTCTGCCGAGCTATCTAGTACAAGGGAAGGAGAGTGCCTGCCTCTGCTGAGAAAGGTTTTGACGTGGGGATTGCTGGACGTGAGGAAGAGCGTTCCCCAGGCCGTGCAAAGTTGAGGCCTTGGTGATTCTGGATGGTCCCCAAGGGTCCAGGCATTGTCCCTGGGAAAGCTGTCCTTTTCCCTCTTTTTCCGGCTGGAAGTACACCTCTGCATCCGGCTGCCGGTCGGCGACGTCCTGGGGGAGACGCCCTGGTTTCACTTGTGGCGCACACTGGTGTTTCTCAGAAGAGCCCAAATTCCCTCCCTGCGGGCGGGTGGGGGGGCTTGGCACACCAGCATGGAATGTAAGGCTGTTTAGAACTGCGTACCTTGAGGCCGTGTGAAGGCCGCACGAACGAGAGCTTTCGAGCGAACAGGGCAGCGCTTCGCCATCACCGTTGCACGTTCACGGAGCTTAGTCAAACGAACGCATTTCCTTCCTGGGGCTCAAACACGGCCGAGGAGTTGGAAGGCATACAGTGAGTGCCCTTTGACAGTTGTTACAACGAACGTGAGTGCACAGTGTCTCGTGAAATACCTTCCACGGTTGAAGCATTCCGTTAAGGCATGCCCCTCCGCTCCCATCGGGCACTCCGAGGTGTTACTAACGGGGGAAACCTGGACTTTTGCTTGAGGCCGGGGTGGGGCGGGGGGGACTCACAATTCTCCTGCCGGCGAGCTCCAGAGCGCTCCTGCTGAAGCTCCCAGCAAGGAACGGAGAGCAGCAGGCCTCGCACGAGTCAACCCAGACTTCTTCTGTCACGAGTCAACTCAGACCTCTTATGTGAGGCCTTCCGGCAGCAAAGAGAAGGTGCCGCGCGAGGAGTGTGCTTCAGGCAGCTTAGGACCCCGCCACCGTCTCGTCTACCGCGGAGGGGAATCAGGTTTGGCCAGGGTCGCCCAGCTTCATACTGAGCTCCTACAGGTATCCTCAGTGCTTTCTGATTACCTCAAGGAAACACAACGGGAGGAACAGGGCCCTTCCGTGAGGCCCTTTGGGGCACAGGGACCTCTGCGTGGGATCTACTGGGTAAGTATGGCAGGTACCTTAGGTAGGCCTCAGTGACCAAGGCTCTCTGGCTCACGCCTAGCTGTGTAAAGAAGTGTGGCAAACGTACGTACTGCTCCTCAGGCTGGGCCCACGGCCTAGCTTTCGCTTCTGTGAGAGTGCTGTCCCGAGTCTCTTCCCGGAGCCAGTCGTCAGCGCGGTGTCTTTTGGCACTGCAGTTCTCTTTCAGTCAAGGAGGCCGTGCGACTGGCAGAGGGAGTCTGCGCAGCACTGCCTTCGCGAGGCTCTTTGACGACTGGGGCATTCAACCCAGGCAAGCCAGAGAGCAGTACGTTGCCCTTGCTATGAATGTGAAGAGCCTTTCTCCCAGGGGCCTGTTTAGGCTAAGGTTCCTCAGAAGCCAGGAGCCGCCGTTCCGGCACGGAGAGAAGTCATCCCGCAGAAATTGGCGAACCATCTCCTATCCTGTGTGCCCCCAGGAGCTTCGCAGAGTTAAGGCACTCCGGGGTGGAGTATGGCCTCCTGTAAACCACTGCACACCAAGTCCCCCGACGTGAAACACTGGAACTTACCTTGAGGCCTGAGGTCACCTTTCGTTCGGGCCGGAGCTGAACCTGTGGTGCCGTGGGAGGAGTTCTAGAAAGGGATTGCCAGCACGGTTTTCGCTTTGGGAGAACACGCAGCCTCGGCCCACAACGACATCCTGCCGTGCAGAGACCGTCGGGCCGCTAGTGCTGTTCAGGCAGCTTTGAAGCCAAGCGCAAGGCGCCTCCAAAACGGGGAGAAAGCGTACTCTCCCCTCCGCGTCCCACGTTCAAGCTGAATGACGCAGCGTGTTTCTCGGAAGGCTCTGCCGAGCTATCTAGTACAAGGGAGAGAGTGCCTGCCTCTGCTGAGAAAGGTTTTGACGTGGGGATTGCTGGACGTGAGGAAGAGCGTTCCCCAGGCCGTGCAAAGTGAGGCCTTGGTGATTCTGGATGGTCCCAAGGGTCCAGCATTGTCCCTGGGAAAGCTTTCCTTTTCCCTCTTTTTCCGGCTGGAAGTACACCTCTGGCATCCGGCTGCCGGTCGGCGACGTCCTGGGGGAGACGCCCTGGTTTCACTTGTGGCGCACACTGGTGTTTCTCAGAAGAGCCCAAATTCCTCCCTGCGGGCGGGTGGGGGGGCTTGGCACAACCAGCATGGAATGTAAGGCTGTTTAGAACTTGCGTACCTTGAGGCCGTGTGAAGGCCGCACGAACGAGAGCTTTCGAGCGAACAGGGCAGCGCTTCGCCATCACCGTTGCACGTTCACGGAGCTTAGTCAAACGAACGCATTCCTTCCTGGGGCTCAAACACGGCCGAGGAGTTGGAAGGCATACAGTGAGTGCCCTTTGACAGTTGTTACAACGAACGTGAGTGCACAGTGTCTCGTGAAATACCTTCCACGGTTGAAGCATTCCGTTAAGGCATGCCCCTCCGCTCCCTCGGGCACTCCGAGGTGTTACTAACGGGGGAAACCTGGACTTTTGCTTGAGGCCGGGGTGGGGCGGGGGGACTCACAATTCTCCTGCCGGCGAGCTCCAGAGCGCTCCTGCTGAAGCTCCCAGCAAGGAACGGAGAGCAGCAGGCCTCGCACGAGTCAACCCAGACTTCTTCTGTCACGAGTCAACTCAGACCTCTTATGTGAGGCCTTCCGGCAGCAAAGAGAAGGTGCGCGCGAGGAGTGTGCTTCAGGCAGCTTAGGACCCGCCACCGTCTCGTCTACCGCGGAGGGGAATCAGGTTTGGCCAGGGTCGCCCAGCTTCATACCTGAGCTCCTACAGGTATCCTCAGTGCTTTCTGATTACCTCAAGGAAACACAACGGGAGGAACAGGGCCCTTCCGTGGAGGCCCTTTGGGGCACAGGGACCTCTGCGTGGGATCTACTGGGTAAGTATGGCGGTACCTTAGGTAGGCCTCAGTGACCAAGGCTCTCTGGCTCACGCCTAGCTGTGTAAAGAAGTGTGGCAAACGTACGTACTGCTCCTCAGGCTGGCCCACGGCCTAGCTTTCGCTTCTGTGAGAGTGCTGTCCCGAGTCTCTTCCCGGAGCCAGTCGTCAGCGCGGTGTCTTTTGGCACTGCAGTTCTCTTTCAGTCAAGGAGGCCGTGCGACTGGCAGAGGGAGTCTGCGCAGCACTGCCTTCGCGAGGCTCTTTGACGACTGGGGCATTCAACCCAGGCAAGCCAGAGAGCAGTACGTTGCCCTTGCTATGAATGTGAAGAGCTTTCTCCAGGGGCCTGTTTAGGCTAAGGTTCCTCAGAAGCCAGGAGCCGCCGTTCCGGCACGGAGAGAAGTCATCCCGCGAAATTGGCGAACCATCTCCTATCCTGTGTGCCCCCAGGAGCTTCGCAGAGTTAAGGCACTCCGTGGTGGAGTATGGCCTCCTGGAAACCACTGCACACCCAAGTCCCCCGACGTGAAACACTGGAACTTACCTTGAGGCCTGAGGTCACCTTTCGTTCGGCCGGAGCTGAACCTGTGTGCCGTGGGAGGAGTTCCTAGAAAGGGATTGCCAGCACGGTTTTCGCTTTGGGAGAACACGCAGCCTCGGCCCACAACGACAATCCTGCCGTGCAGAGACGTCGGGCCGCTAGTGCTGTTCAGGCAGCTTTGAAGCCAAGCGCAAGGCGCCTCCAACGGGGAGAAAGCGTACTCTCCCCTCCGCGTCCCACGTTCAAGCTGAATGACGCAGCATGTTCTCGAAGGCTCTGCCGAGCTATCTAGTACAAGGAGAGAGTGCCTGCCTGCTGCTGAGAAAGGTTTGACGTGGGGATTGCTGGACAGGCGGATAAGAGCGTTCCCCAGGCCGTGCAAAAGTTGAGGCCTTGGTGATTCTGGATGGTCCCAAGGTCCAGCATTGTCCCTGGGGAAATCTGTACCTTTTCCCTCTTTTCCGGCTGGAAGTACACCTCGGCATACCGGCTGCCGGTCGGCGACCGTCCTGGGGGAGACGCCCTGGTTTCCACTTTGGCGCACACTGGTGTTTCTCAGAAGAGCCCAATTCCTCCCTGCGGGGGGTGGGGGGCTTGGCACACCACAGAATGTAAGGCTGTTTAGAACTGCGTACCTTGAGGCCGTGTGAAGGCCGCACGAACGAGAGCTTTCGAGCGAACAGGGCAGCGCTTCACCATCACCGTTGCACGTTCACGGAGCTTAGTCAAACGAACGCATTTCCTTCCTGGGGCTCAAACACGGCCGAGGAGTTGGAAGGCATACAGTGAGTGCCCTTTGACAGTTGTTACAACGAACGTGAGTGCACAGTGTCTCGTGAAATACCTCCACGGTTGAAGCATTCCGTTAAGGCATGCCCCTCCGCTCCCTCGGGCACTCCGAGGTGTTACTAACGCGGGAAAACCTGGACCTTTTGCTTGAGGCGGGGTTGGGGCGGGGGGGGGGACCACAATTCCTGCCGGCAGAGCTCCCGGAGCGCTCCTGCTGAAGCTCCCAGCAAGGAACGGAGAGCAGCAGGCCTCGCACGAGTCAACCCAGACTTCTTCTGTCAAGAG